>NW_012267235.1:8617489-8621092 GCF_000151885.1 Dipodomys ordii
GGCTTTTTTCTTTTTGCTTATGTGGTGCTGAGGAATCGAACCCAGGGCCTCATGCATGCAAGGCAAGCACTCTACCACTGAGCCACCTTCCCAGCCCCAACAGTTATTGTATTTACTATCTATTAGATTCCTCAGAGTTAGCAGGGCAAAAGAAACCAAAGAAGACAACAACAAAACAAGTAACACAAATCACTTGCTCTGCAAGAGACATGCAAACTGCAAAGGAAATAAAGGCTCAGTACAGACCCCAGCAGAGAGAAGAGGAGACAGCAGGGTGAGGGGCAGAGGGTGAGTCTGCCCTGGTAGCTAACTAGAGCATGGTATAAAACACAGAACTATAAGCAAGGGCCTGGGTCTATGGGACTTGAAGATCATATAAAGGTAACCAAATTGTATTGCAATGGAGAGCCCTAAAACATTTTAGGCTGGGAAGTGAGGCCTGCACTTATGTCTTTTCTCATAACAGGTCACTCTGGCTGCTTGTGATGGATGGTTTATACAAGTGACAGACAGGTGACAATGGCCTCAAGGTGAGGGAGACAAATGGATGGATTCAGACATCATGGCAGAATTAACAGAACTTGATGCCTGGTATGAAGATGTCTGAAACTTAATGAAGCTATCATTCAAGTCCTAGGTGGGACTCAAGAGGTAGAACACTGACCAAGCACAGCTAAGGCCCTGAATTCACTCTTACCATAAATAAATAATGCTATCACCCATGAAGTACTGACTTGGTACCAAATATCCAATAAAGCAATGTAGCACTTTATGTGTCATCTCACTGGATCTTTAATAGCTTTTTGAAACAAAACAGGCATTTACCGATAAAGCAACTGAGGTTCTCATTTAAGGTCGCACAACTGGTAAACGGTTTGAGTTCAAGCTTGCTGGATTTGAATAGAAAAGTGTTTGCTCCATGACCAGGTATGTGTGAAGGACAGAAGTCTGATTTTCAAAAATAAAAATTCTTGTGATTCTCACTAAACTAAAAAAGGAGGAACTGGTTTTTTTTTCTGGGTGAGCCAGAGAAGACTCACCAGTTGTGGAGGTCCAGAGAGCACACACTTCGGAAGCCCAGTTTCCTTCAAAGTAAGAATCATTCCTACAAAGGAGGAATAAAGTGAGATCCTTCATCACCTTGACTTGTAATGGCTGCCAGCAGCGGCACCACTGACATCTCTGGGTCACTTGTCTACGTGTCTCTATTCCAGCTTCAGACCAGTCGTGAGGTCAGGCTTGCACAGCAGGAAAAGATGCCGGCAAGTACAAGGGTTGCTCATACGAGCTCATGCGATGGGCAATCACTGTTGATGTTGATGCAGTGATGTCTTTGACATGCAAAACTCAAGTAGGTGTCTACTCCCACAGTTGTGCAAGTAAAGGTTACAGACTCTTACACTTTGCACCCCAGGTACCTCATGCCCCACATCAGCTATGAATATAGGGATGACTCTAGTACCATGCTCCTTCCTACCTATATCACCACCCACGTAAAAACCAGCTGCAGCAAGCTTGACTTGCCCAATTCATGGAGAGGAATAACAGATGGCTATGTAGGGTTGCTAACAGGATTCATGAGAAACTGGCTGACTTTTCTTTTTTTTTTTTTCTTTTTCTTTTGGTGGTCATAGGCTTGAACCTTGGGCCTGGGTGCTGTCCCTCAGCTCTTCAGCTCAAGGTAAGTACTCTACCACTTGAGCCACAGTGCCACATCTGGTTTTCTGGTGGTTAACTGGAGATAAGAGTCTTATGGACTTGCCTGCCCAACCTGGCTTTGAACTGCAATCCTCAGATCTCAGCCTCCTGAGTAGCTAGGATTATGGCATGAGCCGCTGGCACCCGCTATAACTTTTCTTTTTAAATTCTTACTATTACGTAGCTGTACAAAGGGGTTATGATTCCCTATGTCGGGTTATGAATAAATGCTTTTTGGTCAATGTCATCCTTTCCTTCGTTCTCCCCCATTAACTTTAATCCACCACCACTGACCCATTCCAGCTAAACCTCGGGCCTGGTAACCCAAGAAATCAAGTTGATGGCCACATCTGGAACTGCTCTTCTGAGTTCAGTAATGATGGGCCTACCATAGCTTCCTAGACTGGCATACAAGAAAATTCCTGCTCCCTTGAACTCAGAAGAGGGTCCAAATAAGAGAAAGATGAATTGAGAGCCTCCCTTTGTTGACCCTGCCTCTGCAAAGATTATACTTACCACACAAGCCCCCAACATTAGCCCAGTGCATTCGTGTCAGGAATATGTTGTCCAAGCGAGCAACTTTCAGTCTAGAAAAGAGAACACCATTTACAGCAGGATGAATGGGACTACTTCTGCTATTAAAACACACCTGCCTCCTACCCCACCTTTCCAACCCCATAATCATCTCCACTCCAGAAGCAAAACTGACTCACTTGTGTTCCTGCATGAGTCTCTGGATGCCTTCTCCACAATTGAAGAGATACCTACAGAGGAAACAAGACCATACTCACAGGGGTGTGTCTCCTGACATTGCCTGGGGGCGGTGGCTCCAGCCTGTAATCCTAGCTACTGGGGAGGACATATTCTGAGAAAAGTGATTTGAAGCCTGCCTGGTAGCAAAGTCCGTAAGAAGCTATTCTTCAATTAACCACCTTAATAACTCTGGAAATGGAGCTGTGGCTCCAGTGATAGAGCACCAGCCTGGAGTGGAATAGCTAAAAGACAGCACCCAGGGCCCAAGTTCAAACCCCAGGACCAGCACACACACGCGCGCGCACACACACACACACACGCACGCACACACACACACACACACACACACACACACACAAAATCAATCAATCAATCTCTGAAACCTGTATTTTACTGTAGACTCACTCAATCAATCAATCTCTGAAACCTGTATTTTACTGTAGACTCACTCAACCAAACGACCCAAACCGAGGAGGTTGCACTAACTGCCCTGCAACTCTGCTATTCGGCTACGAAGCTCTCGATCCTCCTCGGAGGGAGATAGGGAGGGGCTGGTGGGAGTGGGGGCGAGATAGGGCCTCGTCCATTCCCCCCCACCCAGCTATGAGGGCCCGGCTTTGGGGTGCACGGAAGGAGGGTGCTGCTTGGCTTGCCAAGAACCCTGAGAAGAGGATGCTCACATCCGGGTCGAGATCTCTCCATGGGGACGGTGCGGACCACGCGCGATCGCGAGCCTCTGGAGTTACCTGCGCTGGCAATGACAACCACCCCAGGAGGAGTCGCGGTGCTGGGGGGCCCCGGGGGTGTGGGGGGGGGTGCTGAGGGACGGAGGGGAATGGAGGGACGGGACGGGCGGAGGGGAGCTGACTGACCGGTTGTACTCGGAGAAGACATAGAGCGCAGCGCCCACATCCCTGCCGCCCGCGGCCACCACCTGCAGGTACACCGTGTTGGGGCTCCCGGGCTCCCAGGACGCGCCCCGCTTCTCCCGGGTGCGCAGGTGTCGAAGCGGGTCCTTGGGGGGCCGCTGGCGGCGGGCGGGCCCCTGTGACATGGCGCGCCCGGCCCCCGACCGCAGCAGCCTGCACAGCGCCCACATGCGCCCCGTTCAGCCGGGCCTGGGTGACCACCGCACGCGGGCCGCCCGCACCG
>NW_012267235.1:8622872-8661889 GCF_000151885.1 Dipodomys ordii
TTAAAAAAAAAGAGACCTGGTGAAGGGCAGAAAAAGGAGATTTCTTTTTTATATATAAATTTTAGTATTTTTTCTTTACAAGTCACCGATGTTACTCTGTTGACAGTAGAATTTTTTTTTGTTGTTGGTCCTGGGGCCTGAACTCTGGGCCTGGGCGCTGTCCCTCAGCTCTTCAGCTCAAGGCTAGTGCTCTACCACCTGAGCCACAGCGCCACTTCTGGCTTTGAGAAAGGAGATATCTTATGTGGCAGCCATGGGAAGACAGAGCTTCAGTACATCTTTAGCCATATTCAGGGGTGCAGACATTGGCTTTAGATTTAAGTAGGGAGAATTGGAGACAGACAATGAGAAAGGTCTGCAGAGTTCAAACAAGTCACAAGTATGACCTGGTTGACCATTAGCTCAACCTTTGACTCCCCAGGCTTTTACAAGCAGTCTGTTCTCTTTAAGATGATAAGAGGAAGATACTGTCTGATGAGGGGCAGTTTGCCTTCTATCACAGGATGCTGATCTGCGAATCCTGTGTTTCCTGGAGCCCAAGCTGATTGTGAAGTGACTGCAGGAGAGAGTGGCTCAGATCCAAGAGCACAGAATCAAAGTGTGAGGACACTGAGTGTTGAGTGTTTTGTTAATTCACAGGCTCCACAAAAGCAGCTTTCCAGTTGCCTCTTACATTGCCAGGAAGAACAAGCCAGTGTGAAACCCCATGAAGGTGTTTTTCACATATATATAATTACCATTTACAACTTGGCTTCCTGGTGGGCTCTGCAGTTATAAGACACATTTACACCTGTGAGTGTGGTCATTGCTGGGGTGTTCATGTTAGAATTTGTGTGCCCACACCTGACGTACATAGTTGTCAACTTTCTGCCGCTGTGACAACATACCTGAAATAACAAAGGAAGAAAGGTTTACTTTAGCTAGTGGATTAGAAGGACACAGCCAAGGTCACTTGGTCTGGTTAAATCAAGGACTGAGAGGAGGCAATGCTTCATGGTGGAGACACATGGCTGAGCAAAGCAGCAGGGAAAGGGAGAGGGATCAAGGACAAAATATGAGCATCAAGGGCACACCCCAGTGTCCTATGTATCCCGAATGCCCCACAATCCTCCCCCCCTAAAGTTTCTACCACCTCCCTATGGGTGATAGATTTATAAAATGGCTCCATTTCATCAGGTCAGAGTCCTCATGACCCAATCATCCCTCGAAGGCTCTATCTAGCAGTGAGATGTCACTCAGTAGTAGACACTTGCCTAGGGAAAAAAAATGATTAATTAAAAGAAAAGGAGAGGAGGAAACTAGAAAGACACCAGCTCAGAATATTGGCACACTGGAATCAACCCCTTCAACACATGAGCTCGTTTGGGACAGCTGAGATTACAGCCTAGCCCGGGGTACAGCTGAGGACAACCATTAGGGAGTCGGGGGTACAAAGTGATGGGCCTCACATGTGGCAGCTGACGGTGTCCCATCATGGCGATTCTGATTCCCATAGTACCTTGGGCTTCCGCTCAAATGCTTCTTCCCATGATGCCCTGGGCAGCCACCCATGGGACCAATGAAAAGAGCTCCAGG
This sequence comes from Dipodomys ordii, assembly GCF_000151885.1. NCBI lineage: Eukaryota > Metazoa > Chordata > Mammalia > Rodentia > Heteromyidae > Dipodomys > Dipodomys ordii. Next base: position 8,624,448 of record NW_012267235.1, read on the forward strand.
CAGCACATATACACACCATCAAGCAATCAGCGCAGAGCCAAAGGAAGAATACATAGGAGGGCTGCTAATTACGTTCCTGCAGTCCCCTCTCTGGATAAGAAGGTTTTGCTTTCATGGCTTTACTTTTACTTCAAAATAAACTTACTCTTGTCTATCTTAAGCACTTACCTGCCTTTTTATTAGTTAAGGGTAGAATCCTTTTCCCTAGATGCCCATAGCCAATCATGTATTCATTCAGCGAGCCTGTGTGCACAGAGCACATGTTTGATTCTAAGTAGAGTCATGCACCTTATAATGGAATTTTGGTCATCAATGGGGTGCACATGTCGAGACTTTGATGTTTTATACTCTAGAAATCAGATGACTTTTTAGCCATCGTGTTACTGAAGGCTGTTTTATTTTTTAAAACAAAAGTCATCTCGAAACTAATTCATGTAACCTACCAAAGCCATAGTATAAGAACACTCTTGGGCCCCTAATCTGGTTCTCAAACTGAATTTTTCTTTCTGGTGGTGGTGGTGATGTTGATGGTTGTGGGGCTTGAACTCAGGGCCTGGGCGCTGTCCCTGAGATTTTTTTCTGCTCAAAGCTAGCACTCTACCACTTTGAGCCATGAGCCACAACACCATTTCCAGTTTTCTAGTGGTTAATTGGTGATAAGATTCTCATAGACTTTCCTGCCTGCGGCTGGCTTTGAACCCTTATCCTCAGATCTCAGCCTCCTGAGTAGCTAGGGTTATAGGTGTGAGCCACTGGCACCCAGTGTCTATTGTTGCATTCTTATTTGTGGAAAGATATTTTGTGTTTCCAGGAAGAGTACACATTCTAGACTCTGGTGGTGGTGGTGTTTTAAAAATGATTTGTACTACTAGGGTTTGAATTTGTGCTAGCTAAGCAGGTGCTCTGCTATAAGCCATACCCTCTACTCTCCTGTGATACAATTTTTTAGTATAACGGGAGTTAACAAGAAGGAAAAATTGAAAGGAGACAGGGGGAGGGAGAAGGAAGGGGATAAAGGAAGGAAAGAAGGGAGGGAGGGAGAAGGGAGAAGGGAGAGAGGGAAGAAGAAGGATGAGAGAAGACAGAAAGAGAAGAAAGGAAGAGAAAAGAAAGGAAGAAAAGCTGGCTGCATCTGGCTCAGTCTCTGGGGGCTGGCAGCTTTGTCCTCATGCCTCTCAAGCCCTTTTTTTGGGGGGGGTCCAATCATGGGGCCTGAACTCTGGGCCTGGGTGCTGTCCCTCAGCTCTTCAGCTCAAGGCTAGCACTCTACCACTGGAGCCACAGTGCCACTTCCGGCTTTTTTCTTTATGCTTATGTGGTACTGAGGAATCAAACCCAGGGCTTCATGCATGCAAGGCAAGCGCTCTACCACTGAGCCACCTTCCCAGCCCTCTCAAGCCCTTTTCATCTCTTGATCTTAGCATTAAACCCAGTGGGAGCCCAGCAGATATTTGCTGATACCATCCAGGACTTGCCCAGTATCAGTTTGCTTGAGCTTCCATGACTGACTTTGATGGAGTGGATGGCTTAACCACTGGCAATTTATTTCTTCATGGTTCTGGAGCTGGACATCCAAGATCAAGGTTTTGGCAGGGCCGGTTTCTCCTGAGACCCCTCTTCCTGGCTGGGGCCTTCTCTCTTGCTTTGTCTATTTGTACACGCAACCCTGATGCCTCTCTGTGTGTGTGAATCTCTCCTGATAAGCACACTAGAGAGCATGGTTATTATGACCAAACAGAGAAGGGCCCTGGTCCACAGAAAATGTGTCCTGAGGCCCTTTGGGTACTGATAATGGAAGAGAGCACCAAACCTCATGGGTACACTGTGTCTCCTGCGCATTCACGCCTATGGTAATGTTTCTAAACTAGGTACAGTAAGAAACTAATAGCCGCCACTGTTCAAAACATAAGACACGTGTGACAATACACTCAAAACAAGTTATATAAATCAGGGCAGACACAGCAGGCTCACACCTGTAATCATAGCTACCGGGGAGGCTGAGACCTGAGCATCAAGATTCAAAGCCTGCCCAAGCAGACACATCTGAGAAATGCTTATAATGAATTAACCAGCAAGAGGCTAGAAGTGGAAGTGTGACTCAAGTGGTCAAGCACCAGCCTTGAGTGTGGACAAAAATGAGTGAGAGGCCAGAGCTCAAGCTCTAGTGCTGGCACCAAAGGGGAAAAAGAAGGTCAGTTATGTAAAAAATGGATGCAGTGTTTACTTCTGGGGCTTTCGGTGTGATCTTCTCAGACTGCAGTTGACCAGGGCCACCGGAAATAGAAGGAAGCCAAATGGAAAAGTGGAGCAGTTACATGCAGGATGGATGAAGGAAAGGGGGGGTGTCACAATTCAGCCATTAGAGTCCCCCCCTTTCCTCCTCGCCCTCTCCCCTCAGCTTGCCTGGGTGTTGCTACCCCGGGACACCAGGAGAGGGGAAACTTGGCATCTTGGTATCTTTCTTTCTCTTAGCGTGATTCCAGCTTGGGTCTCTGAACCAGAGTCTGAATCGAGAGGCTTGGGTCACTCAGACTGGCTGGCCATTGAGAGTGGCTTTGAGACAAGTCTCTCTGCAATGCTGTGCACACAGGTACAGTGGGACAGCACACTCTGCCAGTCCAGCCCACATCAATGTGGTTCGGGTAGTTCCTATGAGCCCTCTCCAGCGGGCTCTGTGTGGGGTGCAATGCACCCGTAGGACCACCAGATGGCGACAGAGCCCTGGATCCCAGGGATTGCTGAGCTATTGCTGTTTTGAAAGTTGACTCTCAGCATTTAGATGCCAACAAGAAAAGGGCCCTGCTTCTTTTTTTAAAACGTTATAAAGGTGATGTAGAGAGGTTACAGTTACATGAATCTGGTCATGAGTATAGGTCTTTTCCGACAATGTCAACCTTTCCCTTGATCTCTCCCAGTTTTTCCCTCCCATTCCCACCCACAGTTCTACAGTTCATTATCTACATAGTGTCAAGTGAGTACCACTGCTGCGTTTGTTCACCCTTTGCCCCTCCATTTCTGTGCCCCTTAACCTCCCAAAGACAAAAACAACAACAAAGGGGAGGGGGAAACCTTCTTGTTTCCATTTCCTGGAGTTCAATTTGATAAATATTATTTCATTGGATCAGAGGCATTGTGCCTTTGTGTTTCTCAATGGTACTATTTTTACCTCCCAAGCAGCTCACAGACTGGCTGGAGGAGGCTAAAAACAATGGGAGCCATAACATTCTCTACCAATAATTCATTAAAACTCAAAACCCATCACCCACTAGTTCCATTAATGTCTCTCTGTGTTATTCACATCTGTGCTTTTACCCATATCTACCATCTCGCCATCCAACCATCTATGTTCCCCCTTTTTTTTTATTGTTCTTATAAAAGTGATGTACAGAGGGATGACAGTTACATAAGTCAGGTAGAGAGTACATTTCTTTTTGGACAATGTCATCCCTTTCCTCCCTCTCCTCCCTCCCTCCCCTTCCTCCCTCCCTCCCTCTCTCTCTCTCTCTCTCTCTCTCTCTCTCTCTCTCTCTCTGGTGCTCTCTCTCTCTCTTTCTCTCTCTCTCTCTTTCTCTCTCTCTCTCTCTCTCTCTCACACACACACACACACAGGTTTCCCCTCCCATTCCCATCCACAATTTGTACATTTCATTTACAACACAGTGTCTAATGAGCACCACGGCTGTATTCCAACCACCTATTTTTCATGCATTTCAAAAAAAAGCAAGGCATGTTTTTGAGGAAAGTTCCTCTTTGTGGGCATCATGTCCTCCATTCAAGCTGCTGGTTTGGGGCTATCTTAGATTTCTCAGGAGAGGTGGGTAGCCCTGAATTCATTCTTCCCCAATTCTTCCAAGAGCTCAACCAGGAAGCTGGGAGGAGGAAGAAGGGAGGAAGAGAGAAAGCAGAAAGACGACAGAGAATGATTTTTCCCAAAACTTGCAACAGATTCCCCCCCCCCAGTTTGAGGGAAGGGGGTGAAAGAAAGGCAGATGGGCCTGAAATTGGGAAGCCCGTGTGCATTTCCTTGGTGTGGTGGGGGGGGGGGCGTCCCAGCAGGGGACAGGAAATGGCCCCCTCACACTTAGTTTGTCCTGCCCAGAGATGGGGTCTAGACCTCTGAGTCCCAGTGGCCAAGGGTCAGACAGATCCTCCATTTTCCTTGAAAACACATTGACTTTCTCAGCACTTTACCGTTGTGGGTTGATTGTGCCCCCTATATTTATGCCCCAAAGCTTTCTGTGGACTCGAACACGCAATCACGGCGCTGTGAGTCAAAGCTCTCCAGAGAAACAGAACCCCATGGCATGTGGAGAGGAATAGACATCCATTTCAAAGATTGGCTCTCTCAGAAACAGAGACTGGCAAGTCCAACACCCGCTGAGGGCACGGGCAGGCTGGAGAGGAGGGGAAGGTTCAAATTCAGAGGCCATCAAAGGCAGAATGGCTTCTTTCTCTAGGAAATTCAGTCCTTTCCCCCAGCCCCGATTAAGTGCTTTAACTGGTTGATCAAGTCTCATCCACATGAGAAAGGGTCTTCTGTCTGACTCAAAAAAAAAAAATCCCTCACAGAAGCCAGGCACTGGTGGCTCATGCCTGTCACCCTAGCTATTCAGGAGGCTGAGATCTGAGGATCAAGGTTCAAAGGCAACCCGGGCAGGAAAGTCGGTGAGACTCTTATCTCTCATTAACCAGCAAGAAGCCATAAGGGGCTCTGTGGCTCAAGGGGTGGAACACTAGCCTTGTTACTCAAAGCTCAGGGACAGCACTCGGGCCCTGAGTTCAAGCCCCAGAATGGACACACATACAAAAATCCCTTTGCAGAGACATCTAGAATGATAATCAAGTCAACATTTAAAGTCAATGTTTTGCTCATTTTTGTTTGTTTGTTGTGCTGACTGGAGCTTGGACTCAGGGTTTGATGCTCACACTTAACTTTTCTTTTTTTTTTTAACCCAAGGCTAAAGCTCTACCACTGGAGCCACACCTCTACTTCTGGCATTTTGCTGATTAATTGGAAATCAAGAGTTTCTTGGATGTGTTTGCTGGAGTTGACTTTGAGCCCAATCCTCAGATCTCAGCCACCACCTCCTCCTCCTCCTCCTCCTCCTCCTCCTCTTCCTTCTCCTCCTTCTTCTTCGCCAGTCCTGGGGCTTAAACTCAGTCTGTTCAACGTCTCTGAGCATCTTTTTGTGCTCAAGACTAGCGTTCTATCACTTGAGCCACAGCACCAATTCTGGCATTTTCTGGTTAGTTTATTAGAGATAAGAGTCTCACAACTTTTCCTGTCCAGGCTGGCTTTGAACAGTGATTCTCAGATCTCAGCCTCCTGCATAGCTAAGATTACAGGTGTGAGCCACTGCTGTCTGGCTTTGTTGTGGTTTGTTCGTTTGTTTGCTGCCGGGTATAATGTCTCATTGCTTGAAAGCTTTCAGTGGAGGTCAGATGGCTCCATTGTTTCCGGTTCTTGAGGAGACAGAGTATGGTGGAGGAAGGACAGCAGAAGCCAGGTGGCCAAGAAGCAAAGAGAATCCCAGAGGAAGGGATCAGGGACCAAGGAAAAGATATACACTATAAAGTCATACCCTAGTAGCTGACCTCTTCCAACTGAGCCCTTCTACTTCTGTTCTCATCACCTCTCGGAAGTCCATTCAATCAGGAACCCATTCATGGAGTCACTCACTGACTATGTCAGACATCTCTTGAGCCTACCACTGCTGCAAAACCCCACCTCCAAACATTGCCTCTTAGGGACCACGCCTTCCACTCACAAGCTCGGTGGGTACAAGCCACATCCATAAGTACAACTCCATTCCATGCTGGAAAAGTATTTCCCTGTGCACTACTCTAAAAACTCCCGAAACTCAAGTTGCTCAATAAAAAAAATCAGCAGTTGCAATCTACCCAAGACTTCTCTGTGTGTCCTAAGGACTCTGCTAAGTGCTCTTCAGAGCTTATCTCGTTAGAACCCCTGTGGGCTTTTTCTAGCTAGACACAGCCTGCTCTGCCCAGCATGCCTCCCTAGGCCCTTAAGTCAGGAAATCTGGCACAGGACTGCACAGAAGATGCCGCGCTTCACAGATAGGGGTGCGTTTGTGAAGTGGGATAGGGGTCCAGGGGTTCTGTCCCTTTCCTAGGAACTTTTGCCCAAATATCTCTTGTCATCTTTATATCCCTTAAAGAGGTAAGTTGTTGGAAATCAAACCCAAGAAAAGTTCTTCATTCCCTTCTTTCCACTTGGCTTCATTTCTCCCTCCAGGAAGTCCAGTGGAGGGACAGGGCAGAGGGGGAGGAATCTTGGGAGGGAAAGTTACGGTTCTCAAGGCATTAGCCTACCTCGTCTCCCACAGCTCATCAGTCATGCTGGCTTATCGCCTTCTCTGGGCTGCAGATTTTACCTTCCTCTGCTCCATCCTGCTGTTCCCCCCCTCTTCAAAGTCATCAAGATGGATGAAGTTCAGAACATTGGAAATACCTGTTCATGACCCACTTAGAAGACAAGGCACAGGTTCCTGTTTAATGAGGAGAAAACACCTTCAGAAAAGAATGTCTTGAATGCAGTTTTATGTTCATAATCTCTCTGTGTCTCTCCTCTCTTTCTCTTCCCGCTCCCCCTCCCCCTTTCCCTTCTCCTTCTCTTCATAAGTAAAGGAAGCTGGTAGCAGCCACTCTGCGTTAGCGGCTCAGCTGGTAGAATGCCTGGCGAGCTGCCCATGGCCTGGGTTCAATCTCCTGATAAGTCATCAATTTCTTTCTCACCCAAAACATCTGGTTTAGGATCCCAAGTTATGAGCTAATATTCAATATAAAAGTTTATAGCATCACATATATAATACTGTTGATTAGAAACATCAAGAAAAGTAATTGGCTGGAGGGGACCCCATGTGGCCAGCTGGTTGAACATCTGGATGGAATCCAAGAGAGGCCTGAGTTGAATTCCCAATCCAACCATTCTTTTCTTGGTCACTTGTATTTAGTTTGATATCTTTAAATTCTTAGACTCTCCTATTTGGATACAATCTATAGTCTGCAGGATTTTTAAAAAAATACAAGAATGAGCATATATATATATATATATATATATTTCTGCTAACTAGAAAGAAAACTAAAATAAAATAATTAAATATATATTATCATGTCATCAGCCATTTCCGTTTTTTTCTAGGTGTGTTACCAACCATCCCCACAAGGTGGCAGTATGCACCCATATTTTTCCCTTCTTTCCTTCAGGTTTGTAAGGAGCCCATCTGGTTTGCAGCTGAGCTGTCCAGGAGCTGGAGAGAATGAATTCCCATCAGCCGGGGCCTTTGTTCTTAAGGGGGCTATGATGGAGATAGATTAGGTAGATACCTGCACAAAACTCCTAAGTCGACAGCATCTCAGTAGCCTGAACCAATAACTTGTGACCAGGAGCCTCAAGTTAACTAAGCCTTTTGGCGACATTTTATGTGCGCTTGGCTGAGTCTCTTTCTGTCAGGTTTGGCTCTGGCCAGGAAAGCAAAACTGTTTTCATCTCTCCTGGCACATTAGGGGTTAGGACTTCAGTAGGCCTGTAGTTTCCTGTAATTCTCCTCTGACAACTTTCCCCCCCCACCCCCACCAAGAGATCAGGAAGTAAGTTTCTATCTCATGTCCTAACTCAGGTAGAGCACATTGTTGTGGTGTTGTGTTCATGATGACTGAGGATTCATAGGCCAGGCAGAGAACAGTAATCCTGAGCTCGATTTGTAATGTCTATCTTCCTCCCTCCCTCCTTATTTCCTTCTTTGCCTCCTCCCTTTCTTTTTGCTTTTCTCCTGGGTTTCTTTGAAGAGCCAGGTACTGGGTTAAGGCTTCAATATTGAATACAACCATCTTGGTCTCACAGAATTGATCAACTAATCATGCTTGATAAACCCCAGATGGGGACACTAGAGGGTACTGTGGGAACGCATAGAACAAGTCTCTCATCTAGTTTTGGGTATGAATTCAGGGCCTTGGGGCTGTTTGCCTTGGTACCTGGGTTACTATTTCACAAAACGTAGAGCTGAGTCATGCCTCCAGTCTGGTATTTTGCTGGTTGATTGGAGATGAAGTCTCTTGGACTTAAAATATATATATATATATATATATATATATTTTGTGCCAGTACCGGGGCTTGAACTCACAGCCGGGGTGTTGTCCATCCCTGAGTTGTTCACTCAAGTAGGATGCTCTACTACTTGAGCCATAGTTCCACTTGATGGGAGGTAACTTACAGAGGTTCCTTCCCAGGCTGGCTTGGAACCACCATTCTCAAATCTCAGCTTCCTGAGCACCTAGGATTACAAGTGTGAGCCACCAGCACTCGGCGGGAATCTGCAGAGTTTTATGTGAAGTTTCCTGAAATTATTATACAACGGTTTGTGACCCCCAACAGGATACAGCATGGAGACCACATTGAAGCCTATGGGGGAAATCTCGCTGGTACAGTGGAGTTTGGGTGTAGAAGGCTGCCCTCTGGCGGTGGGGCCACAGAACAGCAGAGGGAACCACACCGTCTTCCCATTCATTCCTCCATCAGGCTTCTGCTGTTCCAAGTAAGCGAGGTGAAGAGCCTACAGCGCCACCGTGTGGGCAATTCCTCACACTTCCCCCACCAGAACTCAGATCAGGGAGCGCTGGCAACAACAAAGCCATGAGCTTGGTGGGTGGATTCCAACCCAACCAAGCAGATCTGGTTGATTCCTTGGCCCTGGTGAAATCCGGATGCAGAGGCTTTGCGTGTTCTTTGCGACTTAAGGCTGTGTGGGTCTGTAATCTGAGCAGGGCTATTGTTGGGTCTATGATGGGTTTTGAGCTCCCTTGAAAATGTATGAGGATGTTTTCTTGCATGTTTTGCAGTTCCCGAAAATCTGCTGTCTTTGTTTGGCATGCTTGATGCGATGACTCGCTGCTTTTTTCAAAACCTCTAGACCATGAGCTGGCTTGAGACAGAGGGAGTTTGATAAAGATACAGTAAGGACACCCAGTAATCTAACAGCAGAATGTCCAGGTGATTTGTATCCACCTGCCATGTCTGGTTCACAAAAAAAGACTCTGCAGGATTTACCTGTGAGGTTAGCTGCACCCAGCAAACCATCGACATCCAAACCCTGGTGAGACCTCACTCCCTGCGGGAGGCTCAGCTCTGCCTCCCCTCCCTCCCTCCCTCCCTCCCTAGCTGGAATGATACCTCATGGCAGGGCGAGGGGGCACGGCTTTATTCTTCAGGAAGTCCGGCCTCGGGTCTTGGTTGAATTCCAGCTGACTCTGAGGGAGAGACGGCAATCCTGGTCCTGGAGGCTCTCAAACATGGCTGGGGAGGGGAGGGGCTTTATCCAAGACCATGGTGGGGGAGGGAGGGAACTCTGCCCTGGTGAGTCCTCCAGCTGCTCCCAGTGCTGCCCCCCCCCTGGATCCGGACACCCCTGCCTCCCAACCCCAACCCAGGCCTTATGATTTGAGCCCCACATGGTACTCAATGCAGTCTACCCCTAACCCAGGACGCATGCGGGGAAACACACGGGCTGTGTGTGCATGCTCCACGTGGATCAGGTGTAAATGGGATTTCTTTCCTCTAGCCTTACAGGCTTGCTGCTCGTCCATCTGGTTCAAATTTGGGTCAATGCTGCTCTCCCAGGAAAGGGTTACTGATAATGGCGGGCAGGCAGGGAGGGGGGGGCGGGTTCTGCAGAATCTGTTTCTCTGAGAAGTTGAGTCCAACGAGAAATGACCCAGAGGGCCTGCCAGGGAGCATTTCCTGTCCACCCCATTTAGGACTGTGCATTCCCAGGGCCAGGAGTGTGAGAGGAGAGAGGAGAGGAAAGGGGGTGAGGGAAGGTGGAGGAAAAGAGGAGGAGAGGAGGAAAGTGGAAAGAAGAGGAAAGGAGAAAAGAGAGGAGAAGAGAAGAAAGAAAAGCAAAGGAAGAGAGGAAGCCAGAAGGGGAGAGGGGAAGAGAAGGAGAGGAGAGGAGAGGAGAGGAGAGGTGGGGAGGGGAAGGAAGGCAGGGGACATGAAAGGGAAGGAAGGGGAGGGGAGGAGGGGAAGAAAAGAGGAGGGAAAGGTACCATGACTGGAGGGTAAGGGGATTGGGAAGTGAGAGGAAGAAGGGAGAGAAGAAGAGAAGAGAGAAGGGAGAGGAAAGGGAGGGAGAGGAGAGGAGGAGAGGGAAAGGGTGAGAAGAGAAAAGGAAAGTAGGGGAAGACAACAGGCGGTGGGGATCAGGAAGGGAGAGGGGGAATGAGAAGCTGGAGGGAGGAGAGGAGGGGAGATGAGGACATTGCAATTATACCATCATCATCCTCATCCCCAGGATGGTCCTCATCAGTGGTGTGTCTGGCAACGCCTCTGCTGACCCTGGCTGTGTCCTGGCGAGGAGTGCTGTCATGCCGTCATAGGGAGTCCGGGCTGGTCCGCAGGCCTTGGACTGTCACATAGCTTGTGTGATGTGAACACACTGCAGCTCGGGCGATCACTGGGGCCAACCACTGGCCCTGGCTGAGATCTGGACTGTGGTATGGGCATGGCTCCTCATGGGGCTGTGATCTCATTAAGCCACCTTCATTGTCAGATGATCCATTCAACAAACAACCCCTTCAAGTCCTCCTGAGGTCCCAAGGACATGCCATCCTCTTCCACCAAAACAAACAGAGACCCCCAAGGATCCTGGATGTGCATGGGGCAGGGGGAGGGGGAGCGTGTGGGATGATCGCTTCCTTATGGATCACAGGAGGAGAGACTCCTGTGGTTTCGGAGTGGGAGTCATTCTCTGCAGCTGCTTCAGCCGGAGGGAGAGACCACGCGATGAACACCAAAGTCAGGATTGGTTGTGTATGGTTTGTTTGTATTGGTAATCGTTTTGTTTCATGCAAATGTCATCACAACCCCGTGTGCCCCCTAGCGTGGTAAGAGCAGCAAGATAATAAAATGAGATTGTACTTATACGGGCAATGGGAGCTAGCATGTGGATCGTGACAGCTGGCTTTGTAAGATTATTTTGAGCCAGGTGCTAGCAGCTCTCGCCTGTGATCCTAGCTACCCAGGAAGCTGAGATCTGAGGATCCCAGTTCAAAGCCAGCTGGTGCAGGAAAGACTGTGAAACTCTTATTTTAGACTAACCAACCAAAAGGCAGGAATGGAGCTGTGGCTCAAGCGGTAGAACATGAGGCTCGAGTGATTAAAAAAGCAAACAACTAAGCACAGCTCCCAGGCTGCGTTCCATCCTCAGAACTCACACAAGTGCACGTGCATGTACCCGTGTGCACACACACACACACACCCAACACCATTTTGCATGCATGCCTGAGATGGCCAGCACTCTGCTGAGCCCAGCGAGGGGTTACTGATGCTTCATCATTCTGAAATCGCCTGGAAACTTCCCATAAGTGTCTCCAGGCATCTTCAAAGCAGACATATTGCTCTCGGTAGGGAGTTCTCATCTCTTCTCATCTTTCTGAGCCTTTGATGGCTGGGGATGAGAAGAGCCCCGCATTGTATCTCTGTGTTCAGATTCAAAGGCCAATACAAAGTTTCCCCTGGCTAGACTGGATGTCCCCTCTCCCAATGGCAAAATCATGAGGCGTAGCAACTGACAGCCATCGCCTGCTCTCACACATCCCAAACCCCTGTCCCTACACTGAGAATTGAGGTTGGCTCATTGGCTTTTGTTTGTTTGTTTTCTCCCCCATGTCCTAGTCGACGGCCCAGATGACCAGGGCACTTCTGCTCTGGTCCCAGTGACTTTCCTCTCATCTGTAAATTCCAGTCATCCCGAGAGCGGCTGGCCGAGCATCATTTGGGTGGAATTCAGGCCTCTGCTCAGACTCATTGGATAAGAGGCTGTGTGCTCACCAGAGCCCCGTGGCTGAAATACGTGGAAGCATTGAGCTCGGCCCCTCCTACTTTCTGTAGTGGGTTTGTGGTTGAGGTAGGAGGGGTGAAGGGGGGGAGGAGGGAGAGGTGGGACCTTACAGTTATTCATTTTTAGAAAGAACTGGAGGAAAAGCGAGACCGGACCCAAGCGACAACCACGCGAGGAAGAATCTGGAAGTGTTTGGAAACCACTGCCCGTGGACATCTGTTTTGTGTTCTCAAGGAAAGGGGGAGGGGGTAGGAAGAGAAGGGGAGGGGGAGGGGGCGGTATTGATTTCTGAAGGAGGGATATTGTTTTGTGAAAACACTTGTGTGTTTCTGAGAGGGGGACAAACCAGATCAAGCATTCCTATACACAGTGACCTGAGCATTCCTATACACAGTGACCTGAGCATTTCCACATACAGTGATCGGTCAAATGGAAGCCACAAGAGATCACGGATTTCTTCCATTCATGCCTGGGCAGCTCTCTCAGGATGCTCTTTGCTGACCTGTTGCAGTCCTGACCGGAGTGTGAGTAGTCCAGCCTCCTGGTCCAGTGTCAGGAGCTAACTCCCTCAGGGAGCTCAGAATTCCTGTAACCCAAGGCAGATCCCTACTCGGGCAAGGTCTGAGACATCATCTTCTCCTACACTTCACGGCCCGCAGCCTGGCCTAGCTGACACTGCCCAGATGTCAAATGGCTCCACATTCTGTGGCTTTGCCATTCAGGCCAAGGTCCCTGGGGCTCAGGTTCTTTTGTGGGTGGGTGGTGCGTTGAGCAATTGGGAATGACTCTCCGGAGAGGGGGTTGTCCAATTCTAGATTTGTTCAGGAAATGTCCACCACATTTTACATCCACATTCTCAAACTGCAAGTGAGGGAAGTGTTGAATTGTGACAAGAATAAACACACACACACACACACACACAGAGCTAGAATGGGCGGGCAGCAGCACCAGGCAGCTAACAGGCTCCAGTAATAGCAGTGATTTGTTTCTTAATTAACAATAAAAGCAACCACGTTTGTATAGGGTGACTCCAACCCGGCCCTCTGCTGCAGCAAATATAAACTCCGTCCTGATGTCAGCATTCAAGTCCTCTGTGAAGATTATGGTGGGGGGAGGAAGGGAGGAGAAGTTTGGGTGTCACCATCTCTCCTATTTCTGGATTCAAACAGAAAACAAAAAAGCTGAAGCCAATTAGAGTTTGGGTAAATATGGGCCTAATCACACCTTTGTCACTATTTCAGCCTTCGTTACTCAAGGGCTTTATTTATTTATTTAGTCAGTGGTGGGGCTTGAACTCAGGGCCTGGGTGCTGTCCCTGAACTCTTTTGCTCAAGGCTAGCACTCTACCACTTTGAATCACAGCACCACTTCCAGTTTTCTGTGATTAACTGTAGAGAAGAGTCTCACAGACTTTCCTTCCTGGGCTGGCTTTGAACTTTGATCCTCAGATCTCAGCGTCCTGAGTAGGTAGGATTACAGGCATGAGCCAGTATGTTTTCATTGTTGTTGTTATAATGGTAATATACAGAAGAGTCACAGTTGTAAAAGCTAGGTAATGAGTACATTTCTTTCCTTTTTTTTATTGTGAAAATACTGTACAGAGGGGTTACAATTACATGGGCAAGATAGTGAGTACATTTCTTATCAAGCATTGTAGCCTCCTCTTTTGTTTCCCCTTCCCATCCCTTTCCCCCTCTCCCCCTCCCCCCTTCTTCTCTCCCACCCCCTAGCCCCGGCCAAAGTTGTAAAGTTCGTTTTTGGACATAACGATTTGTACATCTCATTGTAATGGGTCCACCTGTATCCCTATTTAAGCAATTTGTTTTTTCCCTTCCCCTCCACAAATTATGCCAACATCAAATACAGTGAAAACAGGGATTATACCATGGGGGAGGGACATACAAAGCAACAAAAAAAATCACCTTATAAATATGTTAGAAACAATAGCAAGAAAGAAAAACCATTTGAGTCCATATCTTGGGGTTCATTTTGCCTAACATCACATTATCTGACCTTTTCAGTTTGACTCATACATATACTAGTTATTGCAAATAAGGGAAACCATGTGACCTATGTTTCTTTGGGCCTGGCTTACTTCACAATATAATTTTTTCCAAGCCTTTCCATTTCCTAACAAATGGGGCAATGTCATTCTTTCTGACAGAGGCATAGAATTCCATGGTGTATATATACCACATTTTCTTGATCTATTCATCTACTGAGGGGCATCTGGGTTGGTTCCATATCTTAGCTATGGTAAATAATGCTGCAATAAACATAGTTGTGCTGCTAGCTCTCAAAGAAACAACTGCCCAATAAATAAGTGGGCTAAAGACTTAAAGAGAAACTTCTCTGAAGAGGAAAGAAGGATGGCCAGTAGACACATGAAGAAATGCTCAACCTCCCTAGCTATAAAAGAAATGCAAATCAAAACAACATTGAGATACCACCTCACCCCAGTTAGAGCAGTAAAAATCAAGAACTCTAACAACAACAGATGCTGGAGGGGATGTGGACAGAAAGGAACCCTACTGCATTGTTGGTGGGAATGTAAACTTGTTCAACCACTTTGGAAAGTAGTATGGAGGTTCCTCAAAAGACTCCACATAGAGCTCCCCTATACCCAGCAATCCCACTTTTGGGCATTTACCCAAATGATCACAAACAAGACCACACTAAAGCTCTGAGTACATTTCTTTTTGGACAATGTCACCCCTTACCTGGCAGTCTCCCAGTTTTTCCCTCCCATCCTCACCCACAAGTTGTATAGTTCATTTTCAACATAGTGTCCAGTGAGTACCACCGCTGCATTTGTTCACCCTTTGTCCCTCCATTACTGTGTTCCCCCCCTTTACCCCCCTAACAGATAAATGAACAAACAAGACAAAAAAAGAAAAGAAAAATAACAACAAAGGGGAAAACCCCTCATTTTCATTTTTCTGGAATTTATTTCAATAAATATTATTTTATATGATCAGATGCACACAATCATTGTACCTTTGATCTCACTGTGTGTGAACACCTAGAGTCCTGTATCACTGATCGCATCCTGGTGTATTTTAGATCTGGCTTCTGCGTATGAGAGAAAACATGGCCATTTGCCTCTCTGCGCTTGGCTTACCTCAGTGGACCTGTGTTTTTCCACACACCCTGGGCATGGACTCCAGTGCACACTGAGAGTAAGGACCAGGACTCTCGACCAGGCAGGCTGCTGATGTGATTTGTGATAGGTGTTATTTTACTCACTAGACTTTAAGCCTCTGGAGGACAGGACTTCTGCCTTACTTTTCCTGTGGGGCATCATGTTAGGACTGCTGTGGAAAGATCACATGCTGAACTAACATCTCACATGCTTCATCTCAAAATAGTGCTGAGATGCAGCACTGGCAGTACCTGCACAAAGGCCCTGCGGCGCCCGAGGTGGATCAGCTTGCTTACATCCAGGGCATGGTGTGGTGAAACTTGGACGTGCATCTACAAGATGCAATTCTAGGCCCCACGCGGTTACCACAGGCCCCATGGTATGTGTGTGCATTGACCTGGCTGTAAGTATCTAGAAACTTCCATGCACCGTGAGGAGGGAGAGTCAACACTATCCAAGGCAGAGAGCAGGGGATGGAGAGGGCCTGGATCTATTTCAATGAGGAGAGCATCATTTTCCTAGGGAAGCGCAAGTCAGCTTTGTGTTACTGTAAGGAAATCACAGAGGTAAAGTGACTTATACAGCAGAGAGAGCTGTGGAGGTTCCAGTCTGAGTGTGGATGGCCCCACTCACTACCTGGGGTGTTTGGCAAGAACAGGACATCGTGACAGGCACACATGAGCAAAGCAAATGGTTCACAGCTTGAGGCAGAAGACAGAGAGAGACTACGTGATTCCCCAAGTCTCTAAGGGGGCAGAGGCAATGACCTGAAAACCTCTCCTCAGACTCCACCTACTAAAGTTCTTCAGAGCCTCCTCATACTGCCATCCTGGGCATCAATCCCTCACCAGCGACCTCCAGTGGACATTCAGCTGAAGGACAGCAGGAAGCAAGGAGAAAATTCTCAAGCTCCCTCAATTTCATTCCCCATAGATCCAGGCATCTCCGGAGATATCTGTCCAGGGACAGCATCTCATTCATGTTGTCCATCCTTTTGGATTCAGATAGACCTGAGTATCTTGAATTCCTGCATCCAAAGGTGCAGCTACCGGGGAGTCCAGGAAGAGGGTGATTGGGAAGTGGAGAAGAGCGCCATCTGAGTTCAGTAGAAATGCTAAGTCCAGGTCAAGATGGGGCTGCTTAGAAGAGTTAGGGTCACCGTTGACAGACAGCAATATGCACACCTGACTTGCATTCTTCCAGCTGTAACAAAATCACGGTACTATGGTCTCATTTGTGTGCAGCCCAAATGAAGCTATGGTGGGGTGAGGGCCATCTACATGGACAGAGCTGTCCCGAAGATTCTGTGTGCTATGCTGAGACCACAGAGATCCCCTCTGACCTTGATTCCCTTTTCTGCCTGATCTTCTTTCCCCTGGTGCTATGGGTGTGGTTTCTCAACACTTGTAGGTGGCAGGTCTGTGGCTCTGGGGCTGGAATCAACTTCTGAATCTTTTTGCCACAGGAATGATCTGAAATGATAGGGCTCCAGCCCCCTGCTGGTGGCACACGCCTGTCATCTTAGAGACTGAGAAAGGGAGAATCAAGTTCAAGGCCAGCCTTGGCAGAAAGGTTTGTGAGAACCCACTTCTCAATCTTTCTCTGGGTACAGAGAGGCACATGTCTGTCACCCCAAACTACATGGGAGGCTGCGATGGGGAAGGTCGTAGTGCCAGTCAACCTGGGCAGAAAAGACTGCAAGACTCCATCATCTCCACAGAGGCAAGCTGGGCACAATGGTGCATGCTTGTGATCCCAGAAGTGATGGGCAGCCTGCCAATAGATGGCTCAGGTATGGCTGAGCAGGAAGCAGGGCCCTATCCTACAGAGAAACAGTGAAAAATGAAGCTGGGGGCCTGGCCCAGCTGTTCTGTGCCAACCTAGCAAGCTGGAGGTCCTGAGTCCAACAACTGTTCCCCTCTCAGTACAGCCCAAAGAAGAAAAATAATTCTCCTCCCCTCCAGACCCCAAGCAGAGACCCCGTAAGGAATGTGATAACACTCCACATCCTGGCCTAGCCTCTTGAAGCCTGGGGTATTCATGTCTCTTTGTCTCTTTGGGATGTTTGGGCTTCTCCCCACCGCCCCCCCGCACCCCACCACCAGTCTACAGCTTCCTCCTCTCCTTCTCACCAATCCCTCGGCAGGCACTAAAGCCCTTTCCAAAATGTCCTCACCTTTCACATCACACCAGCATTCAAATCCGGTATTCCAAATAAATGAGAAGAAACTACCCCTCCTCATCCGCCCCCACCCCACCCCCATGCCCTTTCTGCCAGGTTTTTGCTGGTGCCCCAGCAGCCCAAAACCCGGGCTAGAAAATTGGAGGCAGGAAGGGCCCATGTGTGTGTGTGTGTGTGTGTGTGTGTGTGTTTAATTACTTCCTGAGAGGAAGACCTGGAGTGCCTGTTTCCAATGAGGTGCTAATGATGATGATGAGTAACACTCTGTGTGTGTGTGTGTGTGTGTGTGTGTGTGTGAGAGAGAGAGAGAGAGAGAGAGAGAGAGAGAGAGAGAGAGAGAGAGGGAGAGAGAGAGAGAGAGAGAGAACCCAGCAAAGGCCCATCTGGAATGACTGGGTTCAGCCGTTTGGCTGTGGCTGTGGTCCTGAATCTCTTCCTTCTTCTGTCCTAGAGAAAAACAAAAGCACAAACTACCTCCACACCTCCTTTCCCTAGGCTTAGAAGCTGACTGGAGTTGGGGTTACTCCCTCTGAGCCAGGGTGTGTTCTGAATCCTGTGACCTCACCCACAGGGAGTTTGTGGAAGGAATGGTGTGTCTGCCTTGTCCTCAGCATCAATTCTGGAATGATCCACGAGGATCTGAAAGCTGAGGTGCAGAGAGGGATGCATGGTCAGTTTTCATGTTTGTGTGACTGGCTTGCTAACAGCTGTCCACTCTCACTGTGTCCCTCCAACTGTCTGTCCATGATCTCTTAGATCCACAGCTTGAAAATCATGGGTAGTTCGAAGCTCTGTCCAGTTACCTCATCTGCTGACCCAGAAAGGAGGCTCAGAAGGACAAACAGCCCAGTGATGGGATAAGGAAGAGCCCAGGACTTCCAGTTCGTTCTGATCATTGGTTCTGATTCGGGCTAACATAGGTCTGTGCTGCTTCCCAGTGGCTCTCTTGTAAAAGAATCCATTCGCTTCTTCAACAGCAGTGGGGCTATTTTCCCAGCGGGTGCAGACTGTGGTGTTGGTGGTGGTGTGCTGTGTTCACCATGAACCTGGGTATCTCCCCTCCATGTCCATCTTCTCAGCTACCCAGTCCAAAGGCCGCCTGGCACAGGGAGCTCTCTTTATGAAAAAAAAAAAAAGGTAACATGTTGATTCATCATTCCTTTAAGAAGTCATTACACGGGGACGGATAGCTTGGTCTTACGTTGAATCTTGAAGGTCAGTGTGATGAAATTGAAATTGGGATGTGGGTGTCTTTTTTTTTGGGGGGTGGTGGTGGGTTACGTCCTCATGGCAGGACTCTTGTGAAGAAGATTAGGGTCTTTATATGAATAGATCTCACAGCAGCTCCTAGCCCCTTCTATCATGAGAGGAAATAGAAAGCTGTTGGCCATTTGGAAATGAAGATCTCAGCCCTCAGCAGACAAGTTGCGGTTGCTTTGGTGTTGGACTTCCAACCTCCAGAACTTAATGAATATATATATGTGTGTGTGTGTGTGTGTGTGTGTGTGTGTGTGTGTGTGTGTGTGTGTGTGTAGATATATAGATATAGGTTATCTATCCATCTGTCTATTGCTCACAAGCCACTCACTCTCTGCCTTTTGTTACAGCTGCTCAAATAGACTGAGACAAAACAGAACAATGAATGAGCTAGGTAAGCAAATGGGAATAGTTGGAGTTTCCTGGTAGAACTGGGTCCTGTTTGGGTGTCCGTGGTACTGACAGCAAGAAGGCAGTTTTGATGAGGTAGCCTCCTGCCGCCCCCCCACCCCTTCCCCCCAAAAGTATCATCACTGCTTCGAATTTGGAATTAATTTCAACCAGCTGGTTGCACAAATAAAGCAGTTCGTTTTATCTGGTTCAGAGGTGGAAAGAGGTTTCTCAGGTGTCTATGGTGCAAGTTCATGCGAGAGTCTCATGTTTTGTAACTGTTCTCAAGAAAGGCCCGGTGCTCACCTGTGTTCATTGCTCTTCAAGGGAGAAATCTGGTGGTGGGACATTGTGTTAAACACAAGTGGATGCATCTCATTAAGACCTGGGCTCCATCTTTTAATTAACTTCTTGTTCCTGTCTTTGGTGAAATATTAATTATTTTTTAATCATCACTGGGATGCACTTTAAGGAGAAGCAGCTGGAATCAGCCCACCTCAGTTTCATTATACCGATAAGGTGTTATAATAATTAACTTAATTAGCTTGTCACTGCTTGCATAAAATATGACTGGGTCTGGAGAACAGATATTGCCTTGCTGATCTGAGGTTAATTAAAAAATAGAGCGTACCAGAGGTCAGGTTAAATGGGTTTGTGGCACCCCCTATAGCTGGCCAGTCTGATAACAAATACTTCTGCAGTTGGTCAGGACAAGAAACCAGCATGGCAGAGCTCAGAGCATGCTTGGGCCGTGGGTCTCTGAAAGAGATAGAGGGCCATGGCCTTATCTAAAGCGGGGATATGGAATCACATCTGCAGCTTGATCTCTGTCTACTTGTGGGGTTCATAGTGTGGAGCTCTAGTTACCAATGTCCCCAAGCCCCAAGATGGAGGGCAATAAATAAGATAGGAAGTCGAGTTAGAGGCACAACCAGGATTTAACATGGGTAGTATGGATCTAGAAGATCACTCTTAACCTGAGCTCCTTAATTTCTGCTTCTGAATAAAATACCTTTATAGCATGCTACCAATCAATAATACTAATACTACTAATAAGATTTATTCCTGGGGAGAGAAAAAACTCCCATTAAAAATGGCTTTGGGCATGCCTTTGAATTCAAGGCCTCTCTTGCTAAGCAAGTGCTCTACCATTTGAGCCATACCTCCACTTCTGACTTTTTGGGTAGTTAATTGGAGATTAGAGTCTCATGCATTTTTTTTATCCAGCTTCTCTGTGAACTGTAATCTTCCAGATCTCAGCCCCCTTGAGTAGCTGGGATTACAGGTGTGAGCCACTGGCTACTGGCTGCTTTAGTCATTGTCCAGGTGGGTTCTTGCATTGTTTTGTGCTGTTCAGTAAGGACCCGACACCATTCTGTTTATATTCTCATGTGGCTGGGGTGACAAGCATTTGGCCCACCATACCTGGTTTGTTTTGATGAGAGGAGCCTTGCTAAGTTTTTGCCCATGTACTCAGAAACTGGGATTACAAGTGTGAGCTACTATACCTGGTCAGAAAAGTTCTTCTAAAACACAGACTTACTCTACAGGAACCAAATGCCTTTGAACCAGAAAATGAATACTTGCTGGGCACCTGTGGCTCATACCTGTAATCTTGGCTACCCATGAAGCTGAGATCTGAGGATCATAGTTTGAAGCCAGCCTGGGCAGGGCAGTTCATGAGATTCTTATCTCAAATTAACCACCAATAAATAACTAAATAGCCAGAAGTGGTGTTGTAGCTCAAGTAGTAGAGGGCTAGCCTTGAGCACAAAAGCTCAGGGACAGCACCCAGGCACTGAGTGCAAGCCCCAGAACTGGCATTTTTTTTAAAAAAAGGAAAAACAGAAAGAAAAGAAAAGAAACACTAAACTGGAATGTCTATTGTTTATAACTTTTTTGTTTTGTGATGACACTGTGGTCCATTAAAAGTTGATTTGGGCCAGGCACCAGTGGCTCACACCTGTAATCCTAGCTACTCAGGAGGCTGAGATCTGAGGATCAAGATTCAAAGCCAGCCTGGGCAAGAAAGGCCCTGAGACTCTTATCTCCAATAAACCACTAGAAAACTGCTAGTGGTGTTGTAGCTCAAGTGGTAGAGTGCTTGCTTTGAGCTGAAGAGCTGAGGGACAGCGCCCAGGCCCAGAGTTCAAGCCCCACGACCGACAACAACAACAACAAAAAGTTGATTTGACTCCACAATCTGTCAATTCTTCTACCAACTCATTTAGAAGAATAAATGCATTGCCTGGAGAAATTCATACCTTGGGATACTTTGAGATAAGAGGCCAACATGGCCTTTGGGATTGGTTTGCTGAATAAGGATAGAACCGTCTGGACAAAATACTAAGAAATCTCCAACTAAACCAAGGCAGTTACACAAGAGTGTGAGGTAGCCCTAAGATGCCAACTGTCCTGTTTGGTGATTGGACAGTGATGCTACTGGCATTTGGCACTAGGTGGACCACGATTGGCCCAGCAGGGCTGTCCACATTTCTGAGAAAACAATCTGCAATCATTTGCTCTGCTTCCTCCTGAGCCCCTGGAGTGGAGATGCCTTCATGACTCGCTGCCTTTCTCAACTGCAATGATAGAGACATTTTTTTTTTAACTGAACTATTTGCCATATACATTGCAACATGGAGGACAGGAGCTGGGAGAAGAGGGAAAACAAGATTTTTTTTTAAAAACACCACCACCACCAAAAATGTTTGTTAATGAAGCTGTGTGTCAAATGTTGTATGCCACAGAGACATTTCCAGTTCTTTTAAGTGGTTAGTTAGAGATAAGAGTCTCCCAGAGACTTTTCTGCCCAGGCTGGCTTCAAACAGTTATCTCAGCCTCCTGACAAGCTAGGGTTACAGGTGTAAACCAATTATCTTCTTTTTCTTTTTCTTGTAAGGGTGATGTACAGAGGGGTTATAATCACATAAGGAAGGTAATGAGTGCATATGATTTCTATATTTCTACCCTGACACTGGTCAAAAGCAATATCACCATGACCTATCATGTTCCTCTTAAGTTGCTGCCATTTTATTTTGTGTCTGGGAGCTTTCTATGGAAGAGGAAGAGACTAAAAGTGTTAGGAACTGTGCTGATTCTTGCGATATGTGTGTGGTAGTCCCGATTACGTAATCTTCTACAACCAGCATTGAAGATGCAACGAAACAAAACGACAGACAATATATACATACCAATGCTTAAGGAAGCTCTTGCCAGCTAACCTCTTACGAGAACCTGTTGCTAACTCACAGATGTTGAATGTTGACAGGAGACAGGAGACAACTGTGTCGGTGACAAAAGGGACCATTGGGGTTCTGCAGGCTGCCTGCCTGGGCTTCTTGTTTATGTCAGCTCCCTGCCTCCTGGGGGTGGAGAGGAGGCTAATGGATGCCTTCATAAATAGTGGGCTGTGTTTCAGAAGAGGAGCCCTGTGTTTGGAGAACCCACTACTTTTACAGCGAGAGCTCAGCATGCCTGCTCTTTAGCTGGGGAAGATAGGATGTCAAATCTTGTCAAATCTCGAAGCTGCTCACTGCAAACAAACAATGCAGTGGGTAAAGATTGCTCTGGACCTTTCTTTCTTGGCACCCACACCCCCCCCATGAAGAAGGCACACAGGATGGGGGTAAGTAGATTGCTTCCCCCAACAGTAGATTCCTACATCCATACAGAAAAAATGGAGGATACAGTTGGACAATGGCTAGAGTAAGTATTTTACTCAATGACTATGACTAAGTATTCTTCAGAGTAAGAGAGCCAGGTGCTGGTGGCTCATGCCTGTAATCCTAGCTACTCAGGAAGCCGAGATTTGAGGATCATGGTTTGAAACCAGTCTGGGCAGGAAAGTCTGTGAGACTCTTCTCTCCAATAAACCAACCACTCAGGTAAAGCCTGTGTTGCAAGTGGTACAGTGCTAGAAGCAGCTCAGGCCCAGAGTTCAAGCCCCAGGACTGGTAAAAAAAACAAAACAAAACAAAAAAGATTAAGAATTATCTAAAATTAAAATGTTAATGAAACCACATCTGTGAACACATTGAGGTGTTGTTTTAGCTTTGATCTTCCTGGGGTGATTGGTGAACACAGGTACCTCCACAGGAACCTGAAAAGTGACTTCTGTCCAGAGAGCTACTTTGGTCTTCATCCATGGACACACTCTCTGTGTCATCTTCTCAGGGATTCATCAGTCCTCCATGAATGCCACATGACAGCCTAGGGCACAGACATTTGCTTCCTGTGCTGAAAGATGGCTCACTTTTTCTAGATGGCTCCCAAAGGCACATTTAAAAAACTGAACAGAAGCTAGGTGCTGGTGGCTCACACTTATAATTCTAGTCTCTCAGGAGGCTGAGATCTGAAGTTCACAGTTCAAAGCCAGCCTGAGCAGGAGACTCTTATCTCCAACTAGCTACCAAAAAAATCTGGAAGTAGAGGTATGGCTCAAATGGTCCAGTGGTAGTCTTAAGCTGAAGAGCTCAGTGACAGCTCCCAGGCCCTAAGTTCAAGTCTCAGCACCAGCACCAAAACAACCACCAACGAGAAATAACCCCCTGCACTGATGTTAATAGCTTATCCTCACTGAATGCTGTTAGCAGGCCAGGTACTAAAGTTTCTTTCATTTCCACAACCATGATCATCTCTATTGTATAGTTGGAGGAAACTGATGCTTGTGGGGGGCAGGGGGGAGGGTGTTAAGAAGTTTTTCAAGATCACACAGTGGAGATTGGTGAAGCCAAGTTTGGAGCCTCCCAGAACCCATGGCTGACCATGCACACTTCCCTTCCGCTCAATAATACTTCAACAGGGTTCTTCGCAAGGCTTCCTCCTGTCAGGGGAGTGGAGCCACAGTCTTGTGTTGGGGAAAGAGTCCTGTGTTCGTTAGGGACAGGTGGTCAAGAATTAGATGCCTCAATCACAGCGTCTCAGCTGACATTACCATAGGACCTAAAAAGTGAACAAGCACCCCTGACCCCTTTGTGGTCAGGAAACCCACACTGCCTTTCCTACTTTACGAGGTTATTGAGAGGCATTCAAAGGTACGTGGAAGAGTACTGTGAGCCAAGAAGTGGTGAACAAATATGAGGCCTTATTGCTATTGCTCTAAAATATCCAAAAATATACACCCTGACTAGACTTGGGGCTGTGCTGTCATGCTTCCATCAGACAACAAACTCATTCCCAGGAACCAAATGACTTTCTTCTGGTGCACTCTGTGGCTTGGATAGATTTTGTCTTCTCTAAAACTCACATTGAAATCTGATTGCCAGTGGAGTGGTGTTGGAGGTAGATTAGTGCCTTTTCTTAGGATAGAGATGCTCTTCTTCCTCTTCTTCTTCCTCCTCAATCTCCACCTCCTTCTCCTTTTTTCCCTCCTCCTCCACTTCTTCTTCTCCTTCTCCTCCTCCTTCTTATTCTTTTCCTTATTCTTCTGCTCTACCACTTGAGTCACAGTACTACTTCTGGCTTTTGGTGGTTCATTGGAGATAAGAGTCACAGATTTTTTGCTCAGCCCGGCTTCCACTTGTGACCCTCAGATCTCAAACTCTTGAGTATCTAGGATTACATAGCTGAGGTTTTCTTCTTGTAGGCCTGGGCTGGTCCTCATGAAGGCAGTAGATATAAAGCCCATGCTCATAGACTTTCCTTTATATCTCATAGCGTTCCATTATAAGAACCAAACATAGATGGAGACCGTATGTGAGTTCAGATCCATGGATGACAAATGCTTGTGTGGAGGGGCATTCTGATGTGTCACTGGATGGTTGAGAGGGGCCAGGGAGAAGCAGACATGAGGCTTAAGGGGTAAAGAGCAGCCATGAGTAAGGGTGTGAGGCCCTGCGTTCCAGTACTGACACCAAAGGCTGCTGTGTGCTGCTGGTGAAAGCAAAGGAACAGGGCTATGATGATGTCTGCTTTATTCTGTCCATGCTGTCCATGGCTTGAAGCAGAGACAAATGGAGATTAAAGAAGGGTGAGTGGTTTCTAGGTTGCTACAAAGGAGCCTCCAGATGTGCTGTGGTCGTCCTGAGGTATCAGAGGAGATCAGAGACACCCTGAGCCCTCCACAGAGAGAGGATTCCTTTCCCCAATGTACCAACATCTTGGATCATATTTCCTCCTGGAGGTTTGGCTGAAGCTGGCTCCTGGGATGGAGAACTGGGCTGGGAACCATTATGGGAAGCAAATCTCCTCCAGATTGGGGCACAAGACATGGTGAAAAGCCCTGATGGCAGATGAGGGAAGGAGTGTGTTGGGTGGGAGCGTGCACGGCTGTTTCCACAAATGTGGCGTGGCTTCTATTAAAAACAAGCTCCCCTGCTCCGTCCCTCACACGTGTTCTCCTTACAGGCTGCCCATCAGTTAAGAAAACTGTTATGAAAAGAACATTGACCAAAGCCCAAGGCTGGGACTCAGGGGAATTCATTCATTGGAGTGTCACGGCGTGAGGCCGTGACATGTAGCGTGATCCTTGAGGGGAGAATGTGAGGCTCTGATTAAATATGACTCTGTCTGGGTGGCCAGGCAAACCCAGGAAGGACACAGGGGACAAGCCCAGAGCTGTCACCACTCCCCACACAGGAAGTTGTTTTCAAAGCAGTATGTAGCATATTACACTCTCATATAAAGGTAACAGCCCTCCCATTTAAACACATTAAAAAAAAAATCAGGCAACCACAGAGTCCCACCCACATCTCAAGGGCAACCATGGTTGACATTTTAGCATTTGGATATTCGTTCTTGTACATAGACATGGAGACAAGAATTGGCACGGGTTAGTGACCCACATGGCTCAATATGATCATCAATGGCCTCATGCAGCAGTTCAAATCGAAATGAAAAAAAAAAGAATTCACAATAAAATTTACTCTCTCAGTTCCAGGAACTGCCCCCAAAGCTGTCTCTGTCTTTTGGACCTACAAATAGAATCATCACCACCGAGTGTGCGACTTACTGGAGAGCACACCGTACTATTTTTTTTCATCGTTGCCTTTTATTATTATTTTATTATTGTTTATTTTTCATCGTTATGATAAAGGTGATGTACAGAGGGGTTGCAGTTACTTAAGTCAGGTTAAGGAGTACGTATCTTTTTGGACAATGTTCACCTCTTCCTTCTCTCTCTCCCAGTTTTTCCCTCCCATCCCCATCTATAAGTTGTATAGTTCCTTTTCCACAGTGTCAAGAGAGTACCACTGCTCCATTTGTTCACCCTTGATCCCTCCATTTAGGTGTTAGTTGATATGGGGTATTAACCCCTGAAGGTCCGCAGTTGAAGAGTTGGTTTCAGGCCAGTGCTATAGCAAAATGCTGTGTACCTTTAAGGGGTGGGGCTTAGTGGGAGGTTAAAGGTCACTGGGGCATGTACTCAAAAGCCATTATGGAATTCTCCATCTCCTTCTATCTGCTCCACCTTCTCCTTGCCCCAGCTGCCCAGCCTGAAATGTGAACATTTGCTTTTTCTCAGACTCCTATCATAAACCACTGTCTCTACCAGACACAAAAACAAATGGAACCACCAATCTTGGGGACTGGAACTTCAAGGACAGTAAGATAAAGTAAGTCTCTCTTTACTTCCTAAGTAGCTGCCTTGGGTTTTTTTTTTTTTTATTATAAGTAGTGCCAAGCTGACGGATACACCATGATGGATGTTGTCCTGCAATGATTTCTTACTGGTTGTAACCATCTTTCTAGGTCATGAAGTATGACCATCTCATATAAATTGAAATAACTGTGTACTATTCAATTTTGGATCTCCACAACAAACATTTAAAAGCCATTTCACTGAAGTTGGACATTCAAATGATATCTAGTTTATCACCACTATAACAATGATGCAATGAACTTTATGAAAACTAAATGTCACAACATCCTTCTCGAGCAGATTGCACATTTGGAAAGCAATAGTTATACCTTATACAAACTTATCTTGAAAAAGATTGCATGTATTTACATTCCTTGTGAAGAGAATGCAAAAGCTTAGGGCTTACAACCACTTGTATTCCTTTTATGAGTTCTTTTTGCTGAATTTTATTTGTTTTGGTCGGTTGTAGGTCATGAACTTTGGGCCTGAGCACTGCCCCTCAGCTCTTCAGCTCAAGGCCAGGGCTCTACCACTTGAGCCACAGCACCACTTCTGGTTTTCTGGTGGTTAATTGGAAATAAGAGTCTCACGGACTTTCTTGCCCTGGCTGGCTTGAACTGAGATCCTCAGATCTCAGTCTCCTGAGTAGTGAGCATTACAGGTTTGAGCCACCAGTGCCTGGCTTTTGCTGAATTTTTAACTGAAATGCTTATGCATAATTGATTCCTATGAGGACTTTATATGCAAATGTTAAGCCTTTACCACCTTATATATTTACTTTCTGTTTGCCATTGTTTTTTCATACTTCTTTGCTTGCTGTTTCCTTCCTCTCTCCCTCCATCCCTCCCTAATTTCCTTCCTCCTTCCTACATTCTTTCCTACCTCCCACTCTCTCTTCCCTCCCTTCCTTCCTCCCTTTCTCTCTCTCTTCCTTATTGGGTTTGAACTCAGAGCTTCATGCCTACTAGGCAGATGCTCTATCATTGAGCCGTACATACATCTAGTCCTACTTTCCGTTTTCCTTGATGTTTTTATACTCCTTTATGTTAGAATTGTGTTTAGTCAAATCTCTCAGTCTCTTTCCTTTTATATTTCTGCCTTTGATAAGATACTTTGGGTTGACCATGCTAAAAATGATACATAAGTCTTTTCTATTCTGTGATTTACTCATTTTTGGAAACACCTAATACTTGTTAGTCCATCTGGAATTTATTTAGGGTGTGGTGTGAGTTTGGTATTTTACAATTGCTTTCAAAATGATTAGCTAACTTCCCCTAAACCATTTGTTGAGTTATTAATTCTTTTTCTGCTGATTTTAAATTTCACCCTTATCAAATTCTATATATATGCATGTATACACATATACACGGGTCTGCTTTTATTCATACAATTACATTTTCTTACCGTCTAATTTGGTATGAGTAACATATTGCTTTAATTATTGTACTATATATTACATGTTAATATTTGTGTGGTAAGGCTTTCTTCATTTCCAAAATACTTTTGGCTTTTTCAGCATGCATGTTCTCCCATATAAATATTAAAATCATTTTCTGAAATTCAAGAAAATAGTTCTGTCAGAGGTTTTATTGGCATGGTTAAATATAAAACTAAATTTATGAGGAACTGATTTTCATCTATATTAAATCTTTCCATCCAGAAATAGGGTCTACCATATTTTTTGCTATTCGTTTGTATCATTCTATGTCTAAGTAAAAAATGTTCTGTTGTTTTCTATTTATTTATCTTATCTGTTCTTTCATAATTTACTTTCTGACTTTTTTCTCCTTTCCTTTTCCTTTTTTTCCCAGTCCTAGGGCTTGAACTCAGGGCCTGGGCACTGTCCCTGAGCTTCTTTGGCTCAAGGCTAGCATTCTACCACTCAAGGCTAGCACCGCTTCCAGCTTTTTCTGTTTATATGGTAGAGGAATCAAACCCAGGGCTTCATGCATGCTAGGTAAGCACTCTACCACTAAGCCACATTCCCAGCCCTCTCCTTTCCTTTTATTGCTAAGCCTGGAGCGCTACCATTTGAGTGTCAGTTCCACTTATGGCTTTCTGAGTTGGAGATAAGAGACTCACCAGCCTTCGCTGGCATCTAACCGTGATCCTCAGATCTCAGCCTCCTAAGTAGCTAGGATTACAGACACGAGCCACCAGGGCTTTGCTTGTCCAGTGCTTCTTGTCAGAATCACCCCTTTCCACCACCTTCCTCCATCTTGTCTATTCCCTGTCCCAAGTTGTTTTTGTAGTGAAGCCCTGACTCCTATTTTTTCTAAAAATTTCAAAGGCATAATAGAAGGCAATACCCTAAATGGAGGCACATAATACAGTACTTAAAACATTTTTTCTTAGCTGGGTGCTGGTGGCTGTATTTGCCAGTATTGGGACTTGAACTTAGGGTCTTGTGCTCTTGCTTGCCCCTGCTGACTTTCTATCTTGCTCCTCAGATCTCAGATCTCTTCCTGAGTAGCTGGGATTACAGGTGTGACCTACCAGTGCCCAGCTCTGACTATATTCTTGAGAGTATAACAGACAAGATATACATTTTGGATATGAATTTAATGAGTAGCCTTAATAATATTGTGGGGTTTTTGGTTGTTATTTTTGCTTTTGGTCCTTGGGCTTGAACACTAGGCCTGGGTGCTGACTCTGAGCTTTTGTACTCAAGGCTGGCACTCTATCACTTGAACCCTACTTCCAGTTCCATCTTTTGGTGGTTAATTGGAGATAAAAGACTCATTCATGGACTTTCCTGCCAGGACTGGCTTCAGACCATGATCCTCAGATCTCAGCTTTCCGAGTAGCTAGGATGACAGGTGTGAGTCATCAGAGCCTGCTGTAATTTTTCATTTTTATATTAACTGTATGTAATAGGTTTTAGGTTGGCTATCTTGGCGTGGCAAAACAAATCTTACCTTTTTAAGAAATATTGGTTGATTTTGACAACTTTTACTTCTTTCCCTTGGAGGCCCATGCAGTATGATGCTAAGAAGGTGTGGATATTTGAGACTGACAGATATAAGGTAGATGTGAGCTATACATACTCATCTGAACAGGCTGCAATGTGAAGACTGAAGTTCAGTCTCCCCAAAGAGGAATAATGATATGCCTTTATGGAGATCTTAAAGGGATTAAATAAGATGTTGCCTGCAAAGCACATAGCTAAGTACCTGGCACATGTAGTTGCTGTTACTGCTGTCTGATTTCAGTGACTGGAACCCTTAGAACATTAAATAGTAGCAGTAATCACAACTATCCAGGCTTTAATGGTAAGAGACTCATTTCTAAAGAGAAGTGTCAAGACTCAATGATGATATTGATGATGACAACAAGAATTAATATTTATGAAGCAATTGTGCCCCACTGATCATGGAAGTTACCACAGCATCTTGCAAACTTGCTTCCACATCTCTTGATTTTGTTCATTTATTCTACTATTCATTTACTTCACTGAGCAATTGTTTGTTGAGCATGCAATGCCTCAAGGGTCCTCCAGTATATGGTATTACTTAGGTGATGGAGAAGAAAGACACAGATAGGTGAACAGACATTGCAACATAGCCAGGCATGGATGGCTCTTGCCTGTCATCCTAGCTACTCAGGAGGCTGAGATCTGAAGATCAGGGTTTGAGGCCAGCCTGGGCAGAAAAGTCTGTGAGGCTCTTATCTTCAATGAACCACCAGAAAACTGGAAGTGGAGATATGGCTTGAAGCGGTAGAGCACTAGCCTTTAGCAAAAGAGCTCTGGGACAGCGCCCAAGCCCTCAGTTCAAACCCTTCAACCAACAAAACAAAAACAAAACTGCAAGATGAATTCACCATAGGTCTAGGAATAAACTACCTGCAGAAATATATATATATATATATATATATACATATATATGTATATATATGTATATATATATATATAATACACACACACACACACACACACACACACACACACAACCTTGCTATGAAGCCCTGGCTGGCCTTGAACTTTGGACCACGGGGAGTCTGACAGGCCTGGACAATCCTGCCTGGTCGAATGCACCCAGTGAGGTGGAGGGTTTGAGATGGGATTACCTTTCTTTGCTGCAAGATTTACTCAGGACCATTGATGGGGGCCTGGAGTGTGGATCTTACTTGAGTCTTTCATAGCAGAGAAAATCTTCTGGGTTGGGGGGGGGAGGGGGTAATGCTTGCTGAAACATAGCATAGGCTATGAAACCACACAGGAGTGCAGGGGTGGACCACAAGGTACTGTGAAGGAAGGAACATTGGAAGTGAGTCCCTAGGGATTGGAGAGGGTATTTTAGATAGAGAAGAAAAGACACCCTAGTTGTAGCTGTGGCTTTTGAGAAGAAAGAAAAGCCTGCAGGAAGTATTTATATCCCTTGTCTGAAATAGGTGGACTTTGTGATTGAATTCAATTTCAGGTTGGGCTGCCTACAAATTAGTGTTTATCTAGGATGATTTAATGATTCTGGCAGAAGAGGAAATAGTGTTTGTGGGGGACAACTAGGCCTTGTTAATATTCACAGACATAATATTTACCAGCGCAAAACAAAAATAAAGTAAGCCAGTAGAGCTCTCGTTGGGAGAAGATCGAGGACCAAATGAAGTGAGATAATCTACTGCCTTTAAGGTGGGACAAGTAGACAAAAATTCAATTTCTTTCCAATTCATTCCAACTCCTCATTTCTCTTCCATATCATTCTTCTCTCCTTTCGGACTTCCTCCTATCACAGTGATGAAGAGCATTCACTCTCTGCCTAAACTCGTAGGCCTGTGGTACACACAGGGAGGGTGTACCCCCTTGGACTCCATTAATTGCTGATGAAACCCGAATTTAAGGATTGATTCGTTGCTGCTTTTCCCCTCCCAAGTCAGAATCTCTCTTTTCCCTCCCTACCCAGCTTCCTTCCAGGTATTTGGGTCTGGCGGGATATTAAATGGGTGGAACCCATAGACACAAGGAAATGATTTTATGGGCTTTCTTCTGGGCTCGTGTACAATTTTTCCCCCTCCCAAATTCCTTTTGATCCTCTAAGATCCCGGCAGCCAACTCTGGTTAACATCACCGGGAAAGACAGCCACACCCAGCGCCGGGCTTATGGACCAGACTTCCCCAGTGCCAAGCTGCAGGCAATTCTGTCTGCTTGCCTGGAGCTGGAGGCATCTTGAGAGGATTCCAGCAAAGGGAAGTGGAGAACTGGGTAATTAGCATGTGAATGTGATTAATGCTTACATCTGTGCAAAGCATTTGGTACCAGATGAAGAACAAATAAATCTCTTTAAAATCCCACCACCATCTTCCCCTTCTAGATGGACTCCTTTAATCCTCATTTTATATACAAAAATTCCTGACTGTGAGCCTAGATCCTGTTCTGGTCACCTGACTTCAGCCTGTTCTCCTGGAATTACTGAGGGTGTGTGGAATGAAAATACTCCCAAAGAACCCTGAGAGGCTGTGGGAAAGATTGATCATACCTAGAAGCCAGCTAACACCAGTGTGGGCTTATGCTAAGGCCAATTCTTAAGCCCCAGATACTCCTCTGGCCTTTGAGCAGGTCTGCTGAGAAAAGCATTTGACAGGTTTGTGAACACTTAGGAATATATGCACCCCCTCTACTCCCACCCGACTTCTGTTGCTGAAGTTTGAACTTTAGGACCTCTCACTCAGTTTATTCACTTACACTGGGTGCCTGGTGCTGTATCATTGGAGCCTTGCCTCCACTTCCAACTTTTTGCTGGTTAACTGGAGATAAGAGTCTCACAGACCCTGGCTTTGATCGGAGATCTTAGATATCAGCTTCTTGAGTAGCTAGGATAATAAGCGTAAGCCTTTGAGGCATGGCTTTTATATTTTATTACTTAAGATTATATTTTTCTCTCTTTTCAATTTATTTTGTTTTGTTACTTTTTTTTAAAGGTCTTGCTATGTTGCCCAAACTAGTTTCAAACTCCTGAGAACTATATGATCTTCAGGTCTCAGCCTTCCAAGTAGCTAGTACAAAGCATGACAATACCCAACAAGGATGTAATCTCTTTTGTTCGCTAGCTTGTTTTAAATAAGATTACCTAGGTGTTACCTAGGTAACTGACTCACCAGGAAGCAGTCACCTCCTTCTCCTGCCTGGGCTGCCTCCCATCTGACCATAGGAGGGTCCCAGGCCCTGAGGTCACATCCAGATCCAATGTGGCCACACCTTTCCCCCACCTGGACACAACTCTTCCTGTCCCTGGCCTAGATAAGTGCTGGCCTGGGGGTGGGTCTTCCCTTTTCGGCCATGCTTCTCCACCTAGCACTATCCTGGGGCACCAGTTTGGTAAATAAACTTCTTTTCCTGCCTGAATAGCATGTGGTGTTCTCTTCATCAGCTACCTAATGAAACCTACCTACTTAATATACCTTATGATCACTACACTAATTCTATCAAGGAAGTACTGGAATCCAGTGTATCTTAATCAATGTCTTGTTTAACTAATTCATTGGATTTGAGCAAGGGTTTTGAGCCGTGAATGCAAAGTCTCTCCACAGAGCTAAGACAGAAAATGTAGATTGTAGAGAAAGAAGAATCTAATTTAGCACCAGGGTCCCCAAAGATGAAGAATATAGATCTGCATCCATCTAGGAGCCTGTCTCATGCTGCCCGACTGGACTCTCCTGTAGAGTAATTTTACTTGTGCTTTTTTCTTTTTTTTTTTAGGGGTGGTAAAAGTGATACTGGGGTTCAAACATGGCCTTATGCCTGCTATGCTTTGTCTGCTAGGCTGGCACCTCTGCTGCATGAGCCACATCTCCACACTTGCTTTTTGCTGGTGATTAAGATGAAGATTAATGGACTTTTTGCCCAAACTGGCCTTGAACTTCAATCCTCCAGACACAGCTTCCTGAGTAGCTAGAGTTATAGGCATGAGCCACTGGTGCTTGGCCAAATGACACTTAATGGGGGGCAGAATTACAACTGTCCTCCTGATGTCTGAAAACAGTATGTTGAACTCTTCTGGACATTTGCTTGGACAGTGACAATGTCTGCTCTCTTCCTCGTAAGCATTGAGCATAAGCTGGGATCACAGAGATCAGCACAGGCTCAAGGCGCTCATTTATTTTTTATTCGAATCTTTTTGCGGTACTGGAGATGGAACCCAGGGTCTTACCCATACTAGGCAAGCACTGTACCACTGCGCCACGCCCTCACCACTTTGTGTGCTGTGTCAACCAAGCAGCCACACAGGAAGCAGCCCCTGCTCCAAACTCTTGCTTCTTCAGAGGCCAGCACATCAAAAAGACCAATGGAGCTAAATATAAAGGAGATGTAAAATGCAACTAGGCCACACAGCCCAAACCAAGGCCACCACATGTATTAAAAGGAACAACTCAGTGCTGGAGACAGAAATATTTGAACAGGAAGGGACCACCAGAAATCTTGCTGTCAAACTCATCACTTGGATAGAAAGGACATTAAAGAGGGGAATCAGTTGATCTGCTTGAAGTTACCTAGGTAATGCTTGACAGGACTGGTTCTTGTGTCTGGTCTTGTGCCTGGTCACTTCCCTTCCCTCCTCTTCCCTTCCCTTTCCTTCCCTCCCTCCCTTCCTCCCTTTTTTCCCTCCATTCCTCCCTCCCTCCTTCCCTTCCCCCTCTCTTTCTCTTTCTCCCTCTTTCTCTCTTTCCCTCTTTCTCTCTCTCTGTCTTTCATCAGTACTATGGTTGGTTTGAACTCAGGTTCTCATACTTGTTAGATAATACTACCTAAGCCATCTCAGCTTTAAAACATTCTT
Organism: Dipodomys ordii; assembly: GCF_000151885.1. Classification (NCBI taxonomy): domain Eukaryota; kingdom Metazoa; phylum Chordata; class Mammalia; order Rodentia; family Heteromyidae; genus Dipodomys; species Dipodomys ordii. The sequence goes on from NW_012267235.1 coordinate 8,658,629, forward strand.
CTTAATACAGACTTCTGCTCTGAAATAGGTAATGTAAATGTGCCAAGGACTCATCTCTAGAGAGTAAATGCAGCCCCAGATCTCATACATTAAAATGACCAGACAGAAGGCCCAGTTCCTTGTGCCATCCATCTGGGCATCTGGGTTCTGGACATAAGAAAACCTGTGCATAGCTGACCAGCAGGTGGTCCACTCGATGGTCACAGAGCGGGCAGTGGGAGAGGATAGGAGGGCTTGATTAGGACCCCAGAACAATTAGCTAATAGCTTATGAACTTGGACTATATACTTAACCTTCCCTGACCTCTGTCTTCATTTGTAAAATGACAGTGTTGAAGTACCTGACTCACCAAGTGGCTGATGCGCCGAATGCTGTCATGTCCCTTCCTTCTGCTCCGAAATCTCTCATGTCACCTTTGAGATCAAGGGTGCGGGGCTTGTTCTGTCCCCAAATCCATGGTCTTGTCTTCCGGGCACCTTCTGGGTGCCCTACAATTCAATTCAGTTTTAGCATTGACTACCCAGAGGTAGAACGTACCACAGATTAAAGCTAAGCCCTATTTGGAGTACCAGTCACAAGCCTGGGGTTTCTACTTCAGATTCACTGATGATATGTAGGCAATTCCCACAATTCCTTCTTCATGTTCCATAGTTCGTTAGAAAGCCAAAGGGAATTCAGGAAAGAACTCTACTTAGAATCTAGCTCAGAAACAACCAAATGGAAGAGATGCTTAAGCCCAGGTATAGGAGAGCTGAGTGTGGTGATACACATGTGTAATCCTGGAAATTTGGTAAACAGAGAAAAGAAGGACTGCCATTCTAGACCAACATCAGGGCTGGGAAAACATTAACAAGGCCCTATCTTAGAGAACAAAGTACATGTGGTGGTACATATTTGTCATCTCACATAGGTAGGAGACAAAGCTGGGAGGATTGCTGGATAAGGCTGGCCCTGGGCAAAATGTAAGAGCTTGACTAGAAAAACCTCAAGAAAAAAGTGGTTGTCATGACTCAGGTGGTACAGCACCTTTCCTAGCAAGCACAAGGCCTTACAACAAACCTGAGTACCACCAAAGGGGGGAAAACCCCAAAAATAACAAACAAAGAAAAAGCCAACAAACCAAACCAACAGCAATACCAAAAACAAACCCCACACAAATAGAACAAGACAGGGCATAGGAAAAGGGGTTTTGTACTTCTAGTTCTTGGCAGAGCATTCTCCTAGCATCTCTAGGTGTTTTCCATACTCAAATCCCCCTTCCTTTATGGATTTCCAAGGAAGTTTCATTATATAAACATGATTGGAGAAATTACTGGCCATCACACCTACATCCTAGCTACTCACAAGGCTGAGATCTGAGGATCACAGTTCAAAGCCAACCCTGGGCAGAAAGTCTGAGGGACTCTTATCTCCAATTAACCATCAGAAAACCAGAAGTGGTGCTATGGCTCAAAGTGGTAGAGCACTAGACTTGAGCACAAAAACTCAGGGACAGCAGCTGAGCTCTGTTCAAACCCCTCGACTGACAAAAAACAAAAACACAAAAAACAACCTCCAGGCCTCTAGCTTACCACCTCTCCCTGGAATTCAAAGGATAGACCTGAAAGTTCAACCCTCTAAACATCCCAGGTCTTTCTGGTGACCAGGCTCCTTGATGGAACCTCCTAGAACCACAGCCGCCACCACTGTCATCAACATAAGAAGATGCTATCAACTAAATTCCAGATTTTGGTGGAAGGCGTGACCTTCATCAAGATGTATTGTATTGATAAACTGATATGCTGAATTGAAACCCTTTGTACAACCACTCAACGATCATTTAAAAATTAAAAATAATATTTTACTTTTATTTTTTGTGTGCTAGGCACAATGCTAGCTATTGTGGACATATGAGATGACATTTGTGGTGATGTGTTTTTCCACTTGTGCTACAAGTCTAGAAGGAGTGGACACTGAGTTGATTAATTATTACTTGATTATTTGCTAATTATCACATTTGGATAAGGCAATGCTGTGGAGAAAGAGTTGTTTTTCCTTAGGAATTTTAGGAGAATTTTGACTGAGATTAGAGGTGATAAAATTTAAATTTAATTGCAACAAGGAATTCAAGAAACAGAAAAAGAGAAAAGCCTTCAAGAGGAAGAGAAAAATGTAGACAAAAATATAGAGATTTGCAGTTCAGTGAGTGATACGTAGTTGATTTTCCCTGTATCAGGGCTTGAAGTCAGGGCTTTGTGTGCTCTGGCTAGGTTTTCTTGCTGATTAGCTGGTGTTCTACTGCTTGAGCCACATCTCTTGCCCAGCATTTTGGAGTTATTTTGGAGATGGGGTCTTGTACTTTTCTAACCAGTCTGGCTTTAAACAGCAATCCTCAAATTTCAGTCTCCAGAGTGGCTAGAATAACAGACATGAGCACAAGGTGCTCAGCTAGTAAGGTTCTTTCTTATCCCTATTTTATTCATTCCCTGGGAAATGGAGTTTAGTTTATTTTGGAAGAAAAATCTGGAATAGTGGGAAGAACAAGGGCAAAAGCAACGAACTGCATCCATTCAAACCAGTCTACAGTCTAAACAAAAGTCCTATTAAAATATCAGTGACTCTCTTCAGAGAAATAGATGAGGCAATTCTAAAATCTATGTGGAATCAAAAAGGACTTTGAATAGTCGAAACAATCATAGGGTGGCGGGGCGGGGGAAGGGGGACAAAGCTGGATCCATTATATTATTTGGGGCTGAAAAATACTATAAAGCTATGGTAACCCAAAGAGCATGGTACTAGCTCGAAAACAGACACATAAACCAATGGGACAGCGTAGAGACCCTAGCAGTAAACTCACACATCTCCAGCCAACTTATTTTACACAAAGACAGCAAGAAAGGAAGGTCTCTCTCTGGTAAAGATGCTTGAGAAATGGGATATCCACATGCAGATGAATGAAAGTAGACCCTGTCACCATATACAATAATCAGCTCAAAGTGGATTGAGGACTTAAATGTAAGTCCCCAAGACACAAAAATTCAAGATGAAAACTAGGGGGAACCCTTTTGGACATCAGTCTAAGGCAAAGAGTCTTCTGATTTTTACTGGAAACTATAAGAAATAAAAGCTAAATTTGACAAGTTACATCATACCACACCAAACAGCTTCAGTACAGAGAAGGAAATGATCAGGGCTGGGAAGGTGGCTCAGTGATAGAGCGCTTGCCTTGCATGCCTGAGGCCCTGGGTTCGATTCCTCAGCACCACATAAGCAAAAAGAAAA
>NW_012267235.1:8663209-8688072 GCF_000151885.1 Dipodomys ordii
TATATATATAACATGCTCTTGCTTTGAACATTAAATGTTCTGAAAGAAAAAAAGGAAAAGAGAAAAAAAAGAAGTGAAGTGTATGGTCCAATTTTCCTTGAAATGTCCCAATATGATTAGTATTAGACTGTGAAACACTTTGGCCTTATCTGCAGAAGCCAGATGCTGGCAGCATTTTGAAGGGTCAGGCTAGTTGTTGTGATATATATGTGTATATACATATATATGTATACATATATATGTATACACACACATATATATGTATATACACATACACATATATACACACATATATAACATATATTATTTTTATGTTTATGTTTATTTAATTTTAACAAAACATACACCTCAAATGACCTGGATATAGACTCCATGAAGTAATCATTCTTTCTTCATTTGGCCTGATCCCATTCACGGCAGCCAATGTGCATGTGTGGGCTGGGGGGGGGGGAGTAGGAGTTGGAGGGTGAGAGGGGAGGAAGAAATTCCAATCTCAGCTTGGCATTCTCCTTCTTGCTACTCTCTCTGTATTTCTGCCTTTCTTTTTATCTCAACTTCACTGGGTACATTGAAGTGCTTTTCAATGGAGGAAATAAATTGTTTGGGTCATACAGGCCACGGTTGCTATTTATAAGCCCGAAGTATGCTGTTTGGCATTTAGAAAACTGATTTATTAATGCACTCAAGGTCTTTCAACTCAACAACTGCAAATTATGGATAACAGATTTGCCTCTTCTATAATTTCATGGCCTCATTCAATGAGACTTAATGAGCTAAAAAAAAAGACTAAATGATAGTGAATTTTTGTCTCAAAGCTTTTTTTTTTTGAATTAGCTACTTACATATCCCACCAAAAGACAGAACACTAGTATATACAAATATATATATATATATATATATATATATATATAATTCTTTTAGTTCACTGAAAAGCTTCATTTTAAAGCATTGAAGTATTTAATTTTTAAGGTAATTTTATTTTATTTTTCAATATTCTAGTCTGGATGCTTGAACTTAAGGCTGTTCACAGTGTGTGTGTGTGTGTGTGTGTGTGTGTGTGTGTGTGTGTGTGTGTGTGTGTGCTATTGCTGGTTCTTGAACTCAGGGCCTGGCACTGTCCCTTAGCTTTTTGGTGGTTCAAGGCTGGCACTATACTACTTGAGCCACAGTTCCACTTCCTGCATATTGGTGATTAATTGGACATAAGAATTTCATGGACTTTCCTACCTGGGCTGACTTTGAATGGCAATCCTCCGTTCTCAGCCTTCCTGAGTGCCTAGGATTACAGGTGTGAGTCACCAGCACCTGGATAGCTTCTTACTCTCACTTGAGTTTTTCACTCAAGGCTGGGTTTCTATCACTTGGGCCACACTTCTACTCCCATCATGGAAATATTTTAAATATGCAAATTACTATGGGTATGATGGACTGGTCATTTACAGAATGAACAGGAAACACAGGTTCACATCACCTCCAGCTGAAATATGTTCAGGGAAATGAATTTAGCATTCAAACAAGGAGTTAACATTATTATTTTTCCCCTGTGCACATGAATCCAGAGAAATAAAAGAAACTAAGAGGGAGAAATATTGAATAATTAGCTTCAGTGTATATATGCAGTATATATTTAGGATGACAAGATAATAAAGGCTGTAGGTTGACCATAAAAACTTCCTTCTTAATTTATTCCCAACGGAGGTAAATGAACAACTTAGGTCATTACTTGGTAGATAAGCAATACAGCCAGTAGGCTCCATTCATAGAGAGAAAGGAGGCATCGTGGTAGGACTGGAAGATCTAGGAGGATTTCAAGGAAGAGATGGTATAGAACTGGGAATGTTGCTGGCAGGAAGAGCAAGGAGAGCATCACACCAGTGAGGATCTGAGAAGAGGAGTTGTGGATCTGAGAGTGTTCCAAAGTTGCTGAGGGACCAGTGACTAGAGCTTCCTTACTAACTTGGAGAATCCATGTGCAGATGTGGTTCAAAAGAGTATGGAAGACACAAAGCACATAGAACACATACAGGGAAAAGATATCCAAGACTTCTACGCAGTAAGTGACCCACATCAGTTACCAGCAATCACTGTAGGATTGGAAGATCCAGTGCTACTATGATTTCCAGTTTTCTTACCTCAATTTGTACATTTGATACAATCCCAATGAAGATCCACATAGACTTTTTTTTGGTGTGAAAATGGACAAGCTGATGCTAAAATGGGTATGGGAGTAGAAAGAACTAATAGAGGTAGTTGGAGAAGAATAAAACATAAACTGTAAGATGTATAATGTGGCAGACAAGGTTGTGGCTTTCTAGTATGAAGATAGAGAAATTACTAGTGAAACAACAGTCAGGAACATATTCACACACATCTGGCCACTTAATTTGTGACAAAATGACTGGTTATGTTTACTGGTGCCAAAATGTGCATGTGTCCATCAGACAGTGTGTTCAAGCCTGTTCATTATGACATGTTTTATTATAACTCACCATATACTGAGCAAGAGATTACAATTTTGAGCCAGGTGCTGGTGGCTCACACCTATAATCCTAGCTATTCAGGGTGTTGAGATCCAAAGGGTCACAGTTTGAAGTCAGCTTGGGTAGACAAATCCATGAGACTTCATCCCTAATTACGTAGCACAAAGTTGGACTAGAGGCATGGCTCAAGTGATAGGGTACCAGCTGAGCAAACAAGATGTGTGAATATGAGATGAGTTCAAACTCCAGTACTAGCAGATGACAGTAATGATGATGATAAAGATAATGAAGATAGATGTCTGGAAGCCAGTTCAAGAGCATGGGGCCAGAATCTGGTAGAAGCCTTTTTTATCACACTGTGACGTGGTGATGGTTAATCACAGGGTGAGAGTCTCTCTTCTTCATCTCTGAGACCTCTCATCATGAACATTTCCATCTTTATGGCCTCATCTTACCCTAAATACCCTGAAAGTTCCATCTCCAAATATCCAGATTTCCTATCTTTTCAATACCATCAAATTGGCCAATTTTCAGTACGTGAGTTTTAGAAGGAAGCAGTTACAGTCAAACCATCTTAGCTATCCTTTGGAAGCATGGCTTCTACCGAATGAGCAAGTAAGGAATGAATTATAGTCAGTCATCAAGCAGAACTTAATAGAAGGCCAAAGAGTAAATATTTCAGGAGCTGAGTATTATGTAATCGCAGTCACTACAATTTATCTCTGCTGTCGCCATATGAAATGAACTAGATGAATGTGGATGCATAGCCTCAAAATTTTGTGTGCGTGTGTGTGCATGTATGCATGTGCACGCGTGCACATGCTGGTACGGGAGCCTAAACTCAAGGCCTTGCAAATCTGCTTAACTTTTTCTGCTCAAAGCTTGAGCCACACCTCTGGTTCTAGCTTTTTGCTGGTTAAGGAGATAAAACTCTAGAATTTGTCTGCCTGGGCTGGCTTTGTACTGTGATCATCAGATCTCAGCCTTTTGAATAGCTAGCGTCACAGGATTGAGCTACTGCTGTTCAGCTCGGGATTTTATTTACAGACAAAGGTTTTGTTTGTGTATAATTATCATATCACAAATTACAATTCTTCATTAAAAATTCTGAAATCCATTTTTAATATGCTGGGTACAAAGAAGCAGATAAAAGGAGGGAAGCAAAGAGAGATGGACCATTGAAATACTGCATAAGCCATAGCCTTGCCAGCCAAGATGTATAGGTGAATGGAAGAAAGATATAGAGAACACACTATTCATTGTTATCTTAAAAAAAGGCAAATACTGGTTCTTTTTGGATAGACAGCCTAAAAGATGTTGTTTGCTGGGCCCATGAATGAACTAAAAGTGCCCCAAATTTGCATTTATACTCTTTGATCTGATCAGGTATATTTTGCAATCAGTTTGGGAAAGAGAAGACTCAGTGCTTAGCATCTTGTGTGGAAGGTGAACTGACCCCCAGACACAAAATGTCTTCTTCTTATTATCTGGAAAGAAACAGCCCCAGCAGCTAGGTACTGCTAGTGACTCATGCCTGTAATCCTAGCTACTCAGGAGGCTGAAATCTGAGGATTGTGGTTCAAAACCAGCCAGGGTGGGAAAGTCTGTGAGACTTTATCTCCAAAAAGCTACTCAGAAAAAGCCAGAAGTGGTGCTGTGGCTCAAGTGGTAAAGCACTAGCTTTGAGCTCAAAGAGGCCCAGGAACAGTGCCCAGGCCCAGAGTTCAAGCCCTACAACTGACAAAAAGCAAGAAGAAAAGAAACAGCCCCCAAACTCAGAAGACACCTTTTTCCTGTTCTGCTTCAGTAATAAAGGCTTAACTTCTCCAAAACTCCTCCAAGAGTGAAGATTGAACTAATGGTCAACCAGGCCACACTTGTGACTTGGGACTGTTTTAACTCTACATACTTTTCTCATTCCCTGCCTCCAATTTCCCCTTACTAAATCTAAAGCCAATGTTTGTACTGTGAAGATGGCTGAAGATGTACTGAAGCCCCATCTTCCCATGGCTGCTGTGTAATCAATCTCCTTTCTCTACCCTTTATCATATCTCTTTGTTCAGCCCTCAGGGGTGAGAGGCTGGACCTCAGTTGGGATTCATGGACTTTGGGATTTGAGTTTCACTCATAAGGAGGCAGGTTGCTGGTTGTGGCTCACATTCTAACTCTGTGGTCTGGATTGTAGCTCATTAAGCTATGATCATTTGGCGGAAAAAGTCTACTAAATTGAATTTCCTATCCAAACTTCCGATTCCTCAATTATACAATGGATGTTTCCACATATGAAATACACTTTCAGCTTACAGTCTTTGTGATTTATCATAGAGGGAGCTGGGTACAACTCCATCATGAACTGAAAAACATCTGGGTTTTGACAGAACATCTTAGGTTTGTTTTGAAGAACCTGGGGGAGGAGAGAGAGAGAAAGAGAGAGAGAGAGAGAGAGAGTATCATGGGTGGCCAATCACATGAATTCTATTGATACGTTATAGGTTCTAAACCCACACTCTATCATTAGCTGGGTCAGTGCTGGCAGGTGGCTTCTCTGCTCTCTTCTCTAGTTTCCCTCAGCTATAAAATAGGAAATAAGAATGGTAATCATGTCAAGCACCAGTGGTTCATGGCTGTAATCCTGGCTACTTATGAAGCTAAAATCTGAGAATCCTTGTTCAAAGCCAGCATGGGAGGAAATTCTATGAGAATCTTATCTCTAATCAATCCCCAAAATAGCCATAAGTGAAGCTATGGCTCAAGTAGTACAGCACTAGCCTTGAGAGAAAAAAAAAGCTAAGGGATAGCATTCAGGCCTTGAGTTCAAGCTCCAGTATCAAGGGGAAAAAAGAATGATAATCACCTCATAGCATTGCTATAAGAACTATACTTTAATGCACATAAAGTCACTTGGAATGATGCTAGCATACATTAAGCACTCCAAAAAGCACTAACGACCACAATTATAGTCAAAATCTTTTTGCCTTGGGTCTCTGCTCCAGCTTGTTAAGATGTTTATAAACTCTACATTCTGCCTTATATTGTGTTTACGTTTAGACGAAGCCCAAAGCCAGCCAGGACAAAGGAGTCTTTCTAACTCACATGTGGCTCTGCCCAGCTTACCAGGAGTCTCACTCTGGAGAAGAGCAGCAGGAAAGGCTCAGAGCTGTAAATAATGTAAATATCCCCTTCCCTTATTTCGAAAAGACATATTGCCTGTGAAAAGTTCTTCTGCCAGAGGTGTTGGTTGAAGACTTGGAGATCTGGGATTCTAAACAGATATATATTTCCATGCTGAGTGCATCACTTTCCCAGAAAAACAGAAAGGGACATGTTGTTAGATAGTTGCATGAACAATGCTGATTACCTAGTCTCTAGACCTCAGGTCCCGTCCCCAGACAGTCCAAAGCAGGATCTCTTGACACCAGACACATTCTGAGTTATAACACTGCCCATCTATTTAAATTTTTTTCCTAGAAAAAGGCTTAAACAAAACCCAAGACAGACATAGAACCCTATGCTTTATGGTACCTCACCGGTAATCAAAATGTACCAGGATTAAAAAAAAAAAAGATACAGAAAGCTTTTATATCTGATTACCAATGTTTATTCACATCTCCATAAATTTTATTGAGTGCTTAATATTGTATACATTGCATAAAAGGTCAATGAAATTCCACATACACACAAAAAAGGAATTTGATTTAAAAAAAAAACAACACCAAAAACTTTGTTCTTAAGCCAGTAATCCTAGCCTCTTAGGAGCTGTGATCTGAGGATTGCAGTTTTATCCCAGCCCAGCCAAGAAAATCCCTGAGACCCTTATCTCCAAATAGCCATCAAAAAGCCAAAAGTGGAGCTGTGGATCAAGTGGTAGAGCATTAGCTAGCCTTGAGTGATACAGCTAAAGGACAAAATGAAATGAAACAACCTAATGTGGTTCTTTATTTAAGACAATATTCCTTTACAATTTTGACCATAGAAGGTATCAACCCCTTCTTCTTCCTCTTTTATTTTTCCCACTCCTAATAGGCATTGACATGTTAGAATGTGTTGGGAAATACTGAGGCAAGTGGTCCTTTTTTGACGAGTAACAAAACTTCCCCCTTCCTTGCTGTCATTAAAAAACGCTGCAGAGAGTGACATTACCAAGAAACCATGTGTTCATAACGTGACTTATGGCACTGTAACCCATTTGTACAACCAGTTAATAAAATAGAGAAAAATGAACCATCCCAGAGAACCATCTTGAACCTGCAGCCCTGCACATGTGTTGGGTTATCTCTTTAGGAAATTGCCCTACCGGTGGAAGTGGCAAGTTGTAGGCTTTGTTGGTTTTCATGTGCATAAAAGACCCTGGGTCAGTTTCATAAATCCTGGCTCATCTTCAGCAAGTGGAATACCAGAGTGAAAGAGATTTGAAAGAGAATCAACTCCAGCCCTTGTGTTACAGTGGGCCATGCAGAGCTCATTGCCAGGGCAGTCTGAACACACACGTGGACATGTGAGAGAGTGGTCCAGCAGAAGAGAGGCAGACATTGGATGCAAGTCAGGAAGACATCTGCAGTATTCATAGTTGCATCTTCTGGCTCCTCTTCCTCCTTACCATTTTTGGGCTTCTAGTCACAAGCTGGTGTGCACCAGCTATGATCCACAGGTTACTAGCTCAGAGTAGTGTCAGGGAAACTGGGATCCATGTAGCACTCATCTTCCCATGAACTATTAGTAAAGAAATTCAGAAGACTGCAACACACCCAGGTTGTATGCGATACATGCTCACTGAGGGGTACCTGGGAGAAGGCACAGACTGCCTTCCCTGTGTCCATTCAATCTCTGTAGCACCACGGGGACCCTAGGGTCTTAAGAGAGATCTAAATTAGGAGTTAAGTGGACTTCTTTCTAGTCTTATTGGCTGTTTCCAGGAGCATGGGCTGCTATGTTGGTGCACATGTTTTTTGTTTGTTTGTTTATTTAAACTTCAAAATCTTTATTTACATGGGTTCCAGTCAATTACATACCTGATCTATCTATCTATCTATCTATCTATCTATCTATCTATCTATCTATCTATCTATCTATCTATCTATCTATCTACCTACCTATATACCTACCTATCTATTTTGTTGGTCATGGGGCTTGAAGTTGGGGTCTGGACTCTGTCCCTGAGCATTTTGAGCTCAAGGCTAGTGTGCTACCATGTTGAGCCACAGCTCCACTTCTGATTTTCTGGTGGTTCATTGGAGGTAAGAGTCTCATAGATTTTTCTTGCCTGAGCTGGCTATGTATGAGCTGTGATCCTCAAATCTCATCCTCCTGAGTAGTTAAGATTACAAGTGTGAGCCACCAGTGTCCAGCTGGGAATCTTTCTTTCTTTTTTTTATTGCTCCACATAAATCAACTACTAAAGCGTTTGTAAGTAGTGCTTGTATATACTAGGCTTAACCCATGAATCTAAAGGTAGGGAGACCTACCAGGACATTCCCATAGTCATCTTTAATCTTTTGTTTGTCTATCTCTAAAGCAGACATGCCCATTGATATCCCCCCCCCGACAGGAAGATGGACCCCACAGGACCCATGTCTGGTCTACTGGGGTTAGGGGCTTCCATGTGCCTAGCCTCCTAGGCCCTGTGTCAGCAGGAGTATCTGAGGCCCTATCAGTTCTGCTCTTCTCTTCCTTTACAATCCATAAATCATCCATGTCTCATTATGACTCCCTCTTGGTGTCCCAGTAAGATCCCCCTTTTTCCTCCTTAAGTCTTCCATAATTTATAGAGTTTTAGGTAAAGGGAGAAATACACAGACTGATGTTTCTGAATGATGTTCCATTCCTTAAATCAAACCTCAGGATCACTGTGTTATCCTGTGAGCAATGGCTGACTTTCTGCTGGTGGCTGCCAAGATCGGTTTGAGAGCAGATTCGTCTTATAATGTAGAATCAAGTTTGAGCCTCCTGTTTCCTCCCCACACGATTTAATAGTAGCCTCCATTTATGCCTGGGTTTGAGGGAAAAAATGTTCTTAACTTCATTATCTTCAGTTTTGTATGAAATTGGACACTGGACAATACAAACAAGAACAGATGGGTATGACTATGATTTTATGGTTCTTGGCTTGAAACCCAGGTAAACACAGTGGCCTCTGAGACACTTTGGAGTGTGTATGTGTGTGTGTGTGTGTGCACACGCGCACGCTTATGTAGTATATATACATATGTATGTATGTATATATATACATATATATATATATATATATATAATTTTTTTCTGTTGGTCTTGGGCTTGAACTCAGGGCCTGGGCACTGTCCCTGAGCTCTTTTACTCAAGGCTAGCACTCTACTACTTTGAGCCACATACCACTCCCAGTTTTCTGGTAGTTAATTGGAGATGAGAGTCTCACAGACTCTCTTGCCTGGACTGGCTTCGAACCACAATCCTCAGACCTCAGCCTGCAGTAGAATACTGATACGTTGTTTTTCCTTCCAATGCCAAATGACTAGAAAAAAAACATTGAGAGTTCCACACATTTAAAAGAAACAAGTTAGATTCAAGATGCAAAAGAGTACTGATTTGCGGGAAATAGATCAGCATAAAAAGTTGTATGTGCTTTGTAAGTTAAGGAAAGATAACATCATAGTTCATTAGAGGAATAAACTCATGTAGAGTTTGGTTTTTATATTGTAACCATAGGGGAAGAAAAAGAAGGGAAGGCATGGTATTGTAGTTAGGAACTAGAATGTTCCTGAAAAGCCCATGCATCTGCAGTCTGGTCCCCAGCTTGGTCCTTTTGGGTGATGGTAAACTTTTAAACCTTTCTCTTCATCAGTGGCTCATCTCAGGTCTTTGTTACAGTAAGGGAAAGCTGACTAATACAGATGAGCTAAAGACAGAAAGAAAACAAGAGGACATTCTAGAAGGTTGAGGGCTGTGGGGCAGGTAGAGAAACAGTGGAGATTGTGTAGAGAGGATGGAGACAGAAAACAAGCATGAGAAAGCAGGGGTGGGGGTGGTGCTCTGAGACCCATTTACTGGATATGAATTGGTTTTTGAGCCACCAGAGTTCCCATTATGTTAGAGTTTGATCAAAAGTCCTCCCTCCTCTTTTTCTTCCTCTTTTCTTCTCCTTCTCTTCCTTCTCTTCTGTGAAGGTTGATAGTATGATCACAGTCACAAAACCAGGCTGTGTCAATGATTTACCCACCATCTATCCATCATTTCAACTCAGGTAACACAAGCTACAGGAGAAGGTAACTCAGCACACAGTAGGCCCTATCCTACAGCCACTTCCAAACTTTTTGTTAAGTGATTGACATTTCTTTTTTTAAAGAAATTCACACTGGAAGTGCTAGATGATCACTTCTAGGTCTACAAATTGAAGAGCCATTAAGTCCCCAGCTGCCAGCACCTGAATTTCAGGGAGGGTTAAAGGGAGAAGACAGGACCCTTAGTCTTAGCCTGATCCATTCACGCCCATTGGTTTTTCCATTCTCCACCCCCCCCCCAAGTCCCCTGCCCAGTTTTGTGGGACCCTTGCTCTCTGGCCCACTCAGAAAAAGCATGTCTTCTCCTGAAGCCACGGCCACCTCTGCTTGGTCTTCCAACAACAAGCATTTATGGCCAAGGCTACAGCTGGGAACCATATAATACTTCCATGAATGAATGTGTGTCCACATGTTGGAGTCCACGTTTTCCAGGACTGTACTAAACACTTCGTAAATTAAGCCAGGGGCTGTCAAGCTACTTCTGATATCAGATTAGTCATCACCTGCGATTCTTGGGAACAAGACCCAGGGGATGAATACACCGGATGGTGCCAAGGATTTTCTGTTTTCTTTCTTAAAATGGGAAATGTGTGAGGTGTTCGGCACTGCACAGTGTGGAGGTGGCCATGGACATTGCTTCCGGTTTTCCCAGCTCAGGGTCCTCTACCGCACTCTGAACTGGTAGCTTCTGCTGGGGCTGAGAAGCCCATGCAGGCCTCAGATTCTTCTCAGGCTGCGGGTGCCTGGTGCAGTTGCACATGTTGCCCGTGTTTACAGGAATTGAGTCCTTGCAATGAGCTGATGAAGGAGGAACTGGTAGCACCTCCATTTGATGGCTGAGGAAGCCCAACTACTTGAGTCCCTCAGCCAAGATGCCTCACCTCGTTCATGGTAGAGCTGGGCTTGGATGAAGGTCTGACCGAGTCCTTACAATGGGAGATGTCTCTTCTCCAGCTGGGTGAGAGACTCATTATCATAGCAGGAGTTCCTGGCCCGAGGCTCACCTCAGTTCCTGAATCCTGCTCATTTGTTTACTAACAGGATCCACCACATCACAGGGTTTTAATTCTTTTTCTTTTTGTTGGTGCTGGTCTTAGGGCATGAACTCAGAGCTTGGGTACTGTCCCTGAGTTTTTGTGCTCAAGGCTAGCATTTTACCATTTGAGCCAACAGCTTTACTTCTGGCTTTTTGGTGGTTACTTGGAGATAAAGGTCTCAAGGACTTTCCTGTCCAGGATGACTTGCAACTGTGATCCTCAGATCTCAGCCTCTTGAGTAGCTAAGATGGCAGGCATCAGTCACCAGCACATAGCATTCAATTTTTTTATTTTTGTCGGTCGTGGGGCTTGAACTCTGGGCCTGAGCACTGTCCCTCAGCTCTTCAGGTCAAGGCTAGCATTCTACCACTTGAGCCACAGCGCCACTTCCGGTTTTCTGGTAGTTTATTGGAGATAAGAGTTTCACGGACTTTCTTGCTTGGGTTGGCTTTGAACTGTGATACTCAGATCTCAGCCTCCTGAGTAGCTAGGATTACAGGTGTGAGTCACTGGCGCCTGGCTCAATTATTTTTTACCAGTAGTTTTCAAAGAATATTTTAATATATTAAGTGCAAGTGGACATCTTTAATTCAAAAATCCAAACTGAAATAGTCCAAAACCCATGATTCCCAAAATATCTGTGATTCTGGAACATTTTGATTAGTGATGTTCCCTAGTAAAGGCTATGCAGATATTGAAAGATCCTAAAACACTTCTAGTCCTGAACATTGTACATAATAGATGTATGTATGTATCTATTCTGTATCTATGTATTTATAATTGTGTGTATGCATCTGTCTATCTATTTCTATCAGATAAGGAATACTCTATCTGTAACTTCTTCATCTTTTTTACTCTATGCACACGTGCACTGGGTTAGTGGGGCACCATTGGCTCCAATATCTACATTTCCAGTATCAAGATTCCAAAGCTAACACTTCTTTGCTAGCTTCATCAAGAAGTCTTGGTGGGTACCAAATTGGTTTGGGGTGAGTCACAGGCCTGGCTTTGAATTCCTAGGGTAGGGGCAAGAAGGCAGCTAGCCGAATAGATGTTTTATTGTAATGACCCTCCAATACCTCTGCACTTGCTTTTTTTATTTTCAAATCAGTTTTTGGCCACTACATACCGAGGCTGCACAAAGGCTAAAGTGGGACAAACGTCCCAGGAACAAACATTTGGATCAGGTGAACAGAATGAAGATGCCTGTGGAGAATCACTGGATTCAAAAATGTCTGCAGTTAAGCTAGGGACCATATTGCTGCTGCTCAAGGAATATAGATAGGACACCTAGAATCCATCAAAAAAAAAAAGAAAAGCAGAGAGCCAGAGAAGGGGAAAGGGGAGAGTTGAAGAGAAGTCTTTTTAATTTTCTTTCCAGGGTCTCTCAAAAAAGTGACTTACATCTTAATGCCAATGGCTCACACTTAGAATCCTAGCTACTCAGTAGGCTGAATGATAGCTGAGAACTGTGGTTTGAGGTCAGCCTGATCAGGAAAGTCCATGAGACTCTAATCTCCAATTAACCACCAAAATGCTGGAGTGTAGCTGTGAATCAAGGGTTAGAACACCAACCTTGAGTGAAAAGACTAAAGGACAGTGCCCAGGCTTTGAATTCAAGCCCTAATACACACACACACACACACACACACACACACACACACACACACACACACACACAGATACATGTAGCCTTCAGGCCAGTGGCCATCACAGATGTCATTTTAGTATGAGTTGCTAAGTATCTATTCTAACGCATGCTGGAGAAAGTGACGTATATCCTTTGAATTTTTTTTTTAGCATCAGGTTATAGTAAGGACAGTCTTATGGCAATCCACTTCATGCAGAATCCATGCATTTTAATCTAGGTTGAAAAGCACATTTGTTAGCAGTCTATATCTTTCTGTTGTAATGTCTTTGGAATTGGCAGACGAAATCACTGTACTTCCGGTCTCCCTCCCCGTTGTTTTCTTCAGTCTCCCTCCTTGGGAGTGGTAGGTTCTACTAGGGAGAGTAGCTTAGGGAAGGACTTGAAGTCTGTTCTCCCAGAGTGACTTCAAAGGAATGGACAACTGGACCAGTAGGGATTCTTCTCAGTCTGTGTGGATTATATGGCGGCACTGGCTCCCAGTGAAAGTCACCGTGGACTGAGGAAAGCCTGGGTCTATGTTAAAGCTAGCCACTTGACTGAGCCTTCTGGACACAGAACAGAATCTTATGCTTCTTTTCAGGTTTTATTTTATTCTGTTTTTTTTTTTTTGGTGGTAGAGATTGAGTCCCAGGGCTTGACACATCCTAAGCATGTACATGCTCTACTACTGAGCTACCTGTGATGCAATTGACAGGTAGCTAGGAGATTAGCAGAGCACAAGTCTGGGGGTATGTATGAAATGCATTTTCACGGGAAGGTGCCTTCCCTGAATTGTCAGTGGTGCCATTCAAGAGGCTGGGTGATTGTATGGAATAAGACAGGAAGAAGACCCCATAGCACAGGAATTTTCTCTCTCTCTGCTTCCTGGCTACCATGATGTGAGATGCTCAGTGTAGTCACCACCTCCTTATAATGATGGTTTGAGACCTGTACCAAGTTGGATATGTCCAGGGACTTTGTCACAGCAATTGAAGGCCAATGAACACATTTTCCTCCCCCATAATTAGGTGCATGGCTGACATCCCTGCAACAATTAACAAGGCTGGTGCATATTTCATATCAGTGTCATTTGACACAGAAGCCCCAACAAAGCTCCTGTGCACTTTTTTTTTCCATCAGCATGTAGTATATTTTCATCTTTATGGGGGGAGTTTGACTGTTACATTTCCACACATATGTGTAATGTATTCCAATCCACCCCACCTCCTTTATCACTCTAATTTCCCTTCCTAAAATAATTTCAATGGGTTTTGTTGTTCTATTATGTATGTGTATATGTATGTGGGGGTATTGGTCCTGGGGTTCTAACTCAGGGCCTGGGTGCTATCCCTGAGCTTTTTTAGCTCAAGTCTAGCACTCTACCTCTGGAGCCATAGCTCCACTCCTAGCTTTTTTGGTAGTTAATTGGAGACAAGAGTCTCATAGACTTTCCTTCCCAAACTGGCTTCCCTCAATTCTCAGATCTCAGCCTAGAATGACAGGCATGAACAACCAGCATCCAGCTTATCGATCCACTTAAGTTTTCCCTTTTTTTGACTTTTGTTTGTCTTTTCTTTTTGTGCTCGGTTTGATCTAGAAATGGAGAGCTGGGGAGATGTGTAGTTGAAAAAACTTCTTTAACAAATTGGGGGTGGGGGGAGTTTATGAGGTTTGTTGCTCTTCTTTGTGACCCTATGTCTCCCAAGGGATAGGGTGTTCCTGTGTTTCAGGCACAAGGAGAACACTTCTACAGCAAGTATCTCAACACCTGATTTAAGGAACTAGGGCCAGGGGTAGTTGGAGATGATTTATCCAAACCCTATCATCCAGCTGACCCTGCATCAGTCCACGATGGCTGACACTGCTTCATGTAAATTCCTTACCTCCTCTAACTTTCCATTTTCCCATACGTCTGCTCCATCATTAATGGAATTCAGTGGGATAATTGAGACAATTGTTATCTAATGGCCTGGCAGCAACTCATCAGTGGTGACTAATGTTATTCCTATTTCTTGACAGGCCCTTGGAACAGACATAACCCTCCGATCAGCTAGTCTATCAACATGTAGTCTTCAATGAAAGAGGGAGGAGAAGCGAAGGCTTGGAAGGCACCAGTTTGCAAAAGAGACAGAGATGGTTTGTTTCTTAGGGGGCCACGGTCTCCCCAGAGCGAGAGCAGGAATTTCACAGTTACGTACACAAGGCGCATTGGGGGCAAACCAGTTGCGTATTAAAATGTAGGAAGTGTGCAAGCTCCTTAGAAGCTCTGAACCCACCATTGTGAGTCCAGAAACAGTACCAGGCCCCCTTGCAATCGAACAAAATGTGTCTTTTCTCTGGGTTTTCAAAAAAAAATGCCCAAACTCATTTTTCAAGCGATCTTACTTTATTGTTATTTTCTTTAACAGAAGACTTGGAGGTGTGAACCCAAAACTTGTTATTCCTCCCCTGAGTTTGACTGCTGCGTTACCCAGCCCTGACCGCTGCCCTGCAATGAATGGATATATTATGCTTGCTGTTAAAAAATTGTAGCTCTTAATTAAAAAACGGGATCGTGGGTCTTTATGGAGACATTGTTTAGGTTTTCTTTAGCTGTTAACACGTCATAAATCATTTTAAAAGGACCTCTTCCCCCGATGGCTTAATGGTTAGTGCATTTATACATAGAAAAAAAAAGCAATTCTGAAAATAAAACTGGGATTAAATTTCATGTTTGACATGGTGGTAAGGGGCTCAGCACCTTGGCCAGGATAAGACAAGGAGGCTTTACTTAATCGGCTACTGACCTTCTTGTCTCAACCTCCCCGGGCCTGGTTTGTTGGATGGGGAGGGGAGGGTGACTTGGGTGTCAAAAGTTTAACATTTATTGACAGTCCGCCATAGCCCACCTTCCTTTTATTGTCTTGTAATTGCGAATGTGTTGTGCTGATGAGATTAAGCCTGCTGCAGTTCAGAACTCTCTGTTTGTGCAGCCTGAATCATGTGTGGGAGCACGCGAATCACCCATCATGCCAAAGATCTTACTCTTCTTCATCCAGTTACCCTCTACCTCCACCCTAAAGAGTGGAGTGACTTCTAATCGTCTTTGGGACCAGCCTTGCAGAAGCTGGAACCTTCATGAATCTGACTGGCCATTGTGAGGATCTTCTGATTTATTAACCTACACTTACTGCCTTTGGGTGGGTGGTCCGGTGTAGATGAGACTACAGGTTAACCCTGGAGGGGGGGGGGGCAATACCTTTGCTGGAGGTTGGGCCCTTCCAGATGCTGGTAGGCTGTATTCTAAAGCAAAGGAAGGAAACAGTACCTCACAGGGGTTTAATAAGAGGACAAATAGACTAGGATGTTGGAATATGATAGTCACCAAGCAAACAGAAGCAATGTCTCTGACACGATTCCAACTCTGTTCTTGGGACATTTCAAGAAAGGACTTCCTCTGCTAAACCTTGTTGGCTCTGAGCGTCTGTTCTCCAATGAGGCTTCCAGGTGGAGTAAGGCATTGAATAGTTTACTGCTGGTCAAAAAGTCTGCTTGCTCTCCAGTTTTCCATATTGTTGGCTGAGGGGCTGGGATTGAAGCTGAGCCTCTGTGTCCCTGCAGTTCCCCCAGGCTGCCAGCAGAGGGAGGAAGACAGCCTCTGCTCTGCAGGTCCTGGCACAGGCTGGGCTGCAGGGCTCCCTTCCCTCTCCTTGTCCGGACTGTGTACCACTAGGACCACACACACACAGTGGGCAGTGGGGTTTTACTTTCTCCCGCCTGCACCCCGCATATGTTTACTGAAAAGAAGGGGATTTCAAGGGAATTCTCCAGAAATTGCCAAATACCAGATCTATTTTAAAGTTATCTCTGAGGCAACTTGTGGGCCACTGGGAAAATTCAGCCTGTAGCTTTCCCTGCATCAGTCCAGGTTGGTGTCTGTCTGCTTGTCCTGCTCGCTGTCATTTCCATTCTTCCTCTCCCCACCTTACAACTCTCTTTTTATGCATCTCGGGCAGGTTCCCCGCTCAGAAGAGGGCTACTCTCTTCCTCCACATTTTTTTTTTTTTGTCATTTGTGGGGCTAATGCTCAGGGCCTGGGTGTTGTCCCTGAGTTCTTTTGCTCCAGGCTAGCACTCTATCATTGGGGGCCACAGCTCCACTTGTGGTTTTTGAAGGGTTCAAAAGTCTCACTGAGACTTTGCTGCCAGTAGGGGGCTGGCTTCAAACCTCCACCCTCAGATCTCAGCCCTCTGAGTAGAGGGGATTACAGGCATGAGCCACTGGCACTGGGCTTCCACAGGTTTTGATGAGGTGAGCCAGGCTCTCATGTTACTGTTTCCCAGGGAAGATAGATGCCCATACCTCTGTTCCCACCCTGAGAGAAAGGATAGGAGCCATTCTCTGCACCTCCCAACCCCACCCACCCCTTCCCTCCAGCCAGCTCTGGAGCCTTTGACTTTGGTGAACAGATCTCAGAGCAAGAGGTCTCTTTTAGTTTTATTTTTATGTAAATTTTAATGAGGGTGCATACAATTCTTTATTTAGAACAATAAAGTATCTATAATTTCAAATTCAAACCTGTATTTAAAAAAGGAGAGCAGGAGGTCTTAAAGGTGGTCTTCGATGAACTGCCCAGCAGGCTGACCTTGAAATGCAGTGAATGGTGGTGGGCACAGTGTGTCTCTCTACCCATTAAGCAGTGTGCTTAATCCCGGGACTGTTTGTCCCTCTCAGACAGAGCCAATCCTATTATTTTTCGGAATGGTGTCCTTAAAGGATGCAAAGACAGTACTGTGTCTCAGGTCTTCTGTTCCCCAAGAATACTTCCTGCACTGGTCCTGATGCACCTGAGCTCACCTCCTGCCTGCTCACCTCTACGTGGAGACAGTGTGAGATAAGCATCTTTTCTCTCAAAGTAGTTTTCTTCCTTTCTGTTAATCTTTAGAGGATTGGGGTTTTTGGTTTGTTTTTGTTTTTTGGCCAGTCATGGGGCTTGAACTCTAAGTCTGGGTGCTGTCCCTGAGCTCTACAGCTCAAGGCTAGTGCTCTACCACCTGAGCCACAGCGCCACTTCTGGCCTTTTCTGTTTATGTGATGCTGAGGAATCGAACACAGGGCCAGGATTGGTTTGTTTTTGAAAAGTCTCTGCTTTGGCCAGGTGGCTTGGTCCTAGTGAATTACATGCTAGTGAACACACATCCTTTTCCTAAGCCCTTTCATTCATATCGACATCCAGTTAGAAGCTCCTTGACTTTTAATTGCTCCAGCTAATTAAGCCACATCCTTGTGCAGATTGTGAACCTAAGGTCAGCCAATGGGAACAGAAGGGCAGGGCCTGCTATATTAGACATAAAAAGGGAACAGCATTAGCCCTGTTCACAATAGCCATAATACAGAAACAACCCAGATGTCCCACTACAGAAGAATGGATCCAAAAATTGTGGTATCTATATACAATGGAATATTATGCAGCCATTAGAAAGGACAAAATAATGGCATTTGCAGGGAAATGGATGGAACTAGAAAAAAATCATTTTGAGTGAGGTAAGCCAAGAGCAAAGAGACTGTTTAGCATATGGTCTCCCTGACATGTGGATGTTAAATACAAAATGCAAGGAGATACACAAAGTAAACAGGACTTGGGAAACAAAGGACCTCCACTCATCTTGTCATATCATTCCTAAATGACCCCATGCTGCTGACCACATATGTGGTATATATGTGCACACATCTGAGGGACACTAGGAGGAGGACACAGAATCAGAAGGAAACAGGGAAAATGTACAACAGAGGGATCCATCAGCTACACTGGACATGGATGAAAACAAACTAAGTAACTCAAGGCCAGCAATGGAAGGGAGGGCATGAGAGGGAAAGAAGGAACAGCTAATACCAAGCAAAAGGAAAGAAATGTACATACCATCCAATGTGGAAGAAATAGTTGTATTGACAAAGCTCATAGAGTTCACAAACTTTGTAGGCCATGATCATGATGATTTACCTCATGAAGGTTAGAATGTGTTTGTGACTTTAACTAAGTAACACAATCTCACAATACTGTGAAATTTGGGAAATTTATGTAATCACTTAATCACAAAAAGTTTTTTTTAGAAAAGAGAACAGCCTGCCTGCTGATGGTTCACCCCTTCTGCAGAAGTAAACTTTGCTTTGCCAAGTTCCTTTCAAGTTGGTGTCCTTATTCCTACATGACACCCTAATATCCAGAGCTGTTTACAACAACCTTAGTACAATTCATTGGCTCTTGGGAACCACTCCACACCAATGACACAAACATTGTGAACACTCCATAGTTACAGTTCTCCTATCAAACTATTTAATGGTATTGTTCAATACATGCTCTTTGTGAAGGTGTTTAAAAAATTCAGGGAAGGATGAAAAGTACAAATTTCTCCCCCTTCTTACTCCCTCAGTCCTGCGGCTAGGGGTCTTTGCACAACGTGTGTGTGTGTGTGTGTGTGTGTGTGTGTGTGTATGTGTGTGTTCCCAGATGTTTTCTGTGTATGCATGTACAAGTATCTGTGTGTACACACACAATGTCCCCCACACAATGTGTATGACTATGATCAGTTTCATAGATTCCAGTGTGGTAAGGTTGGGTCATTATTCTGCCCTTGCCATATTAGAAACTAGAAAGCTACCAGCTAGGTACTGATGGCTCATGCCTGTTATCCTAGCTACTTGGAAGCTGAGAGCTGAAGATTATGATTCGAAGCCAGGGGTAGGAAAGCTGGTGAGACCCTGATCTTCACTTAACCACCAAAAAGCTGAAAGTAGAGCTGTGACTCAAGTGGTAGAGTACCAGTCTTGGGGAAAAAAAGCTAAGGGATAGCAGCCAGGCCCTGAGTTCAAGCCCCAGTACCAGCATACACAAATACATTATTTTTATAGTTATCAAATATTGTTTATTATATAGATGTATATACATACCACATGCATAGGTAGGCATTTACATTATATATTACATAAGAATTTATGTGTGTATATATACAATGTTTGAAAAGATTGTTGGTATGGCATATACACTGTATTTTTAACCAGATGTATTAACACAATTGATTAAATTTTGAGTGACATTGATCGAGATGCATTATACTCATAAATTGGTATGTTGAGTTGAAAGCCTTTTGTGTAACTACTTAAAGATAATTTTATAAAAAGGTAAATGTAATAAGCTTAGAATTTGTGGAGCATATAACAATGAGTATCTGTGATTTTTCCATGCAACTACAAAGACAGAACTTGAGCAACAATGCTCAAGTTAATTAACCACCAAAAAGTCAAAAGTGGAGTGTGACTCAAGAGCACTAGCCTTGAGTAAAAGAGGTCAAGGATGACTTCCAGGCCCTGAGTTCAAGCCCTGGGACTGGCACACACACACAAACCCTCTACAAATATATTCTTTCAGCACATCTCTCTCCCCATGGAAATGTGTGGATAGATAGATCTATAAATGTACATAGAATGTGCACACATATCTGTCCCATTTGTAAAGATACATGGATAGATGGTATTTGCAAGGTCTATGAGTTTTATTAAAATGTAAATCAAAGTATCACAGGAAGCATATATATCTTTGTTTTCTCTCAGAGCTGAGGAGAAGACTTGCTGTTTCTTTGCTGTACTGGGCCCTAGTTCATTCATTCTTCTTTCTCTGTCACATTTCACAGCACTGAGGTATATTCATTCTCTTATTGAAAGACTTTGTGCTGCTCTCAGAGTTTTGCTGCTACAAAGAGTACTGTGGGGACCTAACTCATAGGACATGCAGAGGACAGTGTGTGTGTGTGTGTGTGTGTGTGTGTGTGTGAGTGTGTCTGTGTGTGTGAGTGTGAGTGTGCATGTGAGTGTGTGAGTGTGCATGTGTGTGAGTGTGTGCGAGTGTGAGTGTGTGAGTATGCGAGTGTGTGTGTGAGTGTGTGTGAGTGTATGTGAGTGTGAGTGTGCATGTGTGTGAGTGTGTGTGTGATGTGTGTGTGTGCACGTGTGCGCGTGTGTGTATGCAGTTCAGAGGTTCCAGTCCAAAGCCAGTTGGCCTGTTGGGGCCTCTGGCTAGAGAGAGCATTAGGGTGAGAACTTACCAGAAGAAGCTTCCAACCTAATGATGGCTGGGAAGACAGGAATGAGGACAGGGCCATTGTCTCCCTGTCCTTTTCAAGGTACCCCCTAACTTCCTGCCACAAGACCCTTCCTCTTAAAGAATCCCAAGCCCAAGGCTGGCCACCAAGCCTTCCACACAGGGTCATTTGGAGAATGCTTTTCTGAACTATAGCAAACACACACACACACACACACATACACACACACACCTGCTAAGAAAGAAGGAAATAATTATGGTCCATGTGGTAGTTATTTATTTAAAAAAATGGCATAGAAGAAAACAGAAGACAATACGAAGATACTGAACAGATTATGGTGTGGTACACCATGGAGCTCAATTCATAAGTGAAAATGAAATGGAGCAGAATGTGTTTATAGACTATTAGAAATAGAATGGTGAATACAAAAGCAAATAGACATCATCAACAAGACAACATTTTAATTAAAAAACTGGCCAAACAGAATAAAGTGTTAGTTGGAGACAGAGTCGTGCATGTTACAACTGCTAAAATTAGTCAGAAGGAGAAAAATCAGGGACCCTGGGGAAGTGGAGAGAAGGAAAGGAACTGGCTTTGTATCTCAATCCTCAAATCTCAGCCTCCTCAGTAGCTAAGATTATAGATGTGAGCCATTGGTGCCTGGCTGTATAGGGTTTTTGTTTTATTTCTGCCAGTCCTGAGACTTGAACTCAGGGCCTGGGTACTGTCCCTGAAATTCTTTTGCCCAAGGCTAGCACTCTGCCACTTGAGCCACAGTGCCACTTCCAGCTTTGTTTGTGTATGTGGTACTGAGGAATCGAACCCAGAGCTTCATGCATGCTAAGCAAGCACTTTACAACTAAACCTCATTCCCAGCCTTTACAGGGCTTTTAAAACACAAAATGTTACAACTATCTTCATATAAGGGCGGGGGGGGCGGGGAGGATTGGGTGGGAGTGAGGATGGGAAGGGATGGGAAGGGGAAAGAAAGGAGGAGTCTACAATGCTTGATAAGAAATGTACTTATTATCTTGCCCATGTAATTGTAACCCCTCTGTACAATATTTTCACAATAAAAAATACATACATGTATACAAATATAGCCAGGTATTGCTTAATGATGGGACTGTATTCTGAGTAATGTGGCCTTGGGTGATTTTTGCTGTCTTGATGAGCCCTTACCTCAAAGTGGTCACCAAAGGTCAGTAACTCAGTAAAACTTGGTACTGGCTTTCTGGTACACTTAAGAAACGTTGTAAATGTGAGACCTATGTAGTCGCTGCTAATGAAATGTGGAGTTTAGTGAGTAAACCAGCAACACAGCTATTTCTCACTCCCACAAATCACCTACTGTCTATATTAAATGTGCTGCATTTTCACATGATTCACAGCACAGCAGGTTCATTCACACCTGTGTCCATGCGAACACTTGAGCAATGCTTTGTTCCTCAGTGTTATGGTGGCTTCAACTCACTTGGCACAGGTGCCTAGATACTCAAGAGGCTGAGATCTGAGGATCAGATTTGAGGTCAGCCAGGCATCCCCCCAGCAAAAAAATTTCTCCAAGACTCTTATCTTGGGAAGATAAGAGCCAGAAGTAGAGGTACATAGGGCTCAAGAGAGCTCTAGCCTTGAGCACAAAAGCTCAGAGACAATATCTAGGCTCTAAGTTCAAGCACCAGGACTGGTACACACAAAAAATTATAAATAGATACAAAGATGGCTATGAACTCAGTAGACAAGAGAAACTCTTCATCTCTGTTATTCTCTTAAATGTTAAAGTGTGGACATGACTGTGTATGAACTCTTTGGAAAGAATGAAGAATAACATTAAACATAGCATCAATTTGGGCACTGACAGCTCATACCTATAAGTCTCACTACTCAGGAGGCAGAGATCTAAGGGTTGTGGTTACAACACAGAAAAGTCTATGGTAAACTCTAGCAAAAATCAGGACTGGAGGCATGGCTCAGTGTGAAGCCTGGAGTTCAAGACTCTCATTTGATCAAGACATGCAAAAAAGCAAGCAACAAAGGGATCAGAAGGTACTTTATCTGTATTTCTACTTTAAAAAATTGAAGTTGCTGGCTACTGGTGGCTCACACCTGTAATCCTAGCTACTCAGGAAGCTGAGATCTGAGGATCAGAGTTTGAAGTCAGCCCAGGCAGAAAAGAGCCCTTGAGACTCTTATCTCCAATGAACCACTCAAAAACTGGAAGTAGAGTTGTGCTCAAAATGGTAGAGTGCTACCCTTGAGCAACATCCAGGCCCTGAGTTCAAGCACCATGACTGAGGAAAAAAAAAAAAGGAAGCTGAAGTGGCAAAAATTTGGCATTTTTGTTAATTCAGAGTACTGGATAGCTCAATGTAGCAGTCAACTTTCTCTGTCTCTGTCTCTGTCTGTCTGTCTGTCTCTTTCTTTTTCTCTCTCTCTCTCTCTACTGAGGTTTGCACATAGGTGCTCTCCCATTTGAGCCATATCTTCAGCCTTTGTCATGCTGATTATTCTTGAGATAGAGTCTTGCTTTTTCTCCCAGGACCGGTCTGAGCCTTGACACCCCCCTCCCTCATTTGTGTTTCTCTTTCCTGGCTGAGATGGCAGTCATGAGCCACCTCCCTAAGCTATTGATTGAGGTGGAGAACTCCCAAACTTTTTGCCTGGGCTGACCTCAAACTACAGTCCTTCAGATCTTTACCTCCAAAGTGTTGAGGATGACAGACATGAGCTACCACACTCTTTCTCTTTATCTTTTTTTTTTTGTCTTGTACTTTCAAAATTTTTAAACAAACAAAACAACTCATTAAGGGATTAACAACTCATTCGAAATGCCCATAAGAAAAAGGTAAAAAGAAATAAATTTAAAAGAAGACAAAGAAGAAGCAAAACAAAAGAAACACAAGTGAATGGCCCCTGCACATAGATGCAATTTTCCTCCTAGGTCCCACTTCTGTTCAGAGGCTGAGCACAGCGAGCAAGATGGCCCCTGGGTCTGTGTCTTTCCCCCTCAGGGTTGCAGAAGTGGTGCTTGTGTGCGTTTGTTAGTATCCGTCCTGCTGTTTGATTGCTGCCCTTCTCCAGCCAGGATGGCTTGCTGCCCATTAGGAAGGCCCTTTTCCTACAGGCCTTCATGGCTGACTCAGCCAGGGGGTTGGCCTTGAGCCTCATGTTGGACACATATCAGTAGAAATCTCTGTTCTCTATGAACACCTACCCGGCCTCTGAGGAGCCCAGTGCAGGAAGCTGGGTCTGCTCATGTCTCAGGCTCTCAACAGTGCCTGTAATGTGCTCTAAAACTGATAGAGTGAAAACAGCCATTTGAATTTAATTAACTCTGAAAGGTGATTCCTGAGGGCTCATTGGCTCTCAAAGGAGTTTTTGTTTGTTTATTTGTTTTTTTGCTTGAACTCAGGGCTGGAGCACTGTCCCTGAGCTTCTTTTGCTCAAAGCTAGCACTCTACCATTTGAGCCATTGCACCGCTTCCAGCCTTTTCTGTTTATGTGTCACTGAGGAATCAAACCCAGGGCTTCATGCCTGCTAGACAAGCACTACCACTAAGCCACATTCCCAGCCCTCTCAAAAGAGTTTGAAAACAAACAAGCAGGGGAAAAAAAACCCCAAAACACCACTGTTAGCTCATGTGTAAGAGAAAAGAATACTGGATAAGGTTTGCTTTATCTAGGAAAAATTATCAAGCATGAATTCTTTGTCTTTTAAATTGAAGTTCAGATAGGTCTCATTTCATGAAAAGTTGAAGAGTGAGCCAAAAAAGTGCCAGTGAGTGGCTCAGCCTATAACCCTAGCTACTCAAGAGGCTGAGATCTGAGGATCACAATGTGAAGCCTGCCTGAACAGAATAGCCCAATAGACTCTTCTCTCCAATTAAGAAGCAAAAATCTAGAGGTGGAGGTCTGGTTCAACTGGTAGAGCACCATCCTTGAGTGCTAAAGCCTAAGAAGAACACAAGGCTCTGAGTTCAAGCCCTAGTACCAGCACAAAAATACAAGCAAATAAACAAACCACAACAAAAAAGCAAAGTTGCAAAGTGAAGCTGCTAGTTTTTTAAAAAATCAATATGGACTGGATTGTTAATAACATGGAAAGGATCCTTGGGAGTGAAGAAGCAAGTTATATTATGATGTTACAAATACTAAGGGATAAAGGCTCAGACAGGGTTAACATAAATCATTGTCCCAGTGATTAAACTTCAAAAGCATGAGAGAAGAAAGAGCCATGAGTCCCCTCCTGGAATCAAGAAAAAGGACCAGAGCTCACAAAAGAAGAAATGTCCTCAAAAATTAGATTTCAACAAAAGATCTTTGACAAAGAAGGAAAGGCAAAGACATCTTTTCCTCCCTCCCTCCCTCCCTCCCTCCCTCCCTCCCTCCCT
>NW_012267235.1:8688232-8690914 GCF_000151885.1 Dipodomys ordii
TCCTTCCCTCCTTCCATCCTTCCCCTTCATTCCTTCCTTCATTCCTTCGTTCGTTCGTTCGTTCGTTCCTTCCTTCCTTCCTCAGATTAAACCCAGGGACTTGAATTGCTCCACCACATCCCCAGCTTTTTGGTTTTTAGTCTGTTTTTGAGATAGGGTCTTGAACTCAACAAGCTCCTTCCACTGCCTCTTAAGTATCCGGGATCACACATGTGCACCCACCATGCCTGGCTTCGGTCTCCGAATTTAAAAAAAAAGGTGTGTGTGTGAAATTCTCAAAAAGGGCACCAGAATTAATTATCCATGCAATGCGAGCACTTTAATTCTTTTTCATTATCAGGCTTTTGTCTTCAGAATTATTCTCATTTTAGAAAATGAGTTAACATATTTCATTTTCTGTACTCTGAAACCGTTTAATTAACCTATTTTATTCAAATTAATTTACTTTATTGTTATTAAGAGGTGATGTCAGAGGAATTAGACTTACAAGAGTCAGGTAATGAGTATATTTCCTTTCGTACAGTGTCATCTGCTCCCTCACTCTGTTCCAGTCCCTCCCTCCCATCTCTACCCACAAATTGTATAGTTCACTTTCATCAATGTCCGGTGAGCTCCACTGCTATACTTTTCCCCCTTTTTCCCCTCCCTCCTCCAACCCTTCTGAAGATATACACTTGAATATACCATATATAAGGTAAAAAAGACAGAATCATCAAAACTAAATGAAAGAAAGAAAAAGAAAAAAGAACTCTCTTGTTTCTATATCTTGGAGTTCGTTTAAGTATGTATATTATTTTATGCAACTATGAAGAGGCCACTTAAGCATTGTACACTTATGACTCTCCTAAGAGTATCCTCTTTTGGTCTCACTGTGTGTATCTAGAATCCTGTGTAATTTGTCATATCCCAGTGCATTTTATATCTAACATCTGCATATCAGAGAGAACATGTGCCATTTGTCTCTCTGAGCTTGGCTTACCTCACTTAACATGATTTGTTCTAATTCTACCCATTTCCCTGCAAATGACATTTTTTTTTGTTCTATGGATGGGGAAATTCCATTTAGATTCACTCATCTATTGTGGGGCATCTGGGTTGTTTCCATACCTTGGCTACTGTGAACAGCGCAGCAATGAACATAGATGTACAGCTGTCCTTATCATACCCAGCCTCATGAACACAAGAGAGAGTAGCAGAAATATTAGAACTTATACGTATAGGCAGGAACTTCTTGACAAGAGTTCCAGGAGCACAACAGATAGAAAAGTGACTTAACAAGTGGTACTACATCAAAATATAAAAGTTTCTGTACAGCTAAGGACATAGTTACTAAACTTGGAAGACAGCCAACAGACTGGCAGGAGATCTTTACCAGCAATATATCAGACAGAAGCCTGATACCCAATATATACAAGGAACTCAAGAAAGTAACCACTCCTAAACTTAGTCAACCAACCATTAAATGGGCAAAGGAGCTTAGGAGAGACTTCTCAGAAGAAGAGGTAAGAATGGCAAAGAAACACATGAGGAAACATATACTCTTCATCCCTGGCCATAAAGGAAATGCAAATCAAAACAACTGAGATTCCATCTCACCTCAGTTAGATTGACCTAAAATTGTTGTTAGGTAAAAATATCCCCTGAACAGTTGGAAAAAAAAACTCACAAAACCACATCAAATTAGTTAAGACTAATTATATTTGTATATATCAATTATTAAGTTTTAAAAAATTCTGTGCTGGCCAGGCACTGATGGCTCATACCTGTAATCCTAGTTACTCAGAAGGCTGAGATCTGAGGATCGCAGTCCAAAGCCAGCCTAGGCAGGAAAGTCTGACAAACCACCAGAAAATGGGAAATGGTGCTGTGGCTCAAGTGCCTTGAGCTGAAGAGCTGAGGGACAGTGCCCAGGCCCAGAGTTCAAGCCCCAAAACTGACAAAACAACAACAACAAAAAACGCCCTGGCACCAGGGCTTGAACTTGTGCTCTTATTTGGCTTTTTGTTCACAACTCATGCTCTACTATTTGAGATTTGCCTCCAGTCTGGCATTGTACTGGTGAAGAGGAGATGGAGTCACAAGGACCTTTCTGTCTGAATTGGTTTGGAGCTAAGATTTCTCAGATGTCAACCTCCTGAGCAGCTAGGATTACAGGTGTGAGCCACCGAAGACTGGCCTGAGGATTGTCTTTAGTAGTTTGTCTGGTATTAGTAAGCATTTAAAGTTTCTTTAAATAGGGGGGTTCCGGGAAGATGGCGGAGGAGAAGCTGGAATCTGAACAAGCTCTTGCATAGAAAGCAGTTTTAGAGTTCCAGTCAACAGTCCTAGCCAGAGAATCACACCAAGTGTGCCATCACAGGACAGAGAGTTAGACAAGAGAGGGAAAGCCAAGGCAAGAAGACACATCTGAGCGCTTGCCAGCAGCCACCGCAGCGGCAGGGTTGCGGCGGAGACCGCAGCTGGGGCCAAACCTGAGCGCGCACACAGAGAGTCCAGGACGAAGGAGCCAGACGCAGCGGGCGAGCGGATTCTACTCAACACCAGCAAGAACCGACAAGGAGCAGACAGCTTCATCCTGCAGTTTGCAGACCAGAGACCACCCAGGATCCAAGACTCGGCATGAGTAGAAGCCCGATGTCCTCACTCCTTCTCAGGGAGCAGAGGAGGGAAGGCCACCCCTCC
>NW_012267235.1:8698239-8703618 GCF_000151885.1 Dipodomys ordii
GGATTGGGGGGGAGGGGGGAGGCTGGGAAGGGATGTGAAGGGTAAACCAAAGGAGGAGGCTGCAATGCTTGGTAAGAAATGTACGCATTATCCTGCCCACGTAATTGTAACTCCTCTGTACAGTATGTTCACAAATTAAATTAAATTAAAAAAATAAAGTTTCTTTAAATAATAAAAATATTTTTTCTTTATTTATGCCTTAGAACATCCTTTATGATAAACATAAGCTAAAGCAACCCTTGACCATTAAGCCATCATTGCAGAAAACACCTAAAGGAATACTAAAAGAAAGTCATAAGTACAAAAGTTCAGGACTCACTCTGAACATTGACAGGGATACGATCAAGCATCATTCACCAGGACACCAGTAACACTCTAAGATGAAGGGGAGAAACTGGTTTATACCTTTTCATAATAATTCCAAATGTAAATAATCTGAACATGAAAATGGAAAAAAACACCCAGTGACTGAATTGCATTAAAAAGTAAGATTGCAACGTTCATGTTATACAGGAAACACAGCTTTCTGAGAAAGATATACACAGAGGCTGTGTCTTCCAAGCAGAGAGAATACAGAATGAAGTAGGAGTAGCTTCACTCATGGACATCTGACTAAACAGACATCAGAACCAACTCATCAGAAGGAAGAAAGAAGGACACTACAGATTAATAGAGGAAACAATCCATCCAGAAAAGTAGAATGATTATCAATTTATCTGTACTGAATACTGATGCATTCAGTTTCATCAATCCAGTATTACCAGAAATAAGGAACAGTAAGTCTACATACATCAAATTCATTTGGGACTTTAATCACCATTCTCATACATAAGACAGCCAAAGCACATTGCAGTCGTCTATGAAAACATTGCAGTAAAACAACCCTGTTTTGTACATTTGCTCCATGCTCAAGAGAGCAATCTGTCTGTTGCATGGATAGGCGTGTTTGCTTTTCAATGTGTGGAGTTACCACAATGATACTCTTTTTTTTTATTTTTTATTTGTCAGTCATGGGGCTTGAATTCAGGGCCTAGGCACTGTCCCTGAGCTTTTTAGAGCAAAACTAGCACTCTAACCACAATATTTTTATCTGTGTATCACTGAGATTTACTTGGGTGGAGTTTGCTTTGTGTCATGATGAAGAAACCCTTATCTCCTGGGCTTTGTGGGAACATGGACTATCATTTGTCTAGAATACATTTCTAGAGGCCAGATTGCAGCATCCTATAACAAGGGATTCATCTGCTGGGGGCGGGGCTGCGGAGGGAGTATTGTCCATATGTGTCTCAAGGAGCTCTATAGTGTCATCCATCAGCAATACCTGAGAGTTCCAATTATTCTGTATCCTTGTTGGCACTTGCTGTTGCCCATCCATTAAATTTTAGACCTTCTTCTACCTGGGTTGCGGTACCTCATTTTAGTTTTGATGAGCTACACTCCCAGGCCCTTCCTGAGAATGATTAATACTTTTGAGTATTAGTCATCTATTTTGTTCTTGGAGTATTCACCCTCCTTGAGCTGCTTCTTTTTTTTTTTTAATGTCAGTTATGGGGCTTGAACTCTGGGCCTGGGCGCTGTCTCTCAGCTCTTTGGTTCACAGAGCCACTTTTGGTTTTCTGGTGGTTAATTAAGGATAAGAGTCTCATGGACTTTCCTGCCCCGGGCTGTCTTTGAACTGTGATCCTCAGATCTCAGTCTCCTGAGTAGCTAGGATTACAGGTGTGAGCCACTGGTGCCCGGCTTCTTTGAGCTTCTTATAGCCATGAGTTTTCACTTGGAAAATTATTATAATAATCTTTTGAGTGCGTGCTTCAACCTGTTAACTCTTCTCTTGTGTCTGGGGCCTTTTTTCTTTTTCCTTCTCTTGAAGGGTCAATGGCTGATACTGGTGATGGCTTTTGCTGGCTGTGTCTTTGTTTCCATTAGGAAGGATAAAGGATCCAACAATATTCTTCCTGATGTGCTTTGCATTAGGAATACTGCTAGGCTTTTTCAGTAGAGCTCTGTGACTACAGGGGAGGAGAGTCTAATGATTGTCAATGGCCAGCAGTGGAATTCTCTGCTATGAATGACTTTGGTTTCAGATGCGGGCAGATAAGGACAGTCTCCTGGCATAGTGTCACTGAAAGTAACTTACAGTTAGAGAAATACCATTTTATGTGGCCATATGCACATAGCTATTGTGCCTTTTTGATCCTCTCCTAAGAATAACCTCCTTTGGTCTCACTATGTGAATGTCTAGAGTCCTATATAATTTATCATGCCCAAGTGTATTTCTTTTTGTCTTTTACCATCCAGTGAGTGTACTTATAGATTTACAGACACATTCTAGGTATGACAAATGAAGAAAACAATGTTTCTTTGGGTCTGGCTTACTTCACAAACTCCACAAAAATGGAAACAAGGTTGTTTTTTTTTTTTTCGTTTTATCCTTTGTTGCTGTTTTTGATTTCTGAAACTTTTGTCTTGTTTGTAAGCTTATCTGTTTTGGGGAGGACAGGAGGCAGCACAGAGATGGAGGGACAAAGGGTAACCAATGCAGCAGTGATATTCACTAGATCATGTGTTGAAAATGAACTGTTCAACTTCTACGTGGGGATAGGAGGGAAAATCTGGGAGAAAGTGAGGGAATGGGGTGACACTGTTCAAAGAGAAATGTACTTATAACCTGACTTATATAACTATCACCCTTCTATACATCACCTTTATAATAACAATACATAGATAAATAAATAAAAGGTAAAATGCAGAAGTTAAAAAAGAAAGTAACTTACCTGGGAGAGGGGATTGAGCTCGAGAGCCCTTTGTGGTTGGATGGAGATGAAGCACCCATGATCCTCACTTCCCTTACTTCTATGGAGCAAGTTGTGGCTCACGGGGAGGACACAATGGATCATAACTGCTATTGTAACCTGCCCCTCTCATTGACTTATCTTTTCTGCCTTCCTTCCAGCATTTCCCACTGCTTATTTATTACTATCTAGAAGTCCCCATTATGCTCAGGAAGACAGGATGTCTTGATTCTTTCATCCCTGGACTCACTGAGACTTTGTGACTCTCTTTTTTGGGGAGGAGGACACTTCTTGGCACTTATGCCCATCTTCCAGTTTCAGCTGCACTGTGTGAAATAGGTATTTCTATAGCGTACAAGAGATAGAAGCTTCTCCATCCTGCCATCCTTTTACCAGGTCACAAATACACTCACCTTCATGAGTCCCCACAAACCGTGTTCCTTCTAGAGTTGACTTCACATGGACTGGATGTCTGCTTGGGGCAGTGGATCATCATGATGTCATGCTACCCCTTACGTAGTCCTGGCCCTGGGTTTGGGGTTAGTATTTGCTATTTAGATTCCTACTCTGATGGTACCTTAGCATTGAGTGGACATATCTTCCCCTCTAAGGGAAAAATTCAAGAGGTCCCGTTACCTTCTTTGCTCTGCGGAGCTCCTTCTTGTGTATAATCTCTTCCCTCATTGAGCATCAGTAAAAGCCCAGACTCAGGACGGGCCACACCATCTGTTTCTACTCTCAGCCCTTTAGCTGTCACCTAAGGGGGAAAGGTCCCTCACACCATGACTCCGTACGATATTCTAACAGCCATTTGCAAGGAAGTGTTTCATAACATTGCCTAATCACCAGGGCCTGGTCTAGAGGTATCATATTGAGCACCTCTAAATGCTTCCATTAGAAAAAGAAAAAAAATTTCAGGACAAATAACTTTATGAGATGGGAAAGGCAATGCCGATTTCTGCATGACTTTGATTTCAAGTTTCGCTGCAAGCCACATGCCAAGGAAGTCAAACATCTCTACGGAAGAGTTGGATTCTTTTCTGAAAGAGTCTCGCTTTCCATGAATCAAACATATATTTTCCTCAAACCCATCATCATGTTGCTCCACATGCTAGGCAGTAACCTGGGAAATGGAAATCGTAGAACGTTAGAGCTGGATAGAATCTTCAGCCTCATGTTTCTCCAGTGCAGAAATTTCTCCGGTAGCTTTTCTAGAAACTGTTGATCGATTCTTTCCTGGATGGAGGGTTTAGTATTTTGTGGGACAGAGCATCTCATGGTGGATTGGTATTTATTCTTAGAAATCTCTTCCTTCTTTGATGTTGCCTATTGATAAATTGCATGCAGGTGTAATTATGGTTATTAATCAATTGGCTTAAAGGTTTCAAGATTACTTAATCTAACCCATAAAGACTGTAGAAGGGAGAAAAGAAAGAGGGGGGGGGGATTGTTTTGGACTATTAGGTTAGTCTAATCTAATCATACAAGCCGCAGAGATTTTTTTTCCTCTAGCTCATAACAGAGGGGAAGTCACAGATCCCTGAAAGGGAGGAGGTGGGGGTGAAAGTGACGGCAGCTTGAAGATGAAGGCCTTGTACTAAGGAAAGTAGAACCTCAATCCTGCAAACAAAGGAACAAAAGTCTGCTCATAATTTGAAGAAGACCAGTCTGCTGCTGCTCAGCCTGTAAGAAGCCTGCATGGAAGGTCCAGCTGAAGCATGCTGAGAGGGCGCTGATTATCCTGGAGTCTGGCCTTCTGAGTCATGGACCTGAGAGATAATGAAGGGGATATTCTTGGCATTTAAGATGGGACCTCAGGGTCTGCAGTGACTGCTGATTCTCCATCATCTTCCACAGTCACCTGCTAGTTTTGTCCTGCTCTGTTTCCTTTAAGGGAGCTCTGGTAGCCGTTCTTCTCTCCCCTCCTGAATGTCATCTGTAATCCTTTAACTGCTTCTTGAGACCTGGGCACATCACTTCTAAGTGTTTTATTCCTTTCAAAAGTTATTTATTTTTGCAGCATCAGAGTTTGAATTCAAGGTTTCATGAACATCATACTGCCTAAGCCAGGCCCTTAGTCCTTTTTGTTCTATGTATTTTCTTTTTCCAGTCCCAGGTCTGGAGCTCAGGGCCATGGGCACTGTCCCTGAGCCTCTTTGTGCTTGACTAGTGCTCCACCACTTGAGTCACAGCTCCACTTCTGGCTTTTTCTGAATGCTTTATTGGAGAAAAGAGTCTCACAGACTTTATTGCCCAGGCTGGCTTTGAACCACAGTCCTCAGATCTCAGCCTCCTGAGTAGCTAAGATGACTGGCATGAGCCCCTGGTATCCAGCTTTTACTTATTTTTTAAAAAATTAAATACTTTATGAATGCATGTGTTATCCTTGTGCAGGGGTCATGGTAATCTTCTGTGTACCATTCCAATCTTAGTATATGGATAGCTGTGGAATCAAATACTTTAGTTTTTGTTTTTGGGTTTTTTTTTTATAAAGTCTTACACTGTTTTCTTTATTTAATTGAATTTAAAATTCATACTGATTTTTTTTTTTTGGATCCAGTCGTGGGGCCTGAACTCTGGGCCTGGG
>NW_012267235.1:8703668-8710574 GCF_000151885.1 Dipodomys ordii
TTGGATCCAGTCGTGGGGCCTGAACTCTGGGCCTGGGTGCTGTCCCTCAGCTCTTCAGCTCAAGGCTAGAGCCCTACCACTTGAGCCACAGCACCACTTCTGGCTTTTTTTTTTTGCTTATGGGGTGCTGAGGAATTGAACCCAGGGCCTCATGCATGCAAGGCAAGCGCTCTACCACTGAGCCACCTTCCCAGCTCCATACTGATGTTTTAAGTCAGGGCCTCATACTTGCCAGCTGGTCCTCTATCACTGAGCCACACCTCAGGCTCCAGGGTCTTGTACTTCTTTTGCATCCCAGACTGTACTGTAGTCCTCCTGTCCATTGTTCAGCCTCCTATGATGGCTTCTACTTGACAAGATGGCAGCCATCTTCAGTCACAGTTACCATGATCGGTCCATAGTCAACCTGCATGGAGCCCCAGCAAATTATAAATGGAGGAAACCATCAGAGTGACAAAGGGAGCTTTTTAATGGGATCCTGGCTCCAGGTATGCACCTGCACACCTGCATGCTTATGTGTGTGTGTGTGTGTGTGTGTGAGAGAGAGAGAGAGAGAGAGAGAGAGAAAGAGAGAGAGAGAGAGAGAAACGGGGGGGAGAGAAGGTCTTGCTATGTAGCCTGGGCTAGCTTAGAACACATGTCATTCCTGCCATGATTAAATTCATGTACCCTACCACCAGACATGTCTGACACTTCTGACTCTTTGATATTAGCTAGAGATAAATGAGGGGCTTTTGTTCTAATCAAAAGTATGTCTTCTTGTGTGTGTTGTAAGATGGTTGTGTTTAGTTATATGAAGTGTGTATACATTGTATTGTGTTTGTTTTGGTGTGAGCGTGTTTATGTGTGTTGTGTGTGCTGAACAGGTGCATTGTATTGATGTGCCTGGCATAGCTGTGTGTGTGTGTGTGTTGTGAAACTATTGTGTCTAATATGTGTGTTGAGAGTACGTGTATAGTGTTTATACAATGTACTGTGTGTGCTTTGGTGTGTTTAGGTATTGTGTGGTACTGTGTGAGCTGTACTGTGTGTGTTCTATCTGTGTGTTTGGAGTATGTGTTTTGTAGTGGGTATTGATTGGTGGAATGGGTTGGGTGTGTGTGTTGTTCCAACTGTGTTTGGGTGTATGGGTATGTGTTGTGCTGCCCATGTGTTGTATCTGTGTTGAGTACACGGATGAGTGTGACAGCATGCTGAGATGTGGTGTGTATGTTAGGTATGTGAGGTATGTGGGGTTGGATATGTTGTATTCTAGGTATGTGAGTGTGTGTGTGTGTGTGTGTGTGTGTGTGCACGTGTGTGCAGTGCTGGGGGCAGAGGAAGAAGGGTCTAGAAGGAAGGAATGTGTCTTCTCACTAGAAATGTCAAGGATATTAAACAATCATCTCTAAATCCCTAATCTTTTCACCCAAGATTAAGCAAATAAAATTGTTGGCGTGAAGAAGTCAGAGATGGAGGGGCTCTGAGTGACAGCCTGAGCCCTGCGCTCTAATCTGATTAGCACGCGACACAGTGTCACTCTCCAGTAATGGCGGATTTTCAAATTTTGAGTGCTAAGGGGTTTAGTATTTATCATCCACAGACTTTAGTTTTTGCTCAAGAGGCAATAGTGCTGGGCTGAGACTCGGGGGGCTAAAGGCAGGAGATGCGGGGTGGGGGTATGGGTGAGGGGTGGGAGGGTCATTTCCCAGAGGGGTCTTTGTTTCTCAAGCCTTTGTTGGAATGTCAAGCTTCTTCTCTCAGCACAGAAGAGAGAGAGGGGGAGTAGGCAGAGCTGGCAGCTGCCAAGTTGGGAGCCCACACCAAGCCAACACCCAGCCAGTTCAGCCTTTCATTCTCCAGGGCCTCCTTCCACTGCCAGGCTGCACACACTCATTTGTAAACTATCCTGTGGGCTTTCACATCTTGAACACCTGAGAGGAAGAATAAGAAGCCATGTGGTATGACAGATGAGAGAAGTGCATCCCTGGAGACTTTGCGAGAAGTCTTAGGGTGAGGTTGTGCAGAACAACACAGTTTTCAGGGAACAAACCTGGATTTGGGGTCCATACTCCAGTCATTTATTTGACTCCTCGGTTTCAAACCCAAATCAAGTTTTTAAAGATCAGGGGCTTATTACTTAGCAGGAACCATGTTTCTGTGCATTTTCTTAATGAAAGGGTTTATTTTCTAGAGTAGATATCCAGAACTCTAAAAGTTCTGGATTATGCCTTGAATATAGTTCCATCTGGAAGGTAGAAGGTAAATCTTTTTATTGTTATTTTTATTTATTTTTTATTATAAAAACTTTTTTCCTGAGTTTGTGCTGGGATATCTTGTGAGTTTGTAGCAGTCAACCTGGGTGTCATTAAAGAAGGGACCCCCAGTATTGCTCTAAATATTATGCTCAGAACTGTAATCCCAGCTAATCAGAAGGCTGAGATCTGAGGACTGCAGTCAAAGCCAGCCTTGGGCAGGAATGAAACATGTGCCTCAACCCTTCAAAGAAAATCTGAGACTCTTGTCTCAAATCAACCACCAAAAAAAATAAGGGAAATGGAGGTATGGCTCAAGTAGTAGAACATTAGCTTTGAGCACAAAAGCTCAGGGATTGGGCCCAGTCCCTGAGTTCAAGCCCTAGCATCAGTGTGCACACAGACACGGACACACACACACACATGCGCACGCGCGCGCACACACACACACACACATAAAGAATCCAGCATGCTGTAGATCTGGTCTGAGAAATCAGTCACCTTATTTGAATGGCAACATTCACTTTTTGCTTTGGCTAGAGGTCAAACTCAAGAAGAAAAGGAAGAAGCACTGTAGAGTTCCATCTTTCTGCTTTTCCTAATAGAGATTTAAAAAAAAAAGGTGGGGGGAGGTGGGCCAAGAATCATCTTGTTTTAGCAGCTTGAGGGTGAAGAAAAAGTCCTGGCTATCTACATGAATCACTCTGTAGAGGAATCCCCAGCTTCTTGTCCGGAAAGGTCAGTAATCCCTAAATCTACCATCAACACCACCTCAACAATACAGATTCCTACCACCATTTTAGAGCTAATCAGAATCTCAAGTGGTAGAAATGACTGCAAGGCTGGTGACCAACCAGCCAGCTTTGAGAGACAGTGATGTTGGGCATGCATGAGATAGGCAGAGAGATCTGAGATGGCGGAACTTTTTCCTGACTGATAATTGTTGGCTGCTCTTCTATTCAAACCTCTTCTTGATGTATACGATGGCAAGTTAGTTAGGAAATAGATCTATAAAGGCTGTAGCTTATGTCAGAAATGTAAAATTTTGCAATAGTTCAAATCATTGTCCTTTATTTTTTAACCACTGATGAATGACAGAAGTAGATAACTTCATGCAAGGATTGGGCAAACTCGGCTTGAATGAACCCCAGTGCCATGTTCCTTGTTCTATATCATGTCTATAAGTGAAGATGACATGGGTGGGTGGGTTCCTTGGTTCCTCTTTTCTAGGTGGATTTTGAAAGCAAGAAGACTGTACCTTGAAGAAGTTTTTGCTGTTACTATAGACTGTCCGCCAAAGAGAAAAGGGCCAGTGCATTCCTTTTGACATTTTACATCACTTAGTTTTTGATTGGTCATGGGGCTTGAACTCATCATCTGGGCACTGTCTCTGAGCCCTTTTGCTCAAGGCTAGTACTCTACACCACTTTGAGCTATAGTGCCACCTCTAGTTTTCTGGTGGTTAATTGGAGATAAGAGTCTCATGAACTTTCCTTCCTGGGCTGGCTTCAAATCATGATCCTTAGATCTCAGCCTCCTGAGTAGCTAGGATTACAGGTTTGAACCACCTGCACCCGACATTCACATCTCTATAACTATCTCTGAGGCTGTAATCAGCATCTGGGACAATGGAGTGACTGGCTGAAGTCTAGTCCAGTGGAACATGTTGTGATTCATGCTTGTGTTGGTGATTTGAAAATTCTTTCCTGATGATGAGCATAGGATTGATCTGCACTCAATGAAACTGAAGAAGAAATGAACCTCCTCCCTGAAAAAGGAATGGTTGACATTGGACATCTGAGAGATGAATGTGAGCCAGTACCATGGCTCATTTCCTGTGATCCTAGATGCTTGGGAAGCTGAGATCAGAAGGATCATGGTTTGAAGCTAGCTGAGGCACAGCATTTTCGTGCCCTTTCCAACCAATTCCTGGGTACAGTTGGTGTAGGCCCCTCATTATAACTCCACGGAGAGGAGGTATGCTCAGTTTGGGAGGATCACAGTTTCAGGCTAGCCCAATGGAAGAAGCTGGTATGAACTTCCATCCTGATGGAAGAAGCTGGTCATGGTGTTGTATTCCTGTCATCCCAGCTATAGCACAAAATGTGGAATACTGAGATTGAAGTCCAAACAAAAAAGTGAAATATGTCAAAATATGACAACTGGGGTTGTAAAGGCTGGGTCAGAAGTGGATCTTGGAACACAGATGGATGGTGGACTGAGTTGAGGACGGATGACTGGAGTTGGTGGGACTAGAGTTGGAAGGACTGAGGATGGAGAAGAGAACAAAGGTGAGATTGTAAGAGCTTTCTATAAAATGGAGCAAGGGTGGACAAGAACTGGGGAAAGGAACAGAGAGGGTGAACATGGTGTGCAGAACCAGGACAGAGAAAATGGTATGGGTTGCAAAAGGGAAATATCTAAAAGCCAATTAGCCTTTATCCAAGTCTGGAAAGTTTTTTTCCAGATTCATCTTCAAAAGATGTGGCTCTTCATGAGCTGCAGAAGAAAAGCTTGTCATCTCTGCCTTCCTTTTGTATGTGTCTTCACTGGAAGCCATTCTTTCTGGAGTCACTGTGGTCACCTTGGGTGCCAGGAAAGACAAGATTAATCCATAACAACTTCAGGGATTGAAACCACTCCTACACAAAAACAGGGCTTTGCAGGACAGATCACCCTCAAATGAGAATTCCTGGTAATGATGAGGCTGTACCCTGCAGTGGGAAGATCTCTTTCTTAGGAACCAGATTGTTCCCTTCAGGTGATGATAATCATAACAACTCTGAACCCAGAAGCACTAGAGCTGAGATGATGAGCTGGTAGGCCACACGTATGTATAACTGGTTAGTCATGCACATCTTTCCCCTCCTGCCCTTCATTCTTTCTCTCTTTGAACCTATTAACCCTCACATCTGTACCTCAAAGGTGGTTGGAGGATGAGCTGAAGTGCCTCATTCTTGTGACATGACTATGTTTGTCTTACTAATCTTCTTTCTCTGTTCTTCACCACTGCCATCTCTCTATTTGGCACAGAAGGTCTAGTAGCCAGACATGACATGGGAAAGCCCGGGAGTTGAAGCCTGGGGTTTAAGACTTTGGTTTCATTGCTACACTGAGTATTAGCAAAGCCTGGAAGACTAGTTGCTACAGCATGTTGTTCATCATGCAAAACCACATCCTCTTTATATGTTAATAATACCACATACGTACAAAACCTTCTCTCTATAGATTGCTGAAACACATCAGGGTGGAGAAGGAGAATCTCATGAGAAAGCCAACACAGGAATAGCCCAAGTTAAGGAGGGGCTTTGGATAGAGGAATCTGTTGCTGGCTGCCCATCCCCCTTTAGGGGACTGGAAGCGCCCTGCTGAGGAGGACTGTAAGTTATCCCCATTGTCTTTCAAATAGTTATGTATACAAAAACTGTTTAAAAAATAAGAGAACTGCCAGGAGCCCATGGCTCATGTCTGTAATCCTAGCTACTCAGGAGACTAGGATCTGAGGATGATGCTAAGACTCTTATCTTCAATGAACCAGCAAAAAAAGAGAAGTGGAGGTGTAGCTCAAGTGGTAGAGTACCAGTTTTGAGGGGAAAAAAATCTAAAGGACAGAACACAGGCCTTGAGTTCAACACACACACACACACACACACACACCACAAACAAAAAAAACAACTGGGCCAATCAGTAGGTCAAGAAAAGCAAAGAGCAGAGCAGAGCTAAGTCACAGCCCATAGATGTCAGCAGATTCTAAAGCATGTGGCTAACAGAAAGTGGGACTGCAAGCTGCTTCCTGAGAGGAGAAGAATAGGACTTCATTGACTGAGCTTCTGCTCTTTGTCTGCAGCATAGGC
This sequence comes from Dipodomys ordii, assembly GCF_000151885.1. Classification (NCBI taxonomy): domain Eukaryota; kingdom Metazoa; phylum Chordata; class Mammalia; order Rodentia; family Heteromyidae; genus Dipodomys; species Dipodomys ordii. The sequence goes on from NW_012267235.1 coordinate 8,709,757, forward strand.
CGCCTAAGCCCTTTCAGCAGGCAGCTCCTTTGTGGATTTCCATATCAAAGGCCAGCCCTGTTTCTAGGCTGGCCTTAGTGGCACACTGACAGCTAGCATCTCACCTCACATCAATGGGCACTGCCAGTCAGGACCACAATGAAGTCTTCCTAACTTATCTGCTCTGATAAATGCATTATTTTCAAGTTATTTGGGAGGGGAAAGAAAAATCTCAAGAAAAAGAAAAGCCATCCAAAACTAGTCCTTTTGTGATGGAGGTAAGATGAGACTTGATGAACTGAGCTCACCTCTCTGTTTTCTCCTGGCATCTGAATTAGGAGGGATCAGAGTGAAAACAGAATATGTGGATCTTTTCAGTGTTAGCTACCAAGGAAAGCTCTTCAATTGATGGGAGGAAACAAAGGCTCAAAGAGAAAGGAGTTATTTAGAGACCAACCATCCTTTGAAAAATGTTCATTTTCCTTCCATCCTTCATGTTTTCCCCTTCCCTTTCTTTTTGTTTCCCCCTTTTTCCCCCCTACCTGATAAAGGACCTAGAAACAACAGACAATGCACAAAAGATTCCAGTCTATAAAGAATGTCTTGGCTATGTTAGAATGTCTTGGTTTTAGTTAGAGTGCCAGGTAGAGAGCTTCATTTAGCTTCTGATGACCAGTGTTGATCAGATAATATTTCTAAGGTTCAAGTTCTCACTGTAGATATAACTTTTGTACATTTTCTTTTTTTATTGTACTGGTATAGTGGCTTGAACTCAGGGCCTCAATACCTTTTTCTTCCTTCTCTTCTTCTTCTTCTTCTTCTTCTTCTTCTTCTTCTTC
>NW_012267235.1:8710714-8716538 GCF_000151885.1 Dipodomys ordii
TTCTTCTTCTTCTTCTTCTTCTTCTTCTTCTTCTTCTTCTTCTTCTTCTTCTTCGTCTTCTTCTTCGTCTTCTTCTTCGTCTTCTTCTTCTTCGTCTTCTTCTTCTTCTTCTTTTTTGCTTAAGATTGGCTGGCATTCTACCACTTGAGCCACTTTCAGGTTTTTGCTGGTTACTTGGAAGTAAGAGTCCCAATGAGCTCTTCTGCACAAGATGGCTTCAAACTAGAATCCTTGGTTCTCAGCTTCCTGAGTACCTAGGATTATAGGTGTGAGCCACTGGTGCCCAACATCTTTTAGACATTTGATCTTTCAAATCTTATCTCAGAAAGTAAATCTGTGGATTAAAGGCAAAAGGAAATAAATCTGGACTAAATAAATCTTTTTGTCAAGGCTCACTCACTGTTTCTTTCACATATTTGACCAGGGAATATTTCCATTATTTAGTATTACAATATTTTTCATTTTCAAAATATCACATTTTTTTTCAATTTCCATGAAGGATCATTCTTAGGAACTCAGCAGATACCAATTCTGGGGATGCTCAAATCCTTTTTTAAAAAATAAATGATGTCATATTAATGTACATTCTCTCATATAATTTAACTCATCTCTAAAGAGCTGGGATCAGATGGCTCATGCCTGTACTTCTAGCTACTCAGGTAGCTGAAATGTGAGGATCATGGTTCAAAGCCAGCCTGGGCACAGAAATCCATAAGACTCTGCTCTCCAACTAACCAGCAAAAAGCCAGAAGTGGAGCTATGGTCAAGTGGTAGAGGGCAGCCTTGAGTGAAAAAGTCAAGTTAGAGTGCAAGTTCCAGTTCTGGCTCTCTCTCTCTCTCTCTCTGTCTCCTACACACACACACACACACACACACACACACACACACACCCCTGCAAAATCATCTCTAGATTATTTATAATGCTGAGTACAATGTAAATATAAACGCAATGTAAATAGTTGTTATATTCTTAAGGGAATTATGACAAGAAAAAAAGTCTGTACATTTTTAATACAGAGGCATTATTTGTGAACATTTTTGTTTTGGCCTGTGGTTCATTGAATCAGTAGATGCTATATGTATCTACCACAGTATAGTTGTAACTTACACTTGTGTCTCAGTCCACCTTTCTCTTTTCAACCAAGCCTCCTCTTGCTTATGAATCTTATTTTTTCATTTACTATCCAGATGATGTCTTGGTTCATATTCCCATGCCTTACTTGGAGATTTTCATGCATCTTTTTGGATTTATGTAGATACTAAACTCACCTCTATGGGAAGTCTTGCTCTTTCTCCTGAGTTGTCTATCTAGAAGATTTCAATGCTTCATTCCTTAGCTGGTCTTTTCCTCCAATCCCATCCTCACCTCCATGGCTTTCTGTTCCCATGACGTGGTCATCCTTCAGTAGACAGAGAAGAAATCTTGGGGACATGTTTCACTAACCTCCTTTTTTTTTGGTTGTTCATGGGACTTGAACTCAGGGCCTGGGTGCTGTCCATGAGATTTTCTGCTCAAGGCTAGCATTTTACCACTTGAGCCACTGCACCACTTCTGGCCTTTTCTGTGTATGTGGTACTGAGGAATAAAACCCAGGGCTTCATGCATTCTAGGCAAGCACTCTACCACTAAGCCACCTTCCCAACCCATTTCACTGACTCTTAAGCCAAAAATTTCCACCCAGTTTGGGGGAAAAAAAAAGATGACTGATCTTCTTATAAACATCTTGAAGACCTTCACTTTTAGGAGAAAATATTTAACACTAAAAGGATGATAAAACTTTTTTATGCGAGTATGAGTGATTGATTTGGTGCAATTCAATGAGGAGAGCAAATGGTTGATGTAATACAAGTTTCATTGCAATGGCTAGTTCTTAAAATTCAACTGGAATTTGGCTCTCTTCCCCTTAATTTGGAGGCCACATAAACAAAGCAAGAAAATGAAGAAGAGAATGAAATTAAAGAGCAAAAACAAACCATTTTTTTCCACACTAGAAGATGGAAAATTGGTGAAACATACCTGCTGAGCAATGTTGGGACCCCAATGGATCCAGTTATTGAGTGTGAGGCTAATCCATGCCCCTCCCAGGGGCCCTGGGGCCTGAGGCTGCATGCTTTACTGTGGCAGCAGCGTTTGTTAACCGGGATTATCATGTTTGATCTCTCTGTGTGGTCTTCTAAACATGGGTCCCAGCCCTCCCTCCAGTTAGCTTTTTAAACTAGAAGACCTTGACCGCATTCATTAAGCACCTCAGAAATTATTCCTTCAGGTTCTGTTGCTTAGCTTCTCCTTCTGTTTTTTGAGTGCTCATCAAAGAAAATAGAAATGGGCAAAGCAAAGAAATAAACAATAGCTGTAATTTCACACAACCAGGTGGCATTCCAACTTCTGCCTGCCTATGTGTTACATGACAAAGATTGTTCTTCAAGGATGATCAATATTATTTTACTAATTAATGCCTGCTTCCCCCCCTGCCCTGGTTTTCTATTGAGATATTTAACTTTTTATTACTAAGTCTTAAGAACCCTTTCTGGCTGGGCATTAGTGGTTCATGCCTGTCATCCTGGCTACTCAGGATGCGATCTTGCTTCAAAGTCGGCCCAGGCAGAAACATTTATGAGACTTTCTCCAATTAACCAACCAAAGCCAGATTGCAGGTATGGTTAAAGTAAGAGGATGCCAGCCATGAGTAAGCAAGCATAGGAACAAAAGGCCCTAAGTTCAAGCCCCAGTACTGGCAATCATCTTTCTCTATTTTCATAGCTATCTATCTATCTACCTACCTATAACAACATATAATATATAATGTACACATATATTAAATATATTAAATGTAATACATGTAGTACAATTTCAACCCCTCTGTAAGGTAAGTACCATTTTTATTTGCTTTTGTTACTTTTTCAAACAGGTCTTCCCAATGTAGCCCAGGTTTGTCTTGAACTATCATTTCTCCTGCTTCAGCCTCCTCAGTGCTGGAATTACAGGTGTGACTCATCACACCCAGCTGAAGAATTCAGTCCTTACTGAGGTCAGGTAACAGAAGCCATGGAGTACTGGAGAGGACAATGAAATTATAAAAAGCTTATTTTCAACCATCGTTTTAGACCATCATACTGTGAGGATGGGTGTGTCAGAAAGCATAGGTAAGCAGAATTGCTTCCTTTAAAAGAAAAACAAAACAATGATTAAGGATAACCATAACCAGAGTTTAGGGGCAAGATGGCCTTTGGTTGTCTCAAGTGTTTATAATTAAATTATTCCTAGGTGTCTTCATTTTCCATTCTATGTGAACAAAAGGTCTGAATCAAAATTGTTGGAATATACCAATTATTTCTTATCTAAGGAGAAATAGAAAACAATCAAAACTTTTCTATAAGTTAAAAAAAAGTTTAGAGTAACCATCTAAAAGTTTCCCATATAGGAAATTTCATTTCCAGGCTTGTCGATTAAAGGCATAAACCCTTATGAACAAATATTATTTTTTATTATCTCTTTAATGTTCAAAGGAATTGTGATTTGTTAAAGGATTTGGTATTTGTTAAAAAATATAATTCTATTTTGCCATAGTGTTGGTACTTTTCCATTTCTGTGTCAAGTCTCCCTCTTCCTCTTTCTGATATTAGAGTATCTGTGATACAAATAAAGCGTATGTCTGAGACAAGCAGAAAAGGTCAGATAAGTTGATGTTAGGTGAAATGAACCCCAAGATAAGTATTCAAATGTTATTTCTTTCTTGTGATTGTTTCTAACATATTTATAAGATGATTTCTTTGTTGCTTTGTATGTCCCTCCCCCATGGTATAACCCCTGCCTTCATTGTATTTGATGTTGGTATAATTTGTTAAGGGGAAGGGCAAAAACAAACCGCTTAAATAGGGATACAGGTGAACCCATTGCAACAATGAGATGTACAAGTCCTAAATGAACTTTACAACTTTGGCGGGGGGTGGGGGGAGGTGGGAAGGGGATGGGAAGGGGAAACAAAGGAGGAGGCAATAATGCTTGATAAGAAATGTACTCATTACCTTGCCCATGTAATTGTAACCTTTCTGTATGATATTTTCACAATGAAAAGAATTTTTTAAAAAGCCCACTCAGATATTCCAAGATAAACTCATATCTAACTATCCTTGAAACTTGGATTTTTACACTTCACTTCTAAACTCTAGTAGCTCCATATGTCAGATCTGGCCACTACATACCAAATAATGAGACATTGTGAAGGGCAGAAAAAAATATTATTTATATGGAAGTCATGGGAAGACAGCACTTCAGAATACCTTATACTAAAAAAATATAATAATTATAGGACAAGATACCTTTGAAAGGACATTATGCAGCATGTAGCCAGTTGTATCTATTAAATACTTTTTCATTTGCTTTAATTTAAATAAATGTCTGCTATAATTGTAGCAGAAATGTAGCAGCCACTGAAAGAGAGTAAACAATCCTCATGTTATCTGAAGTTCTGACAAGGGTTTGTTTTCTGGAGCTCTGGAAAAATATTGCTCATTCACCTTTATTTTTAATAAGTTATTAATTTTAGTTTGTGGATGTGGAAATATACATACAAACCTTCCATCTAGATTTTTTAAAATAACACGACGGTTAAGCGAGCCATAAAAATATCAAGTGATTTTGAAGTTTTGGGATGTTAAGTGAAGAGGGTCCCACAAAACAAGAGAGGCAATGGTTCATCAAGTTGATGTTTCAGTTTCCAATTTTCATAAAATTGTGAATGCTAGGTTATATTTCCTGTGCCCAGCCCCCTTTAGCTTCTCTCGGATTTCACTATCTTTTTTGTTGTTGTTATTTTTATTGTCGGCCCTAGACCTTGAACTCAGGGCTTGAGTACTGTGCCTGAGGTTGTTTTGCTCAAGGCTAGCACCCTACCACTTTGAGACACAGTGCTACTTCTAGTTTTCTGGTGGTGAACTCGTGGACTTTCCTGCCTAGGCTGGATCTCAGTCTGGACCTCAGATCTCAGCCTCCTGAGTAGTTAGGATTACAGGTTTGAGCCACTAACACCCAGCTGCCTATCTTCTTAATGTCATAAACATCAGTGACACAAGGTACTTCAGGACCAATGCTTAGTTCTTTGGGTTATGACCATAGACCCTTGGCATTGTGTGGATCCTGAGTTTCTGGAGTTTTGAAACAGTGACCATATCAACATTGCATGGTTCAGAGGCAAACAATTCTCTAAGACATAGGAAAGGCCCATTACTAGCTAAGGGGGCCTAACTCATACCAGACAAAGCCCAGCAATGTTATTGCCATCATAGAGTCTCAAGACTAACTACAAACCATTCCAATCACTGAGTCCACATGTTAAAGGACTTCCAGATGTTCTCAAAGGCAGGCTCCATAGACTGGGGTTCTGGGTCTTCCTTGCCATGTGGTGCTGATGTGTTTGTCATGCTGCAGCAAGAGAGAATGGAGCATAAGGCTGCTTTGTAAGCCCCAGGAGAGTTGGGAAATAGTTTAAAGCCTCATCCCTCATCAGGTTGGATGATCCGGTGGCCATCATCCTGGTTTCAGTGGAGTTAGGAGGTGCATGGGTACACTCTAAGTAGAGGCAGTTTATGAAGGCATAAAAAGGATTTCTTCAATGTCCTGAAATGACCTTAGATCTAGAACCTTCAGTCCCCTCATCCTAAGGGGGTCTCATTTCATGTTTAGAAAGTGCTCATCCCGGGCTGGGAAGGTGGCTCAGTGGTAGAGCGCTTGCCTTGCCTGCATGAGGCCCTGGGTTTGATTCCTCAGCACCACATAAGCAAAAACAAAAAAGCCAGAAGTGGTGCTGTGGCTCAAGTGGTAGAG
>NW_012267235.1:8719811-8728619 GCF_000151885.1 Dipodomys ordii
AAAAAAAATATGTAGTATTTACACAGGTCAGACACATGTCCTCCTGTAAATTTAAATCATCTCTAGCTTATTTCTGACATACCTAAGAGACAGGTAGCTGCTCCCTAAATAGCTGTTATTTGGTATTGCCTGTGGAATTTTGAAATGAAAAAGGATGTTCATTTTCTGTACATTTAAAAAAAATGAATCTTGATTTGTGGTTGGTTAATTCCAAGGATATGGGACCAGAAGAAAGTAAGTACTCCCCACACAGAAATGTGGGGGACAAGCAGAGGAATCGAGGTGGTAACCCTCAAACTTGCTCAGTGTGCTTTCTCATGGTTGGCTTTCTATCACTTGAGCCACACCTCCAGCTATGTCTCTTACTGGCTATTTTGGTGATAGAGTCTCATAGATTTTTCAACCCTAGGCTGTTTTTGCTCCTTTAGCCCCTGGATCTCAGCTTTCTGAATAGCCAGCTAGAGCAACAGATGTAAGTTACTGTTATTCTGCTTAATCCATGGACTCTTGATGTTAGTCTTTGGGAAGAAAACTGAGAATAATTAATTAAAAACAAGCACTACAGTTGTGGGAAAGGCGATGATTAGAAAGCTGTGAAGGGAGTGTGTAAGGGCAGAACTCTTGAGGGAGGCAACTCAACCCTATGGGGTTAGGGACGGTTTCAGGAGTTCTAGATTCTGGGTTCCGTGGGCCATCTAGAATTTTAGTAATGGACTTTAGGCACTGAGAATGTGATGCAGTTCCTTATCCAAGAGACTGTTAAGGGGACCTAGAAGTGCTTGAAGCTATGGTGGATGTTCTCTTATATGGAGAACTGAGCAAAGCCCGAGACCAGGATAGAGGCAGGAGCTTTTCAAAAGCTTGTGGACTGGAGAGGTCAAAGTAAAAAGAAGATAGAGGACTGTGGTTAATAGTAGGGAACGAATAGTTGGTGGCAGGTTTACTATATTCCACTTGCTGGCTACTATTCAGCCTGCCTGTTTAATCCCACTTACCCTATAAGGTAGAGAGGAGCAACTCCATTTCACAGATGGTGTAGCAACTCTCGGCTTTCCAAGACTAAATAATAGAGAAGACAGGGTTTAACCCAAGCTTAATACTTCCAAATCTACACATGTTCCCATTTTTCCACTGTAGCTGACTGTTACACCAAATATTAGTCTTTTGTTTTCTTCTGGGACATGTATGATAGTCACACCAATAACACATTTCTATATGAGTACCGGTAATGTGGGCATGTTACCTGACTTTTTTCTTATTTCATAATGTTATTATGAAATCATGATGTTATTATCCTCGACAAAACACGAAGCTTGTGTTGAAAACAAATGATTAGTAGGCCCTCAACTTTCTATAAAAATGGATGTGAGAGCCAACGCATGAATGGACCAAGCTCAAATGAGACATTTAATTTGTCTGAATCTTCTTCAAGTGTCACAAAGAGTTATGTTTTCAGGAACTACAATAAATGTATATTTTTTAAGCAAATACTTTCAGAAGCTAGAAAAGTGTACTTTGTTATCATTAAAATCTATTATGTAAGCCATAGTGAGAAAAAAATCCATCTGAATTTGGAGCTCATCCTGATAAAGTGACTCCTCTGGGTCTCTAAGTGGAAATTAGCTGGGCTGAATTCACAGTTTGGGAGATACACAGGGGAGAAGTCTTTTTTGATGAACTGAATTGCATTGGGACAAAGTCAGGATTAATTTCAGTGTAAGAAAGTAATTCAGGCTCACTTTGACTTTTCAATGTAAATGAGAATATCTTATTTCAATTGGTTGCTGAACATTCCACATAAAAATCCTCTGATTTCGTAGGCAATAAAAAACAAAAAACATGATCATTTCATTAGTTTCCTGGGACTACCATAAAAATCTCTGCAAATGTAGTGACTTCCAATGATAGAAATGTATTTCTATATACTCCTAGAGGCCACAAGTCTAAAATCAAGCTGTAAGAAGTACTAGAAAATTTGTCTTTATATCCTCAGCGCCTGTTGTCTTCAGACATTCCATGGTTTGTGGCCAATGAATCCGGATTTCACTCCATCATCCTATGGCCTTTCCATTTTTCATGATTCATCTCCAGATCTAGGTTCCATCATGGTCTTGGAAGTGGCCCTCAAATTTTGTGGTTATATACATTCCTAGTGGACAGTCACACTTGCCCTGTGTTTATATAAGTTGATCAATCTTCTAACTTTTCTTCCTTCATATCTTGGTGCTCACATGTATGACTTTATATGGTTTTAATGTAACTGATACACAAATGCCTTTCCCATTGTGAAATAAACCCGAACTGTGCAGTAAAATAATGAACACCAGTGATTACCCTAGTGACCCTTTCTAGAATCACAAGTGATGGTTCACTGGCCTTTGGATACTCCTTTATGTTTGTATTTATGCATTTATAAAATGTGCTCTATAATTTCTAGCTCTAACTTGGGGGTATTTGTATATATACATTTAGTATAAATGATATTATAATATTGTTGTATAATATTACTTTTAAATATATCTATTATCCATCCATCACCTATCTATAGCTTTTCAAATCCATTTGTATTAGTATCATGTTATTTACACATATTTTTGTCGGTTGTAGGGCTTGAACTCTGGGCCTGAGCACTGTCCCTCAGCTCTTCAGCTCAAGGCTAGCACTCTACCACTTGAGCTATAGCACCACTTATGGTTTTCTGGTGGTTTATTGGAGATAAGAGTTTCATGGACTTTCCTGCCCAGACTGGCTTTGAACCACGATCCTCAGATCTCAGCCTCCTGAGTAGCTAGGATTACAGGTGTGAGCCACCGGCGCCCAGCTTCATGATATATATTTTGAGATATGTTTTGCTATGTAGTTCAGGCTGGCCTGTTACTTATGTTACTTATTCTATGATAACTTCAAACTTGAGATCTTCCTGTCTAATCCTCCTAAATGCTGGGATTACAGACATATACCCCTATCTTTGTCTATCTCATACTTTTTAACAGTTACATAACATTACCTAATGTATTAATTTTCAGTGTTTCTCACAAATTCTTCTATACCTTTTACTTCAAGAGGTAGAACTTAAGTCCTTTCCTGTTTTATGCCAACTGGGCTTAATGACACTCTTCAACAGACAGAACAAAGGAGAGTGTGTAGTGCCTAACACTTGGTGATAAAAGACACCAGGACGTCTTTGCCTTTCTTTCTCAAATACCCTTCTTTGGAGGAAGCAGCTGCCATGTCATGAGGACCCTTAATAGGAACTTAATGTCTCTATAGCTACTCAACTGAATGGTTCTGAGTCTCTGTATGTGGAGAGAGAGAGCTCTGTCTCAATTGAGCCCTCAGCTGGCTGCAGTTGAATCACGCCATCAATGCAATGTTTCTAAGGCCAGGACCCAGAATCGTCCAAATTTATGTTCACAGTACAAAGTGTTGTAGTCATAAACATTTTTAGATTAAATTAACATTAAAATTTGGAGCCCTTTTTCATAGCAATTGAAAACTAATTTTTTATGATTTAGTTGCATTGCCTTATTAATAAATATTAACATCTTTGCATTGAGGAGTTTATAATGTGGTAAGGTGAATCCAGTCAGTGAGATACAGAGAAGGCATATTTTGAGAGGTCCAATTGGGAGCCTTGATTAGAAAGCTGGCAACTGCAGGCAGACTCTGGTCACAAAGACCTGCAGACCGGCAAATACCCTTAACACTGTTAGAAACCTGAGCCATGAGAGCAGGAGAGGAAAGAGAAGGAACGAAGTACCAACAACCTAGATCAACCCCCAGGGAGTGCTGAAGTGGGATGCTTTGTTGACCAGAGTAGAGCCAGGAGACTGGACAGAGCACCCAAGACCTGGCATAATGTTGTCTCAACTGGTCTGATCCTAACATAGGATCAGGTCAGGGGCAGAGTCAGAGAAAACTCCAGAGTCTCCCAAGTTTAAGGCACAGGGCTGACAGGTAACCTATCATCCAAGTCCCCACCTCTGCCTCTCAGAATTCAGGCACACCCATCACCTGGGAAGTGGGACTTCCCCTTCTCTACCATGAAGGCAAGATGGCACCAGTTAAACCTGATTCCCTATCCACCACTTGGTCAAGATGGCGCCAGTTAGATCTAGCATCTGCACTTCAATAACTACTATTCTTTTCTTATTCTTGGTCATAAAGGAATGCTTCTAATAATTCTAATACCTAAAAAGGTATGATAACCATTGCTGGTTTTATTTGATATGTCTTTCCTGGGTTAATAAAATTCCCTCATGAGCTCCAATTTGTAAGGACTTTTTCAAAATAATAAATTATTCTGAAAATTTTTGAAGTTCATTTTTATTGTTATTACAAAGATGATGTACAGAGGGGTTACAGTTTTATAAGTCAAGTAATAAGTACATTTCTTTTTGGACAATGTCAATCCTTCCCTTGCTTTCTCTCAGTTTTTTTTATCCTGAGATTTTATGGAATATGTTTTCTTTATTACAATTAGCAGTTTTCCTTTCTTTAATCTCTTCATTGATGACATACATAGATTTTCTAGGCTTAAGAGTATTGGTAATTCTTTAGTCTCTAGAAATTTCCTTTAAACTGGGGAATGTGTGTTCTTTATAAGTTTACAAGAATTTGTCTGTTTTACTATAAGGGCCCATGGCTTTGCTAATTAATTAGTTGCTTTGAACTTCTATGTTTTTCCATTTACAGAAAAGTTGCACAGATAATACAGAGAATTCCCTTATATTCCTTACTCAGTTTCTCCATTGGTAACATAACCTAAAATGACATTATATTCACCCAGTATTGATTCATTGTTATCCAGTAAATTTCATGTTATGTTTGAATTCTCTAGTTTATCTTCTGTGTACTTCTTACTTTTCTAGAATCCAGTTTGTGAATTTAGCAACATCTTTTCTAAACACAGAGAGGTTCTGTGCATGGCATGGCAAACTTCATTTTTTTAATAACATGACTGGCATAGGAATAAGAAAACAGTATTGCACAGTATTGCTGCTTGATGTCAGGTTTTCAGGGTACCTTACTCATTGGTGTTAAAGCAGAAGGGACATGATTTAATGTCCACGTGGTCTTCTGGGCTAGAGTTTTCAACTTTCATATCACATTGGCTGAAAGCAGTCTGTTTTTTCAGTTTGGGATTTTCCTACCATCTCTTCTTAGACAAATAGACAAGCAATCTCATTTTGGTTCTTAGCACGAGTGGCTGATTTTGGATTGGATTTTTAGGGCCTCAGGTAGAAGCTCAATCAAAAACCATGGCTTCTTATTTGTTTTTATTTGACCTTATTTCAAATGTACTAAACAGTTTCATACCTGGATTATTTGTAATAGGTACCAAAAAAATCCACCTTAAAAAACATGAAAAAAGGGCTGGGAAGGTGGCTCAGTGGTAGAGTGCTTGCCTTGCATGCATCAGGCCCTGCATTCAATTCCTCAGCAGCACATAAGCGGAAAAAGCTGAAATGGTACTGTGGCTCAGGTGGTAGAGCACTAGCCTTGAGCTGAAGAGCTCAGGGACAGCAACCAGGCCCAGAGTTCAGGCCCCACGACCGGCAAAAACAAAAACAAAAAAGAAAAAAAAAGAAAAGAATTGTGACATGCTTTTACCACTACTTTATTTTCCAAATAGCATGTAAATATTGTAATCCATTGGATTTTGTTTTGCTAACCTGTTAATAAAAATATGGTCCCATTATCCCTTTAGCAAGGCTAGAATGTCTTTTTTTGGGTTCTTTTTCAGACATACCTGATCATTTGTGGCCACACATTTTGTATGCATTATTATAATTTTGTTGACTGTAATGACAGAATTTACAACCTTCTTGTTGATGCTTAATTTATACAGAGGACAGTTTTTTGGTTTTTTTTTTTCAGAGCTTGAGAGAAGAGAAAACATAATGAAATGATGACTTATTTACTCTAGTTGTTGGTGTTTCCTAATACTTGATTAAAGGAGAGAGGGCTGGGAAGAGAAAGGGATGGGAAGGTGGCTCAGTGGTAGAGTGCTTGCCTTGCATGCATGAGGTCCTGGGTTCAATTCCTCAACACCACATAAGCAGAAAAAGCTGGAAGTGGTGCTGTGGCTCAAATGGTAGAGTGCTACCCTTGAGCTGAAGAGCTGAGGGACAGCGCCCAGGCTGAGTTCAGGCCCCATGATGGACAAATAAATTTTTTTAAAAAGAAAAAAAAACCTCCAAAAAGTACATTATTCAAATTGTTTATAACATCCATTTTGTAATGAAATATAAGAAATCAATAATGAATTAAAAACAAAACAAAACAATGGCTCCTAATAAATTTGACTTAACTATTCACACACTTTCAGCCACTCAAAAGCCCATATCCAAGCGACAAAGGGTAAAGTGAATTATGTGTGTATAATTGGTGAATATACTACTTAGAATAAAGATTTAGTTACTAATAAAGTAAAATAATTACTAATAATTCATAACTAACAAAAATGCTCACAATTATTAATAACCAATTACTTCCAATAATGGTGATTAACACTAATGGTTAATATTAATTATCAGTAGTAATAATCAGCAATAATTCATGATACTAGGCATTCGTAACTTTAATTACTAATAAAGGAAAGTGCTTAATTATTATCACTAAGAAAGAATTAATTAGTGATACTTGCAACACTATGGATGAAACTTGGATCTCCTGTTGCATGAGAGAAGCCAAGCACAAAAATGTCTTGTGTGTAATATCAGAATACATATATAGCCAGGTGCTGGTGGCTCATGCCTGTAATCCTAGCTACTCAGGAGGCTGAGATCTGAGGATCAAGATTCAAAGCCAGCCTGGGCAGGTTGAGCCTCTTATCTCCAATAAACCACCAGAAAACTAGAAGTGGTATTGTAGCTCAAGTGGTAGAGTGCTCGCCTTGAGCTGAAGATCTGAGGGACAGTGCCCAGGCCCAGAGTTCAAGCCCCACGACCGAAAAAAAAAAAAAAAAGAGAGAATACATATATACCTGATCCTGGGTGATCAAAATAAGAATACTGTTCACTTCTTAGGAAGGGATGATTGAAAAGGATATAGGGAATTCTATGTAGGGACCAAAGGTATATGCTTTCATACACATGCTTGATGCAGGTGTGTAATTTTTTTAATCAAAAGGAAAAGTTTGTGTCTTTCCCATTTATGGACTGAATATCAGACTTTGGTTTTATACTTGGGGTTCTTTGGGAGTCCTGCCTCTTCCCATGATAGTAATAGATTCCCCCTAAACTCTGGAATTGGTGCCCTGGCTCTGAGGATGGGTGTTGCGTCATCATAAATCCATCTGAGCATCTGCCCATCACTACTTCCCGGTCCTCAGGAGGCTGAGATTCTGTAAGAGAAGCCATCCAACCATGTCCCTTCCTAAAGAGCCAGCCTGCCTCACAGGCCTGGGGACAGAATGGTGCATCCAAAAGGTGCTGCTACGCACTTTGCTTAAAAACGAAATGCCGAGGAGTCATAATGGAGTTTTTGTGCTACGTGCGTGTTTTCCTTTCCATTAAATCTCAGCTATGCTGTTTGCCTTCGTACCCTTACTTCAGGCTGCTTTGAAATCCATAGGGGGAAAGAAACCCTTCATTAAGTTCAGCAGCATAGCCCTGCAATGTAGCAGTGCTCCTATTTGGTTTTCCTTCTGTAAATATTTGTGCTCTCTCAGGCTAAGGAGTGGCCTGTGCTGAGACTAAAATATCCCCATTTATATCGTCCAGGTGCGGCAGGAAATGCCTGACCTCTCACCCTGCCCCTGCAATGACCTCAACCCTGCTTCTGAGGACCACCCTCCAGGCTGTCCCTACTGCAGAGCAGCGATGATGTCTCCAGGTTGACCGCCAATAGCTGCAGAAGATGAACCTGAAACGGAATGGTTATTGCAACCCGGTGTTTTCATTCCAAAGGTGAAGGTTACTTAGCTTTTATTGCTGCCTTCAAGCTTGTTAATAAAGAGATGGAAAAACAATATTGACAACGCCGAATTCCAGTTTCCCCAGAAATAGAACCCGGTTCATTATAGAGAGGAGACTGACGACACATGGAAAAAGTAAGCTATGCCGTATGACCAGTAATAGAAAGAAAATTGACAGTCGGAAAGCAGTGTTTTGTTTGTTACTGGGTCCGTTTACACAGGTTTTGAAATTTCTGATTTCACGAGAGAATTGCGTTATGAATGTTAATTCAGAATCAGAGTTCCTGCTCTAGTTGTGGGATCTGTTTGCTTTGTTGTCTTTCACCTCAGCCTAGGGAATCTTGTTCACATTCAATAAACACTAACTGATGACACTACACTATAGTCCACATATTTGGTTTATACATTTAATTTTTAAATGCTCAGCTTTACATCACTCTAAATTCACTTCCTTTTTAATTTCTCTAGGTTCTTTGTTTGTTTCTTTCTCTTTCTTTCTTTCTTCCAGTTTTTTAGTGGTTTATTGGAGATAAGAGTCTCACAGCCTTTCCTGCCTGGGCTGGCTTTGAACTACAATCCTCAGATCTCAGCCTCCCAAGTAGCTAGTTTACAGGCATGAGCCACCAGCACCCAACTTTCCCTAGGTTCTTATCTGGCTCATTCTGATCCATATTGTAATATTTTGTGCTTTTCAAAGTTACTAGTGAGATAAACAGTCAAGTTTAGCTATGAGACCAGCTTGAAGAGCAAATGAACTAATTTTTTTTTGTTGTACCAATAATGAGGCTTAAATTTAGGACCTTATTCTCTTGCTTGGCTCTTCTTCTTCTTCTTCTTCTTCTTCTTCTTCTTCTTCTTCTTCTTCTTCTTCTTCTTCTTCTTCTTCT
>NW_012267235.1:8728783-8760963 GCF_000151885.1 Dipodomys ordii
TTCTTCTTCTTCTTCTTCTTCTTCTTCTTCTTCTTCTTCTTCTTCTTCTTCTTCTTCTTCTTCTTCTTCTTCTTTCTTCTTCTTCTTCTCCTTCTTCTTCTCTTGTTGGTTGTGGGACTTGAACTCAAGGCCTGGGCACTGTCCCAGAGTTTTTTTGCTCAAGGCTAGTACTCTATCACTTACAGCCACAGCATCAATTCTAGTTTTCTGATTGTTATTTGGAGTTAAGAGTCTCATGGACTAGCTTTGAACTCTGATCCTCAGATCTCAACCTCCTGAATAGATAGGATTACAGTTGTGAACCACTGGCACCTAGCTGTCTGTTATTTTTTTCTTTTGCAGTAAGATTTAGTTTCAAGAATTACAACAAAAAATTCTCAAACTAAGAATTACATACAAATTTAAAATTAAGTAACATCAAACAAGAAAAAGCAAAAGGGCAATTATTTTTTTTAATTTTTATTTTTTTGTGAACACACTGTACAGAGGGGTTACAATTATATGGGCAGGTTAATGTGTACATTTCTTATCAAGCATTGCAGCCTCCTTCTTTGTTTACCCTTCACATCCCTTCTCAGCCTCCCCTCCCAATCCCCCCCCCGCTTCCCCCTCCCCCCCTGCCCCGCACCAACATTGTAAAGCTCGTTTTCGACATGACAACTTGTACTTCTCATTGTTGCAACAGGTCCACTTGATCCTTAAAGGACTTGTTTTTCCCCATCTCCTCCTCAAGTTATACTGACATCAAATATAGTGAAAGCAGGGGTTATACTGTGGAGGAGGGACATACAAAGCTAAAAGAGATAATCTTATAAATGCATTAGAAACAAATGCATGAAAGGAAAAAAAACCCATTAAACTACATATCTAAGGGTTCATTTTCCTAACATCACTCATACTAGATATTGCAAATAAGGGAAACCATGGGACCTATGTTTCTTTGGGCCTGGCTTACTTCACTTAATATAATTTTTTCCAAGTTTTTCCATTTCCTAACAAATGGGGCAGTGTCATTCTTTCTGATGGAGGCATAGAATTCCATTGTGTATATATACCACATTTTCTTGATCCATTCATCTACTGAGGGGCATCTGGGCTGGTTCCATTTCTTAGCTATGGTAAATAATGCTGCAATAAACATTGTTGTGCTGGTAGCTTTAGTGTGGTCTTGTTTGTAATCATTTGGGTAAATGCCCAAAAGTGGGATTGCTGGGTCATAGGGGAGCTCTATGTGGAGTCTTTTGAGGAACCTCCATACTGCTTTCCAAAGTGGTTGAACAAGTTTACATTCCCACCAACAATGAAGTAAGGTTCCCTTCTGTCCACATCCCCTCCAGCATCTGTTGTTGTTAGAGTTCTTGATTATAGCCATTCTAACTGGAGTGAGGTGGTATCTCAATGTTGTTTTGATTTGCATTCTTTTATGGCTAGGGATGTTGAGCATTTCTTCATGTGTCTATTGGCCATCCTTGTTTCTTCTTCAGAGAAGTTTCTCTTTAAGTCTTTAGCCCACTTATTTATTGGGCAGTTGTTTCTTTGAGGATTTGTTGTTGGGGGATTTAATTTTTTGAGTTCCAAGTATATTTTAAATATGAGACCCTTGTCTGTTGTATGGCTAGTGAAGATCTTCTCCCAATCCGTGGGCTTTCTATTGATCTTGCTAGCTATGTCCTTTGCCATGCAGAAGCTCTGCAACTTCATGCAATCCCATTTGTCCAACCTTTGCAAAAGGGCAATTATGACTTGCTACTAAAATAATGATTTACCCACTCACCTTTCTTTCTCTGAGTAGAGGTTGAAGGAAGGATGTGGTTGATACATCTTCTTTTCCCAGTTGTTCTCCCAGAGGTGGGAAAAGATAGTCTATTTCAGTTTCTTTTGCAAACTACGACCATATTAAAAAAATACCCAGTGTTTAACTCCTGCAGCCTGTAAATCCATGTGACAATTAGGAGAAAAAGGAATTGACAATCTTTTCTCAAGACAGTAATAGAAAGCAATATTGAAAGCTAAGCATTCATTCATTCCTTCTGTTTTTTCATTTGAGTAATTCTTCACAGCAGTTCCTAATGACTTCTCAGACAGGCCTTGGAGATGCTGTGACTCACAAGATCAAACAATAAAGCCCATGCAAAAATCTCCTGGAATTACTACTGTCCTGCTTTCTTCCTAGGTAAGAAGAGTTAAGATAATTAATACATTCAGCAAAAGAGACCAGAAAAGGTGCTGGCTCAAGTGGTAAAGTACTTGCTTTACAAGTGTAGGCCCTGAGTTCAAACCACAGTACCACCAAAAACAATTAGTAAAGCAGCAACAAAAGCATAAGCCAAGGATGAAAGAAGAATGGAATCATGAACAAAATAATAAATGCAACCAGAAATCAATAAAATTGAAAAGAAAAAGTAGAAAGGGAAAAGTAATAAAATGGCCAGTTCACTGTAGAAAAGGTAAAGATAGCAATGTTATCTTAGCAATGTTAAGATCATATTAATGAAAAATTTGGAAAAAGCACTTGTAGAAATGGTAGGGGGATATAAAAACACATTAAAATTTATTAAGAGTGTACATGTCGCTCCTTGTGTGGTAGTGCATACTTGAGGGTGAGGCAGAGGATTGTGAGTTAAAGTCAAGCTTGAGGTATGTGTCAGGACCCTGTCTCAAAGAACAAGTAAAAAAGAAATAACAACAGAAACTTTGCAATCACAGATTACAATAATAAATTTAAGTATTGTTGAAGTTTCTAAATTTCAAAGAAAGTATAAATTACCAAATGTAAAATTACTTAGCTTAATAATAATAAACTTGGATCTCCATAGAAAAAAGAAAAAAAAATGTTTGTAACAAAGCCTGGCCAGGCGCTGGTAGATCACACTTGTAATCCTAGCTACCCAGGAGACTGAGATCTGAGGATCATGGTTCAAAGCCAGCCTGGGCAGGAAACACCATGGAACTCCTATCACCAATAAACCACCAGAAAAAGTGGAAGGGGTACCTGTGGCTCAAGTGGTAGAGCACTTGTCTTGAGCTGAAGAGCTGAGGGACGATGTCAGGCCCAGAGTTCAAGCCTCATGACCGACCAAAAAAAAAAAAAGCCCAACAACTTCTATCCCCTTTAAAAAGACTCTAAAAAGCTCTATAATTAGTTTGTTTAAACCAGTTTCCACAAAAATGGTTCCTTATATAATAAAATATACAAAATCTCTAGGAAAATGGTTTCACCTTACTTATTTTGAGTAATGAATGAAATTTGTGAATGAATGAACAAAAATTTTAACCAAAGTACCAGTAAATTAAATAAATTTGTTAAAATACCAATAAACTGTATCAGTAGATTAGAAACAGAATCATTCGTGAAGAAATAAGGTTGATCATGAGATTGTAAGGATAAGCAAAAAACGTATTAATATAGTTACAAAGCAAGCAAATGTTTGTCTATGTGAATATCGGTGACTATTCACAGTAAATCCCACATATACACTGATAAAATTTAATTATTAGCCTGGAAGACTTTCATATGAACTTGTTCAATGTACACTGTGTACATCTATGGAATTATCATAGTGATATGCCTGGTGTTTTTGATATATACTAATAAATATAGTAAGGAAAAAAACAAAAATAGAAAAAGGACACCTACCTATTATATGAGATGGATAAATGAGAGATATCCCCTCATTTCAAAAGTCAGAGAAAAATGCCTGATATGACGAGTTTTCTTTATTATTGCTTTATGGAATTTGAAAATCTTCTTAAACAAAGAACTATAATAGAAGAAGATGAAACTATTGGAGACAAAAATTTCAATTGTTAGCAAATCCCAAAGAAAGCTACAAGGCTAAAAGCACCAGAAGCAAATTCAGAAGATAAGAACCAACACTATCTATAGAACCAACACTATCTATAGAACCAACACTCTCTAACTATCTATCTATCTATCTATCTATCTATCTATCTATCTATCTATCTATCTATCTATCTATCTATCTATCATGTCTCTATTGTCTCATCTAGCTACATTTATCTAACATCTACCTATATCATTAAACACATAATAATATGTGCACATAAATACCAAATGATGGGAAGGAAGAGGTGTGGCTATTGATAACAAAGGGAATGAGGTCCACAAAAATTTGTGACAGAATGTTTGCAGGTTGATGGATTGATTATGCAGCACATGCAGTAAATGGTATAGGAACATAGAGAACTGAGAACTTCACACTGTAAAGAAAAGTAAAAAAGGAAGAGAAAATCCCCAGGACCCAGTGCATAAGCAAATAAACACATCAAGGAGTAGACAGAGAGACTCACTGACAGAGGATCTAGCCAGGGTAGAGAAAAAGTTGTTGTATGAACTCACACAGACAGAGGGATCTTTTCCAAGAATATAAAGGGAAGAGGCCAGGCAACGTTCTGATTTTGGCTTCAGGAGTGGCACTATCTGATGTTTTGACTGGTGCCATTTCGTTGGGATAGCACATCTAAGTAAGTTCAATAGAAATGGGGAGGTGGAGAAGGTACATCTGATTGAAGACATCTTTTCCCAAAGAATTCTATGTGGAGGGAAAGAGAACTGATCCTCTCATAAAGGACTAGAAAAATCATTCTTACATACCAAGATGTGTACCTTTACTGTCATTGCCCAATGAAATTTTTCAATGAGACAAACTTGTTTTCATTAAAATCATAACATTAAAAAAAATCTAATTGGCTTCAATTGGCTGCCTGAGAGTAGCTAGGATGAGTTGGAAAAATGAAAATTACTCTGTCATATATTAGTATTGGCTTATAAGCTTTCAATATCTTTTGTGTTGATGAATAAACAAAGTGATCAAAGTAGGATTCCTAGAAGTCAGCCTAAAATAATACTAAAAAAGTTAACATGTCAAATTGGTAGAGAAAGTATTGCTTACTAACTGTCACCTCACTGTTTGTGGACTTGCGAATGGTGATTCATTTAAAGCAAAACAACAAGGTCAAATCAACACTGTGAAATCACACATTAAAATGTATTCCAGAGAGATTCACACTTTAACAGAAACATAATAAAACATAATGGCCTTCTAATCATGCTTTCAAAGGCTAACAGATTTGAAAATTGACTGGCATGTGGATGGTGTGAAAATTAAGCCTTTATTGTAGATCCCCAAAGGATAAATTCTGCATGGCCATGCATATTTTAACAGGAGAAAATAGTATCCTCAAACAATATATCTTAAATCCAAAATAAAGATTATGAGGTCTGGAATTGTGACTCAAGTGTTAGAGCACCTACTTAGCAAGCTCAAGGCCCTGAGTTCAAACTCAAGTATGGCTTGAAAGACTACAAAATAAATTATTGAGCAATATTTTGCAAACAAAAACTCTTGAATAAGCTGGGTGCCTGTGGCTCACACCTGTAATCCTAGCTACTCAGGAGGCTGAGATCTGAGGATCTCAGTTCAAAAGCCAGCCCAAGCAGGAAAGTTAGACTCTTATCTCCAATAAACCACTCAGAAAACCAGAAGTAGCTCTGTGGCACAAGTGGTAGAGCTCTAGCCTTGAGCTGAAGAGCTGAGGGAAGGTGCCCAGGCCCAGAGTTCAAGCACCTTTACCAACAAAAGCAAACAAACAAAAACAAAAAAAACAACACCCAAAACTCTTGAATACACAAAGCAAAGTTGTGAAGAAAACCGTCAAAAATCATGCTGAGACTGAGAACAACTCAGATTGAAAAAGCTGAGTGAGAATGTGAGACCCTGAGTTCAAACTCTAGTAGTGGCATACACTAAAAAATCTCCTAGGAAAGAAAAGCCTAGGACCAGATGGATTCATGGTTAAATTCTCCCAGAACTATTAGAAACTAAGCTCAATGCTATTCAAAATATTTCCATACAATAGAAAATAAACACTACTGTTATTATCCTGACAACAAACCCTAACAACGACACAATAGAAAAATAAAAATGTAGGCAAATTTCTTCTGGTAAATATACACAAAAATTTTAATTAAATACTTGCAAACCAAGATCAAGAACACTAGAGCCCATGATCAAATGCATTTGAGTCCAGGCATGCAAAGATGGATAAACATATGCAGAGCAATACATTGAATTCCCAAAATATCTGGTGGTATGGGTTAAATGGCAAAGTTTCTACTTAGCAAGCTTCAGGTCTTGAGCTCACATCCCAGCCACAAAAGAAAGAGAGAAAGAAAGAAAGAAGGAAGGAAGGAAAGCAGGAAGAAAGGGAGAGAAAGAAAAGAAGGAAGGAAGGAAGGAAGGAAAGAAGGAAGGAAGAAAGAGAAAGAAAGAAAGAAAAAGAAAGGAAGGAAGGAAATGAAAGAAAGAAAGAAAACTACTGATAATAACATAAGTAGAATCAACAGAAAAAAAACCAAACAGGTACAGCAATGCCCTTGAAGTAATATTCCTTTATAATTTAAATCCTGGAGAAATTAGAAATAGAAGGAGCACATCTCCACATAATAAAGACCATATCCAGGTGTGTAGGAAAATGGATGGAACTGGAGATTTTCGTGTCCAATGAAGTAAGCCAGACAGAGGTAGACAGACATGACATTCTATTTCTTATAATCAAAATCTAGAATTAAAGATACATTAAAGTAGAAGGGAGTCTGTTTGGAAAGGGAGACTAGCAGGAGGGAGATTTCTGGACAAGGGAGGCTAATGGGGAGTAAATATGATGGAAGTGTATTGTATATATGTATGAAAATATCACAATGAAACATTACTATTATTAATTATTATTTTCTGTGCTAGTCCTGGGGTTTGAACTTAGGGCCTGGGTGCTGTCCTTGAGCTTTCTTGCTTAAGGCTAGTGTTCTACCATTTGACTAGACATCCACTTCTGGCTTTCTGGTGGTTAATTGAAGATAAGAATCTTAAGAACTTTCCTGCATGTTCTGGCTTTGAACCACGATTCTCAGATCTCAGCCTCCTGCATAGCTAGGATTACAGGCATGAGCCACTGGAGCCTGCTGCATTCCATTATTTCACACAATAAAAAATGTAAAAGCAATAGATAGATACTTTTAAAAACTTTAATTTCTTTAAGAAAATATTGTATTTCTCAAGTAATACTTTCAGGAAAGTCAGTATTTATTTGTTCTTTGTAGTTATTAATGTGAGGACATGATGCATATGTTTGTTTCTGGGTGCGACAAGGAGTATGTAGGAAAAAAAATTTGTTTTCTAAATAAAGTTTTCTGTTCCATTTAACCTCCAATCAGTGTTTCCAATGGTGTTTCTTTACCTTCTTGATGCATTGGTTATAGTTTTGGATGGGGGAGGGGAGAGGGGGATTCCTGCAATACTAGAAAGAACTCCAGAATTTCATTTTTTAAAATATTACTTCTCAGAGAAGCTCCATATCCTCCCAGATTCTCTGGTGTACTTGTTCTTGCCCTGTGAACCCATGGTCACCAATATGGTAGCCGTGAGTACTTGAATTAGGAGCAGGCCAAATTGAGATGCACTTTGAACAAAACTCAATTTTGAAGACTTAGTTCCAAAAACCACATAAATATCTCAATAGTGATTTTTATCAACGGAGCCTAAGTTGAAATGATCCATATTTGAGGTATCGCTCTTCTAAAATGCTTGGGGCCACAAGTATCCCCGATTTCACTGTTTTCCCCCAAATTTTCCACTATTTGCATGTGCAACTGAGATATCTTGAGGACAAAACCCAAGTCTAAACATGAAATCCATTTAGTTTATATACATGAAATGAATTTTTATTTCATTACCCAAAGGCAATTTTATCCAATAATTGGCATGCCCATATATCTATAGTCCTTTGTCATATGTGGTCAGCTTTTAATCTCTTCTCGTGTAGCATTATGGTGCTATAAATGTTAGATTTGGGGGCCTTTTAGGTCTTCAGATCAGGGAAGCTCAATCTGTAATATTTTGGGTATACTGAGTTAAAGAAAAAAATCTTAAAATTAATTTCCCCAGCTTTTTTATTTTTATTTTTTAAAAACCTTTTTAGAGATGGGGCTCTTAGGGCTGGGAAGGTGGCTCAGTGGTAGAGCGCTTGCCTTGCATGCCTGAGGCCCTGGGTTCCATTCCTTAGTACCACATAAGCAAAAAGAAAAAAGCCAGAAGTGGCGCTGTGGCTCAAGTGGTAGAGCGCTAGCCTTGAGCTGAAGAGCTGAGGGACAGCACCCAGGCCCAGAGTTCAGGCCCCATGAATGGACCCCCCCCAAAAAAAGAGATGGGGCTCTTAGGAATTTAAAATTTCATGACTATAATTTGCTTGTATTTGCAAAGTAAGCCACAACTGCTATACTGCCCTGCCCTAACTCTGGGTGGTCTCTGCCCATTCATTAGCTCATCTCCCTGATGGGGCTCACTTCCAGGTAAT
Source organism: Dipodomys ordii (assembly GCF_000151885.1). Lineage (NCBI taxonomy): Eukaryota > Metazoa > Chordata > Mammalia > Rodentia > Heteromyidae > Dipodomys > Dipodomys ordii. Next base: position 8,737,154 of record NW_012267235.1, read on the forward strand.
GATAATTGAGCATCACCACCCCTACTCCTACCTGCCTCTCCCCTTCTCCCCCCCGCCCCGCCCCTCAGAAGCTTTCCTTCTCCTGTTTCAGGACTCAAACAGCCTCTGTACACCCTACTTTAAAAATCATTTCTGATTATCTTTTTTTTTAATTTAAGAACAGAGAAAATAAAGAAACACATGAGACACTTGTTTTCAGTTGTCATCCTTCGAGATGTTTGTGAAGAATCATCTTGCACCACAAAAGCATGCCCACAGTTGCAATGAAAAATCAAGAAGTCATCTTCCAGGCATCCGGGCTCCTAATACATGTTGATGGAGACTTCATAACCATTGCATTTTCCCATTTGAGTTTTCAAAAAAAAATGCTCTCTAGAGCTAGGCTAAAACTTCATAGACCAAAATGTTGTGAAAAAGACCTTTTATTGAACAGTGACTACCTCTGAAAATGAAAGCATTCACATAATGTCCCATGAAATGTCAGGAATGTATTATTTTAGTCACAACTCTACCTGTGTTCTAGAGTATAATGAATGAGAATGACCATTAAGAGTGGAAAGAAAAATAATTTGAAAATGGACAGGCCAATTTGAGTCACGGTATTAACCATGACTTCCTCATCTCAGAAGCCGCTTGTAGCTTTATGAGAAACTCATTGAAGAGGTCTATTTTATAATGTTGAGTTTCTATTTTATTCCTGAGATTCTACAAAGCTGAAGTGATATTCTCTCTCTCCCTCTCCCCCTCCCCCAGATATACTAACTGAAATGGATACTTTAAGACATAGACATTACTAGCTAGCCAAAAGAAGCTCTGTGAGACAAAGCTAGGCTTGAAGGATCTCTGCACAGATCCCCATAGCAAGAAGATCTTTTTTTTTTCCAGTCATGGGCCTGAACTCTGGGCCTGAGCACTGTCCCTCAGCTCTTCAGCTCAACTCTAGGGCTCTACCACTTGAGCCACAGCGCCACTTCTGGCTTTTCTGCTTATGTGATGCTGAGGAATCGGACCCAGGGCTTCATGCTTGCAAGGCAAGCGCTGTATCACTGAGCCACCTTCCCAGCCCAAGAAGATAATTTTGTAAAATATGGTGTTTATCAAGTGTGAGTGGCCTCGATCCTCACATGAATGCAGCGAGTTTAATTAGATCCTCTTTGAAAGGCTGTCTAGTCATTCGCAATACATTTTTAAAGGATTCCAGTGAAAAACATAAAAAGAAGAAGAAAAAAAATCTTTTAACCATAATTTAGTAATTCACCAGTCTTGATTTTTTTTGGCTTTCCTTGCTGCCTAAGTGGTCATATATTTTATAAGCCTTGCTAATTTGCTGTTAAATTTTGCTATTTATATGATCCTAGATGATTTGTTGGACTTCACTGAACAGAACAGATTTTTATTATCAGCCCGGCTTTCAAAGAGGTGGGTTTTTTCACACCATCAAGGCCACTTTCTCAACTTATTGACAGCTTTATGAGTGTGGCTGGATAAAGAACAGTTTCCTGTATCCAAAAGCATTTTGCATTCCATGGGGCAAAAACTTAGACTTTTAATTAGGATATAAGAGCCTTCCTTTCTCTCTCAGCATTCCCCGGGGGCACAGAGCGGTAATACTTGCATTAAGATAGTTAATCGCTTTTCCAGACTTCAGCCCACAAAAATTAGGAAGGGTTTAGGGGCAAATGCTTACCTGGCTCCAAGCCAGCACAGGATGGCACTTCCATCTGCATTTTCTATATGTACACACTCGGTTTTGCCTTTCTCATTCATTGAAGTATTTAGCCTACTGCAAAGACTGTCAGTCAAATCCTTTTAAAAATCTTATTTGAACCCAGCCTGGGTATTTTTTTTTTTTTTTGTCACAAGGGAATGAAATATACCCAGGACTTCTCCCATCTGAGGTTGCTTTCTGTGTGGACCGCCAAGGCAAATTCCCTTCATTCTTTCATTCCTGGCCTGACCTCATAACCCAGTATGTTTATAGTACTTTTCAGGTTTTATGTTTCAGTTAAATTTTTCTTTATTGTTCTAATCCTACCCAGTAAATTCTGTCTCTTTTCAACATGCTGTTAGGGCTTTGATAATGACAACAACAAGACATCAACTGGTAAATGGACGTTTGGGGGCTCTACGTGTAGCCTGGTTGGTAGAATTGGCAAGCATCTGGATTTCTTCCCCCCCCTCCCCCGCCCCGGAGGAGGAAAAGCATGTGTCTACAGAATGTGCAGTTGTTTGGCTCTGGATCCTTGTTTAGGTTTTTTTGCAGAAATTTCCTGTTGATTGTTAGATTAAGTGGGCAACTGCAAATGGCATGGGAAGGCATAATCTTGCAGTGTCTTGCTTGTATGGCATTAAGCTAAGAAGACACCAGGATTGCCTGAGACCATATCCCCTAATTTTGGTAGCAGGCAGGACTTATATATAAAGATAGTCTTTCAGGAATGTTTTCCAAGTTCCTTATTCTTTGCTTATTTTATAATCGTCTTGAGAAGACTTATTTCCTTGCCCCAAAAGGAACAAAGGTAAAAGAAAAAAAGGGGGAAAGAAACTTAAATGTATCAACAATGGCATGGATCAACATGTCTGCCAAATGTTGCCAGTATTGGTGGCTCAGACCTGTAATTCTAGCTATTCAGAGGCTGAGATCTGGAAGATCGAAGTTTGAGGGTCAGTACAGCAGAACAGTCTGAGGACTTCATCTCCAAAATCACCACAAAGAGCTGGACTGGAGGTATGGCTCAAATGGTACAGCCAGTATAATGGCCTCCATTCAAACTTCAGTACTAGAAAAAAAATAGTTTGTCAAGTCTCCTGAGTTTGGGGCAGCAAAATAGAGGTCTATGACATAGAGCTCACATTTAAGGTCTAACTGCTTCTGAGTCCCTGTCTTGTTCTCACATTTTTCAAATTTCCATCTTATCCTCAATGAACACACTCCCTCAACCCTCACATTCATCTGGAAGTATCTACAAACACATAGGCAGTTTATAAGTACCAACAAAACCCAAAGGAATTCTGAATGTATTGCCCCATGAGCCATTTCCTTAGATGGTGCTGACCACTTCATTGAAAAGGAGCAATTCTGATGAAGAACTTTGCCATATCAATCATTTCTGTGTAGCTCTCTGAGAACTGATACTTGTAACACATTGTAACTAATGCTGACATTTGCTTTTTTTTTATTTTTGTCAGTCGTGGGGCTTGAACACTGGGACTGGGCACTGTCCCTCAGCTCTTCTGATCAAGGCTAGTGCTCTACCACTTGAGCCACAGCACTACTTCTGGTTTTCTGAGTGGTTTATTGGAGATAAGAGTTGCACAGACTTTCCTGCCTGGGCTGACTTTTGAATTGTGATCCTCAGATCTCAGCCTCCTGAGTAGCTAGGATTATAGACATGAGCCTTTAATAAAAGCCTTTGCTTTTTTTTTTTTTTGGTCCGGTCATGGGGCCTGAACTCTGGGCCTGGGCACTGTCCCTCAGCTCTTCAGATCAAGGCTAGCACTCTACCACTGAGCCACAATCCCAGCCCTCTTTTGCTTTTTTCTTTTCTTTTAAAATTAATTCCAGTCTAATCAGTGTAAAATAATGTGTGTGTGTGTTTGTGTGCTGGTACTAAGGCTTGAACTTAGTTGTTTTGCTCAAAGCTGATACTCTACTGCTTGAGCCACCATTCCACTTCCATGTTTTTCTTTTCTTTCCTTTCCTTTTCATTTTGTGGCTAATTGGAGATAAAAATTTCATAGAACAAATCATTTAAATAGGGATACAAGTATACAAGTGGACCCATTGCAACAATGAGATGTACAAGTCGTTATGTTGAAAAAGGAACTTTACAACTTTGGTGAGGGGGGGGTGGGGAGGGGTGATGGGAAAGGATGGGAAGGGGAAACAAAGGAGGAGGCAGCAATGCTTGATATGAAATGTACTCATTATCTTGCCCATGTAATTGTAACCCCTCTGTACAGTATTTTCACAATAAAAAAAATCTCATAGACCTTTTTTGACTGGGCTGGCTTTGAACCACAAACTTCAGCTCTCATCCTTCTAAGTAGTAGGATTATAGGCATGAGCCTCTTGTGCCTAGATAATAAATATTTTCTTTATGGGCTACTTTAACAGCATCTGTGCTGTTAGTTATGTTTAAAATCAATAGCATAATGAAATAGAATTTTAGTATTTTCCATTTCTTCCATCACAATCTTGGCAATCCCATTCACTTTATTTTTTTTCTTTTTAGTCTAGGCAATGAATCTGCTTGCTTTACTTATAGCAATCTCAGGGGTTTCTTTTTCTGAAAAAAATTTTTTTCTTTTTTCACTTACGTTACTAACCCTGGTCTTGTGGAAGGCAAGTCTGGAAGACTCTTGTTAGCTCTACTCCCGATTAGCTGCACTGACTTAGGAAAGTCATTTCACCTTGGTTTCAAATTCTTATTCACCTAGGGAAGTGACTTACATCAAATGTTCCCTATGGAACTTCCCAACTCCTGAACTTTGCAGTTTCCCCAAAGATAGCTTGCATACATTGCATTTCTTGGTGCAGAAAAATAGAACTCAGGGAATGACAGATATGTCTAAGCTAGAGCTTTGCCTTTTACCGTTTCCCAACAGTGCCTCAGAAGATTGTTGTAAATGATTAATGTACTCGGTATCCAGAATATAGGAAATGTCTAAGATTTTATCTGTGTACTTACTCTTAGTTCTAGGCTTTTATGGTCTTCATAGTAAAGGTAAAGCAGGATTCAATTTTCTTTCTTCCTTTTCCCATTCTCCTACCCTTCTTCTGGTGACAGGATGGGCTGCATTCCTTTTGTTTATGTCCATAGCAATGCGTTCCTTGATGTACCGTGTTGTGAATGTGATTGTATCCCCAGTCATTCTCTTCAGTAGGGATCGTATAGCAGGGGAATTGTTGCTGCCCCCACAGCTGCGTGGACATGGTGCCCTAGGATGTACATCATATGCATGCATGTATGGCAAGTGGAATGCAGTAGGCTCTTGTGCTTTAGCCTCGTGCTCATTATTTTTTGTTTTGCTATATAGCTTAATGTTGGATGTACCAAAACATGTACAGTCATTCTTTTTTTTCCTCTTCTAGATACCTTTACAGGTTAGTTATTGTTATGTAAAAACTTACTCTAAAATTTAGAAGCCTCAAACAATATGTCCTTGTATGGTCAAACTTTTTTGGGTCAAGAAGTGGAGCATGACTTAGCTGACTGTTCCCAGACCAGGGTAGGACCATGAGGTGATAGTGACAAAGGCCAGATGATCTGGGCATGGTGGTCTCATCAGATGGATTGTCATGCTCATGTTCATTGCCACCTGGGTCTCTTCATGGACTGTCTCACCTCAGTGAAATAGAAAGAGAGATCACTGATTTTGCCATATTCTGTTTGTTAGAGGCGATTAGAGAGATCCACCACAGGGGAGGAGTTTACACGAAAGTGTTAATACCGAGATGGGGACCATTGGCATCCAGCCATCCCCCACCTCCAATGTGGTATACATTCCATCCTTCCTGACATCCTGAAAGTGTTACCTCCTTAGAGCACTAACTCAAAGTCTAAGGCATCATTATCCAAAGAAAGCCCAGGTGTACATGAGGCTCCTTGGGGGTAATATCTTAAGCACTGATACTTGAGGGTAGTTAATCTTGCTCTGTAAACTTGTGAAATGACTGAGACAATTTGCCTGCTTTTCCCAGTATTTTTCCACATATGGTGGGATGAGGAAAGGATCATCACTGTAGGGGTATTCCCACTTAAAAAGGATGGGGAAGGGAATAGGAGCATGGAGGAATTAGTGGTCCATAGAAATTCCAAAACTGAGCCAGGAAAATGTTCAAAGTGTTTTAATGAGTTCTTGGGGATCCTGGGGATCCTCTCTGTGGCTCTCAGCTTTACTTTCTTGTCTCCTGACTTTGAGTCACTTTCTCTCTCTCTCTCTCTTCCTCCCTTCCCTTTCCTCCCTCCTTCCCTTTCTTCCTTCCCTCCTTCCTTCCTTCCTTCCTTCCAGGTTGTAGCTCTCTCTGCCTGCTTCCTAACAGAAGAAATCTGGGTTCCTAAGTGTCTCTTCTTTTATCAGTTTCCCTCTCTCTCTCTGTCTCTCTCTGTGTGTGTCTCTCTCTCTGTGTCTCTGTCTCTCGTGTATAGTCTTTCTCTCTGTGTGTATACTCTCTCTCTTTCTCATGTGTATAGTCTTTGTGTGTGTATAGTCCCTCTCTCTCTCTCTCTGTCTCTCTCTGTCTCTGTCTCTCTCTGTCTCTGTCTCTGTCTCTCTCTGGCATAGTATCTAACTGAGGGAGTGAGAAGAGCTGTATAAGTACTGACTGCGGATGGATCCCCCCACTAGTCTGAGGAATGGCTGACAGAATGCAACCATGAAATCATTCTATAGTGTGCTAAAGATTTGGGGTTCTGTTCTGAAGTTAAGGAAGTGTCTTATCCAAACTTACATTTGGAAATAATCACTCTGATAACAGCAGCAATTGACCTATGTTGTGTGGGGTCAGAGAAATATACCATTTGGGGTCTCTCTGTCTCTGTCTCTATTGCAAATATTGATGCTTGAACTCAGCCTCATGGTCTTGCTCAACCTTTTCCACTTTAGCACTCTACCACTTGAGCCATGTCTCCACTTCTGGCTTTTTGCTTTTTTATTTGGAGATAACAGTCTCTAGAATTTGTCTAACCTAGGCTGGCTCTGACCCACAATTCTCAGATACCACCTCCTGTGCAGTTAGTATTACAGGTGTGAGCCATGAACAAGCACTTCCCTTGTTTAGGGGCTATGTAAGAAAAAAAAGTATGAACTTAAAAACACAAATTAAGATATGAAACTGAGAACTGATTTAGAGGGAAAAAGAAACTACAACAAATTGTGGGCTTTAAAATGCCAAGGAACATCAAAAAAATTTAAAAAGAACATTTTATGAACTTACTGCTGGCTGGATTTTGTGAACAATTCCTCAGGAATATGTGTAGACATGAAACCCTTTCTTTTGTTTATCTCTTCATATGATGATGGTTCCGTTAAATCATTTCCAGTGAACAGAATGGAAAGATAATTTCATTTGTCCTCAAGCGTGATTAATGAAAAATTCATTAATTACTAGTAGTTAGAGTAGTTGCTTTGATCTTTGCTTTTCTGGCTTTGTTATGTAAAGTTTTAGGTTTGTTTGTTCCACTGGAGAGATCCTGCTACGAGGTTATTTCTCATACATTTTGAACGATGAGAGTGTGACACTTCACATCAAAGTTTCCCATCCAGTTACAGATGTAAGTGCTCTTCCAATTGACCAGTCCAGTGACCAAGGGTGTGTCCATAGTGGGTCAGTGAATATACTGGAAATCTCATTCTTCACTCCAATCATGTACTATGTACGATGATGTTTCAATCAACCATGGATGACAAACACAATAGTGGTCTCCTGAGATTGTAATAAAAATGGGAAATTCCTGTTACCCAGTGACATTGCAGCCATCAGAATCCTATAGTGCATTGCAGCACTCTCTGATGATGATGGTGTAAGTGAACCTACTGGACAGCTACCCCTTTAAATACAGCAGAGAAAAACCATGCACGGCACATCACACTTGATAATGACAGTGAATGATTATGTTACTGGTTTGTGTATTTCCTATACCACACTTTACATCATTGTTTCAGAATGTATGTCCATGTACACTAGGAAACCATGTGCTATTACTTCTGCAGCTGCCTCTCCCAGATAATGTCCACCCAATCCCTCCATTGACTCCTTTATCTCTCCTGCTTGATGTAACGTTGTCTTTTCTTCCTCATATCCGTCAGAGCAATGTGTTAAACTTAAGATATCCCACAGGCCAAGGTCCTCAGTGAGCTATAGTAGCATGTAAGTATGTATGTCATCATGCTCTATTCTAATTGCCCAGTGACAGAATACCCATATGATGCGTCCCCCAGAGTGCATTCCCATCATGAAGGGACAGGTGACCTAGATGTGGAAGGGACTCAAAGAAACATTTGTATCCTACTAGGTGCTCATCAACTATACTTCAGCTCTGAATCTTCCCAGTTTGACCCCCAGCACCACCTGACCCAAAGGGAAGTATGCAGAGGAGAAATGGAAGTAGGGGCGGTATTCTTTACTGGATATTATTTCCTATCTCTGTCAGCATTACAAAGTTCATGTCTTAAAGGCAGCACCTATGGGAGAGGGCTCTTTGGGGGCTTCAGAAGAGTCTGAGGCAAATAACAGACCATGGAACTGAAGCTCTATTAACCTCAGAGAAACCAAGGTGAAAAATAGAGGGCAGAATCATGCCTGGAGGTACAGAAACCACAGTAGGGACATCACCCAAGACATGTCAGTGGGATTGAAGAAAGGTCGGGATGATTTCTTTTTGGCATGTCTTTTAAATTTTTCTGACATTGTGTTTCCCAGGGTAGCTTGGAACTCACCCTCCTCCTCCTCTTCCTCCTCTTTCCTCCTCTTCCTCCTCTTTCCTCCTCTTCCTCCTCCTTCTCCTCTGCCTCCCAAATGCTGGGATTACAGGTGTTCACACTCACACTCTGGCTTTGATTTTTCTTTCTTTCTTTTTTTTTGGGGGGAGTCCGGTCATGGGGCCTGCACTCTGGGCCTGGGCGCTGTCCCTCAGCTCTTCAGCTCAAGGCTAGCGCTCTACCACTGAGCCACAGCACCACTTCTGGCTTTTTCTGCTTATATGGTGCTGAAGACTTGAACCCAGGGCCTCATGCATGCAAGGCAAGCACTCTACCACTGAGCCACCTTCCCAGCCCTGGCTTTGATTTTTTCTGTATCTTCTTTAAAGAGGAATATAATCAATAGCAGTCAGATGGATGGTTTGTGTTTGAGGGGATTATGGGAGATGGGAAGGAAGGAACCAAGGATGAGTCACAGCTCTGTGGCTTGAATAACTGGAGGAGATGATGTCACTGAGGTTGGAAACGCCACTAGGAGATGAAATAGCCGAATATGGTAGTCACCCCTCCTCTGTGGTTTTGCATTCTGCAGCTTCACTTACTCACAGTCAAACATGATCTAAAAATATGAGATGGGAAATTTCAGAAAAGAAGTCTTTTATAAAGTTTGCATCATGGGCTATTCTAAAAAGCTTGGTGATATTTTCATGCCATTCCTCTGTGTCCCCCTCAGAAAGAGCATCATCCTTTTGTCCAGCAACGCCTTGCTGTCTCAGCTGTGTACCCAGTCATCACTTTGTAATCCTTCTGGCTGTCAGACCAATGCAATGTTTACATAGTGGCCTAGCACCATGTGACAGCCACTGTGCTCATCTCGTCGCATTGCATAGTGTGGAAGCATTGCAAATCAGCACATGAAGATAAAGGATGAAGTATAGTAAGATATTTGCAGAGCAAAGGGGAGGAGCATATAAGTAACGTTAACTATAGTAAATCATTGCAATCATTCTATCTTACTTTAATTTTTTTGTTAGGATCTTGCTCTATAATAAGTACTTTTCTTTGAGCTGGTACTGGTGCTTGAATCATGGCCTGGGCACTATCCCTTATTTTTTTCACTAAAGGCTGGTGTTCTACCACTTGATCCATACCTCTACTTCTGTCTTTTTTTTAACTTGTTAATCAAAGATAAGCGTCTCATGGATTTTTCTGCGCAGGGTGGCTTCAAATTGTGATCCTCAGATCTCAGCCTCCTGAGTGGCTAGGATTACAGGCATTAGCCATGGAGCCCAGCCATAGGCACTTATAGATAGGAAAAATCATGATACATACGTAAGGCTTGGTGCTAACTATGATTTAGACATCCACAGATGATCTTGAAACATGTCCCTGGTGATCTGCTTTACAATTGAGCCTGAGAGGTCCATATGACAGATGAGCTAGCAAAGTGAGTAGGAGAAGCAACCTGGGCAAAATGGTTTGGGGAAGTTGCGGTGTCATCAGTGAGTGGAGTGTAGGAACTTGGCCCAGAGATTTGCCACTTTGCCCCAAAGGAGAGCCACAATGACCAAAAGTTTGACTTATGATCCTGGTTGTCCATTAAAGGCTTGTTCCAGACGTGTTAGGGACAGTTCCACACTCACTTTCCCACAACCTCTACCTAGCCCTCTCCCTAAACTTCATTCAGCAGGATGCATGGGAAATTGACAGAGTGTTAGTGGGACAATACTCCTAGGCTGCAATCAGGAACCAATCAGAGCATGTTTTCACCTCTGTGTGTTCTCCTGGCATTGTCCTCTTTCATTCATTACGTATATATTTTAGAATTCTTATTTATCTATTTATTTAGGTGATAGTCTTTGTGCTTGAGCTCAAGGCTTAGGCTCTGTCTTTGAGCTTCGTTTTGCTCACAGCTAATGCTCTACCACTTGAGCCATAGCTTCCTTTCTGGCTTTTGTGTGTGTGTATGTTTTTGTTTTGTTTTTGATAGCTTAGTGAAAACTCACAGATTTTTTTCTGCACAGACTTGTGGGGTTTTTGTTTGTTTGTTTGTTGGTCTTGGGGCTTGAACTCTGAGCCTGGGAACTGTCCCTGAGCTCTTCAGCTCAAGGCAAGCCCTCTACCGCTTGAGCCAAAGCACCACTTCTGGTTTTCTAGTGGTTTATTGGAGATAAGAGTCTCACGGACTTTCCAGCCCGGGCTGGCTTTGAACTGTGATCCTCAGATCTCAGCCTCCTGAGTAGCTAGGATTACATACATGAGCTACTAGTGTCCAGCATCTTTACTCATATCTTTTAATAATATCTAGTCCCTATAATCATTTTAAACATTGTTATTTACTTTTTGTATGTAATGAAAATGAAATCTTTCCAGGCCCATTCCTGTTGTTATATTGTTACATAGCTTTTCTTGCAATCTTTAACCTTTGGTTTTTAGTTCATGTGTTTGTTTTCATTTTGACCTAGTATTTCTTGGAAATGTATCAATAGAACAGTAGGAAATTTTGTGAGATCTCATAGCCAAGTCTGTTTCTCTGAAAAAGATTATGCTTGGTCCTGCCTGGAGATGTAAACTCCTGGGGTTACTTTAGATGAATAGTGTCTCAGTTTGTGTATTATTGATTCTTGCTTGTTTTAGAATATATTCACAGAATGAGTCTAAGCCTCAAATTCATGTAAAATTAGCTGCCTAATTTGAAGGGAGGCTTTCTGTCTTCACTGAAAGATAAAGTAGTGAGAAGAAATTTGCCTGGCTGTCTCTCTTTGTATGGGTGGTAGACTTCAGTTGTTTTTTTAAATTTTTGGATTCTGTGTTCCCTGAGGATTTTCAAACCCACACGAAGTTTTGTATCCAATTTGGTCAGGTATAAGGGAATTTTGTTAGGAAGGAGACACCTTGTTAGACTTAAGCTTCCTTTCCTTGGTTAGTAGCTAAAAGTAAAGATTTGGGTAACGGTTATGCAGAATGGCCTCAGGGTAGTTAAGTGGTCTAAGACTTCACCTTGCTCTGGGATTAGCTCTGTAATCAGCCTCCCAGGATTTCCCTTGTTTTCTTGCCAGCTCAGGCCCACAGGTAAAATGATCAGTGTTAGATATTTTGTTACTGGAGGGTTATTCAGATCATTGCTGGACCTAGAAATCAACCATGCTTTCCTTGTATAGCTCTCAGCCCTTAACACCATTTCCAATTGCTCTTTGTCACCCCTGTCAGTGACAAGAGAATGGTGTGCTTTTCCCTTATTCTCAAATCACCTAGTTTATCTAAAGACTCTAGCCTATTTGTGGAATCTGCTTCCTTCATAGATATTTCTTGGAGACCTTGACTTCTTCTCCATTGTGGGACAGTGCCTGCAGGCTTACATCCTGAGAACTCCCTTCTTTACTTGCAAGCGGCAACCTACTACTTCCCAACTCTAATTGTTTGCAATATTTTGTGGGTTTCTGCATTTTCATTCTTCCTTAAAGATGATATTTTCAGCTGGGTGCCGGAAGTTCATGCCTGTAATCTTAGCTACTCAGGAGGCTGAGATCTGAGAATCACAATTCAAAGCACAGGCAGGAAAGGCAGAGAGACTCTTATCTCCAATTAACCACCTAAAACCAGGAAGTAGAGTTATGGCTTAAAGTGGTAGAGCACTAGCCTTGAGCAGAAGAGCTGAAGGACAGCATCCAGGTCCTGAGTTTGAGCCTCACAATGGACAAATGGAGAAGAAGAAAAAAATACATTTTCAATTATCATACATTTCTAAGGCAATGCATATTTAAAACTGTCTATATTCTGTTCTGTAACTTGAATAATTAGTAGGTATGATAAAGAATTTTGAAAGGATTACTGGATTTTTTTTGTAGAACTCATCACTGCTTTCCTTACAAGAGAAAAAATTGTGGACATTAAAAATCAATGACATGTCCTAGGTGCTTTAGAACATGGAGATCTCAGTCAGCCTCTTCTTACTTGGCTTTCCACCATCAGGGACATGAGTGGTATTTCTCATGATCTGCCAGAGGCTGAGTGTGAATCAGCGTGATGTGGACATCTCCAGGTGTGGGTTTAATCATGAGCGGTACTTCCTGGAACCCCACCAGATTCTCATAGTAAAGAGGAAGGAATAATCTGGCTACTTCAGCAAGGGAAGGATCAAAGTCAACATCTGAATATCCCCAAGTATTCTCTATAGAAAGGACAACTCTCTAAAAGAATACCTTTCCTACCTTTGAAGACAAAGATCATTTTCCCCATGCCAGCCCTGTATGAATTTCCTGGTCTCACATGAGGACCAGGTGAAGATGGGAATGCTATGAAGCTTTTGTAAAAGTCACTGCCTAGGAGCACTTTCCCACAGAAAGACAGATTTAATAAGATTATCGAATGTTTCCACTCTCCTACCGGCACATCAGCAGTGCTGGGCTTAAAATAATACCTTAGAGCTGCAGGAGCTGCAAAGCTGTATTCAAGAAAGAGTTCTTAGGAAAGCCAGAAGTCAACAGCCAGGGCAGACAAAAGTCAAGACAGACTTTAGGGAATCTGAAGCCTTTGACATCTACAGCCAACATTCAGCAGCCCTAACTCCAAGTAGTGTTCAAGGATTTCATCTCAGTTGGTATTATCTGGTACAACATCCTTAGCTTTCATCATAAAATTAAGAGGCATGCTCAAGGGGGGAAAATCTAACAACAATTAATCAATCAAACAAACAAAAAACCCAAAGCTAAGATAGAAAGTCAGTACCAGAAACCAATGCCCAGGCATCATCCATGTGGAATTACCAGGCTAGGAGTTTCAACTGTGTTAGGAGCTCAAATGATATCAGTACACAGTATGCAAGAAAAAAAATAAGTGAAATAAATGGATGAAAATCCTAAGAATCATTTAGAAATTCTGGAAATCAAAATGCAGCAACAGTAATGAACAAAGCCATTTATCGACTAGTTATAGCAGAGAAAAGAGAGCTGGAAGAAATGTCAATATTAGCCTCTCAAATGAAATGCTGAGGAAAACAAGTAAAAAAATTAAAAGTATGATTGCTTCTACCTCCCCCACTCCTTTTCCCCTTCTGTTCCTCCACCCTCTGTTACTGGGAATTACACAAGGGCCTCATACATACTGATAAGCCTTCCAGAATATGAGCCATGTCCCTAGCTGCAGAAAAAATAAGTATGTAGAATCAACTGAACTGGAATAACAGAAGAAGAAAGAAAGAAAAGGACAGGTAAAGATATTTGCAAGAGGGCTGGGAATGTGGCTTGGTGGTACAGTGCTTCCTAACATGAATGAAGTTCTGGGTTCGATTCCTCAGTACCACATAACAGAAAAAGCCGGAAGTGGTGCTATGGCTCAAGTGCTAGAGTACTTAGCCTTGAGCAAAAGTAGCTCAGGGACAGTGCCCAGGCCCTGAGTTTAAGCCCCAGGACTGGCAAAAAAAAAATGACTGAGAGTTTTTCCAAAATGAACAAACAGCCAAGAGCCTATATATCTTAGTAGTTCAAAGAGCAGCAAAGATAAATACACAAAATACCCAAATATCAAATTTAAACTACAGAAAACTAAAGACAAAAGAAAATCTAAAATGTAGTGCATGGGTATGTGAATTTATCTACAAATGATGAGGCAAGCAAATACGGAGTGATGGAATGCTACGTTTAATAATACCCAAGGAAAACAAAAAATTACCTGTCAACCAAGAATCAACTAGCCTGCAATGATTATTCCTTAAAAGTTAAGGAGATATACAGACTTTCTCAGGTCAACAAGTGTATCCTTACTGGGAATGATGAACAGAAAATGTTAACAGAAGCAATTTACGCAGAAAAAAATTCTGACCTGGATGTATGTAATAAAAGGAACATCAGAAAAAAGACAAATGAAAGTTAAAAAAACTCTGATCTTTTAATAAATTGATCTAAAATTGCAACCTTGAAGCAATGATAATGCTAATGCATTGTGCATTGATAGATAGCAAGTGAATAAGGAAAATGAGCAACACCACCCCCTGGAGGCAGAGGGAGCAACTACATGTAACCTCTCACAGTATCCTGAGCTATGGTAGAAGTGGTACAGAAAGAATGCACAGGGAACAATACTAAAATAGAGAAAGAAAATGGAGTGATATTGATGTTAATGAAAAATGTTGGTGTAAATGTAAATGAAGTTCTTGTTTTACACACAACACAGCAATGCCAATGAATGTACTCAGTGTCTTTATTCATAATAGCTGGAAAAAAATGTAAGCAAGCAACCAAGATGTCCTTCAACCAGTGAATAGTTACCTCCATACAAAATATTATTCAGTACACTCACTATTAAAAAATGAGCCATGATCTCATGGAAAGGCATTTCGAGGAATCACAAATGCATGTCAAATTGTTTAAATAGGGATACAGGTGGACCTATTGCAACAATGGGATGCATAAGACATTATGTCGAAAAACAAACTTTGCAACTTTGGCGCAGGGGGGGATGAGAGAGGGGAGAGATAGGAAGGGATGGCAAGGGGAAACAAAGGAGGAGGTAACAATGCTTGATAAGAAATGTATTCATGGGCTGGGAAGGTGGCTCAGTGGTAGAGCGCTTGCCGTGCATGCTTGAGGCCCTGAGTTCAACTCCTCAGCATCACATAAGCAAAAAGAAAAAAGCCAGAAGTGGTGCTATGACCTAAGTGGTAGAGTGCTAGCTTTGAGCTGAAGAGCTGAGGGACAACGCCCAGGCCCAGAGTTCAGGCCCCACGACCAGACCCCCCCCCCTCAAAAAAAAAAAGAAATATATTCATTACCTTGTCCATGTAATTGTAACCCCCCTCTGTATGGTATTGTCACAATAAAAAAAACCCACAAATACATGTCATAAGTCACCAGATAAGGTTGCAGGATGTGTGATTGCATTGGAAAATATAGACAGTAAACTATAGACTATAGACATAGTAAAAATGTTGGAGGTATACCTCTAGTCATAGCATATTTACATGATATTTGTGTATGGAAAGAGATGGGAAGGATTGACTAGGTAAAAGAATAAAGAATTTTTAACCTAGTGAGAATATTAGAATATTGTGGTAAGGAATGAACCTTCAACATACACACATTAACAACTCCTATCTCAGTGAAGTTTATGAGAGAAAAGGGGCTTATCTATATAAGGGAACTGAGATATGGATTTTATAATTGAAAGAGAAAGGAAATGCACAGAAGTACACTGTCTAGTTCTTAAAGTCATTTCCAATCAGTGTATCAGTGAACAATTTTCTTTTACATTTGTACATGAACACTAGAATGGAGTGATTGAGTGACTGTGTGGCAGATAGGATAGAACTAGAATTCCTCCAATGGCAGTGGTAATTTCCCAGATAAAAAAGAGGAGGAAAGGAATTAGTGCATTATTAAATTAAAGTTGGAGATATCAGTATGAATTCATGTTAGGCATAAACTTGGATATTTCTACGTAGAAACGTAGTTAGAGATGAGTGCATATAATTAGTATGTACACATACACGTACATACCCACACACCAAACACATTATACCCCTTTCTGGGTCTGTCAGCTCAGAGTGTCTGGGAGTGATTAACAGTAGAATACTGATGAGCAGACCTACCATTCATTTCTTGGTTTCTAACATTATTTCCAGTGAAAGAAGTAGAGCCAAAGAAGAGGTAAGGTGATGTTGGAATGTCTTGTGGTTATAGAAACAAGGATGTTGAGCTGGGCACTGGTGGCTCATGCCTGTAATCTTAGCTGCTCAGGAGGCTGAGATCTGAGGATTGAGGTTCCAAGACGGCCCAGGCAGGAAAGTTCATGAGATGTTTATGTCCAATTAACTGCCAGAAAACCAGAAGTGCAGCTGTGGCTCAAAGTGGTAGAGCTCTAGTCTTGACTAAATGAGCTCAGGAACAGCACCCAGACCCCAAGTTCAAGCCCCATGATCAGTAAAAAGAAAAAAAGAAATAAGGATGTTCTTAGTTAAAAATAATAGAAATAAAACCACAGTTAGTGCATATTAATGGGGTCATAGCAAATGTAAGGAGGAGCTAATTGAGAGAGCTCTTATGGCCAAAGATGGAACTATTTGAGCAACAAACTGAATTATGTTTAGAAACAACCAACAGCCTAAACCAGAAATTTAAGAGTTCATATGGAGTATGAAGAAGTGATTGATTTGCATGGGCAAAGAGACAAAGATCCCTTGGAAGTGTCTATGGAGATCACACAAATACACTGTTTTCATAGAGATGGATATTTCGGATCCTTCTCCTTCAGTTTAGGCTGTGCAAGGAACAGTATGGGACAGTGGAAAAGAGCAATCTGACTCCTATGACTTAGCCAGTGATCAAGGCCAGCATCCCTAGTGATGAACCTGCTGACAGTACTACCCCTTACTACCCCTTTGCCTGGTATGATGAGCCTATTGTCTTACATCTCTAATCTCCATCTTCCTTGAGACCACATCCTTGGTCAAATCAAGGGAAAATTATACACAAATTAACAGATGGGCTATCTATAAGAGAGTTGACTCGTACTCCTTAAAACTCATCCATTAATTGGTATCCAGGGCAAAGGAGCAAGGTAAAGGAAGTAGAACCTAAGGAAATATCAACAAATACAAAACAGTAGCTTCTGACTAATTGTAACAAATAGATCATATTGGTATAAAATTGTACTCAATTGGTCATGGAGGAAATTGAATTTTTGTTTAAGGCAGTTTTCTCCATTACTATCTTCTGGTTTGTTCTGTTTATCTACCCATGTTTTAAAATATGTGGTGGATATTTAACAAGTATCTTCAGAAGTTGAAGGTCAATATCTCCTATTAGCCAGTGGTCACGATGAGAAACCAGATTGTTGTTTCTTGGATGGAGATATTTTTTTCCTCTCTCTCTCTTCTGGAAACTTTCAGACTTTATTTATTTTGTTAAATCCATGCTGTTCTTAAGTTCTGTGACAATCTTTTAGATGTGGTCTTTAGTCATTTATCTTAATCAGCAATCATCACATGATAGTTTCTATATTCGGTGGGATTTTATATATTTTTTTCATCTTGATTTCTTTCATTATATATTTGTCAATTTTCTCTTGGTCCTCTAATTGCTTCCTTGTTGCTTCTTCCTTGTTGTTAACTGCCTAGAACTGACTCTGTCCTGTTTATTACATTCTGCCCAACTCTGTCCTCATTTTGGTTCACTTTATAGGAGGGATGCCCTATTTTTACCAACCAGACATCCTATTGATACTTTATTTTGGAAATCATACTTTTTGTTTTCAAGGACTCATTCATACTCTGATTTTCACTTGTTACCATTTTTTTGCCTGGGTTGGCTTTGAACTGTGATCTTCAAATCTCAGCTTCCCTTTATAAACAAAAAAGACTTCAAAAAGAAGAAACAGAGAAATTGTAAAATACAACGCTCCTCGATTTCAATCATCCTTACTTTCTGATTCATACACAGATGAGAAACCTATGAGAAATTTCATTTTGTATTTCTCAGACTCCTGGTAGAGCTATACCTGAAGAGTATCTAAAGGATTATTTTGTTTCTGTACAGGAGGAGTCAAGGAGCAGAGTGACCTTAAAGTCTATCAGTTAGCTCAGCTTTCAAGTTGTGAGATTTCAATAAGTACTGAATTTTTCCAAGCCCCAATCCTCTCATTTTAAAAATGCACACACACATACTTACACAGACAGCTAACTAGCTAGTATATATATATATATATATATATATATATATATACACACACACACACACACACACAAAATACTGATAGTAGATAGATCGATAGGTAGATAGACAGACAGACAGACAGACAGATCCATTCACTGGTAGGAATGTAGACAAATAGAGAGAGGAAAATAGGTAAATGCAGCCACAATATTCATGGAACCCAGAAACCTCAGAGGATGGGTGGAGTTGGGAGAGATAGAGAATGTTGGAAAAGAGTAACATTGATCTAGATGCATTGTATTCATTGTTAAATTGAAACCCCTTTGTAGAACTACTTAAAGATAATACCAGATGAAAATAAACAAAGTAAGATGATATTGCGGGTTTGGCTTTCCATTACTACAATAGAAATGCCCAAGATCATCGGCTTATATAGGGAAAAGGTTTACTATGGTCCACAGTGGTGAAGATGGTCCTTGGTTGTTGGTTGGCCCCATGGTATATGGGCCTATGGGGAGACAGTATGTCATGATGAAACACAGGTAAAACCCTTTACCTTATGGCCTGGACACAGAACAGAAGAAAAAAAGAGACCAAAGTTCCTGCATCTCCTTCAAGGGCGATGTCTCCAATGACTGGGAGATGTCCCACAAGGCTCTCCTACCCAGTAGTGCCGGTGCGTAGAGACTGAACCCATACCACAAGGGCCTTTGAGGGCCACAAACCATAGTAGAGGTTTAAGGCCAGAATGAGAATACAGATAAAACTGTTCAGTTCAGTACAGTATGTTATTGGAGTAGGAATTGCTATAAACCCGGTTGAAGCTACGTGTACACCCAACCCACAGTTTATTTGATTGTAAGTGGTCAATTAATTGGATTGCCATTCACTTTCTGATATTCTAAGTGATAAAAGTTGCATAAAGGAAAAGAGAAAGGAATTCAGTTTTGTTAGGAAGAAAGATGAAGAGAAAATTCCTGATAGAATGAGGCAGATACAGAAGAAATGAGAAGCAGAGTCTATGTTAACTGACCACCATCTAAATGTGTTCAGCCTGTTTTGTCCAAGAAGCCCATTCTCTTGGTAATTGGCATTTATAAACAACAGTTTTTGCCATGTGAGAATGGTTGACCTTGGAACTGGACTTGGGAGGGTCTGGGCAGAAGGAGATACACCAGGTTTTGGAACAGTTGGATGAGAGAAAGAGCTATATTAGTAGGCATCTTGCTATTCAATCTGGGGCTCATTAATCATGTAATTATACAAACAGCCTTCCGAACAGAGAAATCAAAACAAATTAAATTTCCGAGTGAGGCATAAAAGACAATTTAGGACAAGCATAAATGAAACAATCCCACAGAATGTGAAAAAACACCATCAGAGCCGGGATAGCGAGTGGAATCTTGGGAACCAACGTATTTAACTCTCAGACCCAAACCCAAAGAGTAATTCTGCACTTACGATTCAGGGGTGGCGGGGGTGGTTGTGGAGAAAATATAACAGACTCTATCTTTCCAGCCATTGTATTAATTTTCCAAGCTGTGTCTGTTGAGTGTGTGCTTTTCCCATTAGTTTGACCCACACAGGAGAGGAAAGCATGAGCTCCCCTTCTGGCATACATTTCGCCATTTACCAGGGTCAGTGTTTACATTAATAACACAGCAGCCTGTATGAGCTGCTCTTTCTGTTAACCTCACCCAGCTGCTAATGAGCGGGTTGCTTGCGGGTCAGAGGTGTGCTTGTGTTGTGCTTCTCAGCTAGTTGTTGTGTTATTGTAACAACTGGAAATGCCATATGCAGCAGCCGTTCGGGTTGTGCTCAGAAGGCTGTTTGTATCATTACAGGCATTAGCCAGAGATGGAGGCCTGTCAGGTGACATTCAAGAGGCAATAATAACTTAATTTCCCTCACAACAAATTGGCTCTCTAATAAGGAATTTTGTTATATACCCTGGGTTTAGGGGATGCCTTGATAATTCCAGAAAGCACATTTCAGTCCTATTATTATTATTATTATCAGAGTCTGAGTAAGTACATTCATGGATGAGTCTGTTTTCTGCTCTAAAATCTTCCAAGAAGTGTCCTTCCTATCTTTGCCTTAAGTATTTCCAAAGAAAAGAGACTATGTACATTCATGTATACAAATGTATGTATATTATATATATATATATATATATATATATAAAACAAAGGACACATGTAGATTCTAAAGATATTTAAATATATGTGTATATACATATATGTACATGAATATAGGTACATATATTCATACATATGGATTCAGAGGGGACAAATTCAGTTGGCTTCAAATGGGGATTTCTGTCTTAAATATGCCAGCAAAGATTATTGTCCGCCCAGTGTCTTAGTATTGGACACAGTTGAAGATATGCTGCTTTGTCCTAATCAGCTAGAGATTCATCTGGGAATTTGCCCAACAAGACTAACGGCCTTGTGCCTGTGTTTGTGTTTTCCCTCAGATAAAAATATTCCCCATCAATGCACTACTGGTGAAAATGTTGTTTCTCACCCTTGTTCTTTGGTCATTAGAGAATATCTTTTGCTTCCTAGTGCTTTCTTAGCACTTTGGATAATCATGATGGCATTCTGGGCCTCGCCCATCATATATCATTCTTTCTTTCCATACTTGTCTTTCAGAATTGAGTGGGAGAATCTGGCAGCATCTCTTTCTTATCCATCTTGCTAACATGGTTGGTGCTAACAACCAGCAGGGGCTAAAAGTTAAGTTGATGAAGGCAGAGAAATGGATGGATGGAAGGATAATAGTCAGCAAGCAGGTAGGAAGATAGATGATAGGTAGAAATATATAAACAATTATAATCATTCTGTATTTAAAATTTGGTTAGAACTTAATTTACAATGGCATATATAAAAGAAAAAATTTATAGACTTGAGTATCTAACAATAAAAGCCTGCTTTTGTGCAATATGTATAGATAGATTTCACTCTTCATGCAAAAGATAGATGATACTTATATTTTAACATTCACCTTCATATATATTAATTTTATATTATGTGATATACAAATATAAGTAAATGAATAAATATTAAAATGCTAAAATATAAATGAGTGAATATTAAAATATATATTATATGATATATAATGTAATATAATAATTATACCAACACATGTATATAGAGCTATAATAGTTATATATCATATGATATTTATAGATTTATTTGTTTGGTATTGTTTGTTAAATGAGATGGTTTTAATGACATAAAAGACATGGGATGCTCTGAGATGTTAAAAGAAAGTCACAAAATATTATAAACTATGGATAAAACTTTCTATTAAAATAACCTCATGACAGATATTATTACTCACTTAAAGCCCAGAAGATATGCATAAAAATAGTATTGAGGGTTTACAAATGGTCAGAGTGATTTTTATTTTGCTGATCTGTCTTCTGTAAGATGTTTTCAGTGCACACATAATACTTTTGCATTCAAGAAGAAAGGTCAGTAATATGTAATATTATTAATAATTATGTTCAAAATTTTACAAGAAGCATCTCCAAATTCTCTGGAAAATTATGCCCAGGATATAAACGTTGTAGAGAAGTGCTGATATGTGTACTTAATGTATAGGCTTAAATTTATTCTTTTATTTTTATGTATATTTTGAGATAGGCTCTTTGTTGCATATTGCAGTCTGGCCTTCAGTTGGTAACTCTGGCTTCTTGCAAGAACGTACCATCATGGCCACCTTAAGACATCTTGCATATGTTAATCAGAATTGACAGGTACAGCAAAAGGTAGGGGCAGCAAATCAAGACTTTTCTAATACAAAATGCTGGAGTTAGAGACAGGTGGAATGAAACACTGGCTTTATTTGTTTAGCTATAACTTGACTTTTGTGCCTTTTGGATGACAATCTTAGACCAGGCAGTCGAAGCAAAGTAACCACTAGCTAAAGCTCACAAGTGCAACATTCCTGGGAAATGGCCACTTGCATTGCTGACTCTCTTAACCTTTCAGGTAACTTATCAGGGAGACTTACACAGTAAGATGAAATCATTGTATCCATTTCACAGAAGACATGACATGTAGCCTCCAGTGAGACAATCTCCCCCTGTCACAACAGTTGAAGTGGAACTCAAAACCTGCCTGTGTAATTCTACAGATCGGGTTACAAATGCCATTTAAATATATTTGCATGTAAGTAAACAGGCCTCCTGTGTTTCAGTGCTGTTGTTCTTTAGGGGCTCACTCTTGGAATTTATGTGTGAAGTCATCAGGAAAAGCTGTACCTAATGTAGTGGACATGGTTGGTGCTCCAGCCATGGTTCCATCTCATGGTTTGTGTTCCCTATCTTCAATCCTCCCAGGGCTGATGGTTATTTATGACTGACTTACATTAGTTTGCTCTTGCCAGGTCTAGTCCTTCAGTAAAAAGTAGCTCCTTTCTCAGGAGGTTGAATCCTCCCTCTTCATCCAGGAGGCACTCAGAGGCACATGACTCACATGGCAGTGAGGGACTTCTTTTTGTCTTTGGGGGTAACCAAAGTGTGATGGGACCTATGCCCCAGGACTCATGTGGGATCAGCTAGAAGATGGTTAAGATCAGGTAAGGTTGAACGCTTGCTCCCTTTCCCTTGGTTCCGCTTCCTCCTGACAACACCTCTTCAGCCAGTCACCTTCTTCCTCTCGCTCTCTGCTCGTAAGTGAAATACTTGGATATTTAAATACTTGGATGGAAGCATTTTATGATCCTTTAAACTTAAAAAAAAGATTTTATTATCTTTAAGTAGTTGCACAAAAGGTTTTCAACTTAACATGTCAGTTTATGAGCACAATGCATCCAATGTTGCTTTAAACTTTTCCTTCCATCAGTCAGGCTGCACATATTTTTATAGGAGTCATCTATATTTCCTATTCTGGAAACCATCTATAAAAAATACTGCTCATATAAAATTCTATTCTAAATATTGAATCTTCCCATGTACTTTAATATCTATTGTGGCCATTTTGCTTCCTTCAATTCCCCGCTACCTACCTGCAGCGTTCCTCCTCCCAGGAGATCTTAGAACTGGCCCCTAAATGGATACTTCAAGACAAAGAATTGACTTACGCTATATACTAACTTACAGCAGGGAGGAAGTACTGGAGTAAAACTTGGGGACAATAGGAGCAATGATTTCCCATGAGAAGAAATGAAGCTCAAATGTGGTAGAGTGCTTCAACATCTCTTCCAGCCTTTGTAGAACCTCCTCCCATTTCACAACAGCCTCTTCCATCCAAACACGTCGGGTTCTTTCTAAGCTCAAACCCTAATATAAGAAAATGATTTCTAGCTGGGTGCTGGTGGGTTCACACCTGCAATCCTAGCTACTCAGGAAGCTGAGATCCAAGGATCACCCCTTGGAAGCCAGCCTGGACATGAAAGTCTGTGAGACTTTTGTCTCTAAATAACCTCTAAAAAGCCAGAAGTAAAGGGCTGGGAAGGTGGGTGGCTCAGTGGTAGAGTGCTTGCTTTGCATGCATGAGGCCCTGGGTTTGATTCCTCAGCATCACATAAACAGAAAAAGCCGGAAGTGGTGCTGTGGCTCAAGTGGTAGAGTGCTAGTTTTGAGCTGAAGAGCTGAGGACAGTGCCCAGGCCCAAAGTTCAAGCCCCATGACTGGCAAAAAAGAAAGAAAGAAAGAAAGAAAGAAAGAAAGAAAGAAAGAAAGAAAGAAAGAAAGAAAGGAAGGAAGGAAGGAAGGAAGGAAGGAAGGAA
>NW_012267235.1:8773843-8775694 GCF_000151885.1 Dipodomys ordii
TGGGATTCTTTAAATACAAGATCATGTCATCTGCAAAGAGAGAAAGTTTTACTTTCTCTTTCCCTATTTGGATTCCCTTTATGTTTGCATCTTGTCTTATTGCTGTAGCTGGGTTATGCCTGACTTTCTATCCATCATTTATCATCCTTATTTAAATCAGCAAAAGAAAAGTGTGGCTAATGATTCACCTTGTCACTGCTCCCTCCTCTTTGCTCACGTATCCGGGTATTTTCAGAGTTCTCTGGTGACTTTCTATCCTCTTGGACTTTTGTATTTGTCATTAGAAGGAGGACTGGTCTCCAACTAGATACTCTGTTAAGACAGGAAGTGGAATTATGGATTACTGGTAACCCATAGCAAGGCATAAAAATTTAGGACCAACTCAGAATGTATGACCATTGGTCATACCGAGTATTGAACTAAGGACCTTATTTTTGCCACTTGAGCCATGTTCTAGTCCTTCCATTTTTAATTATTTTTTTTTCAAATAGGTTCTCATGCTTTTCCCCAAGCCAAGCTCAGACAGTGATCTTTGATCCTCTGTTTCTCAGTAGCTGAGACCACAACCATCTACCATGATATGCAGATTGTTTCTTGAGATAGAGTTTGCTAACTTTTTAATCCATGCTGGCTTTGAACCATGATCATCCTATCTCAATCTCCCAAGCAGACGAATCTTCTAAGCTTAAGCAGAAGTACATATATTTAGTAGTTTGTAGAATTTCCTAGGGAGCCAGGATGTTTAGAGAAAGTATATGATTTCAGAGTACAGGCAGAAAGTTCTACTACTGTTGCCCGGAAGAACTGAACTCCTCTGCTATTATGCCTGGTTGTGTGGTTGACTTTTTTTTTTTGCCAGTCATGGGGCTTGAACTCTGGGCCTGGACACTGTCCCTGAGCTCTTCAGCTCAAAGTGAGCACTCTATCATTTGAGCCACAATGCCACTTCTGGTTTTCTAGTGGTTAACTGGAGATAAAAGTCTCATGGACTTTCCTGCCTGGGCTGGCTTTAAATGGTGATCTTCAGCTCTCAGCCTCCCGAGTACCTGGGATAACAGGTGTTAGCCACCAGCACCTGGAGATTTTTGGCTTTTTACCATCATTTCCTTCTGTATTTGAATCGCTTGTGGGTGAATATTATATATCTGATGTCAGCACCCTGAGTGTTGAGATGCAAATTTTCTGGTTCTATCTTAGGATGAAGGTATTTCTTTTACTCTGGGGAATGAGCATACCTACCTGGTGTGTCCAAAGATGTCAGAAGACCTCATGACAAATGCCCACTAGGGCCCACAGATAACAAGGAAAGGTATTCCTCCTAAATTAATTCTGTTTTTCTCCATAGCAAAGAAAAGTAGGATCAACTGTCCTTCCCACAGCTCAGAAGGTTATTGGCACGCTAGCTGGTAGTCATTTATCTTCTAGTTCATTCATTATTTTCCTTTTTAGTCATTTATAATTAATTGTCAAATTCACCTCCATTCATGTGTCATAGGGTAAACAATAAATAATAAAGACAGATCATAAAGCTGTAGTAGATAGGGTATGGGCTCTCTTCCTCCACTCTTACTCTATAATACTTTTCCCCTATGTAAAAACCTTCAACTCTCAGCATTATTTCCTGGTTGAGTGACCCAAATTTTCCAAACTAACAGGAGATTAGCCTCGTCAGTTCTGAATATTAGAAGTGTCCACAAATTTGCCTTTGCTTGTGTTAGTGTGGAATTACGATGAGGATACAGCTCTGCAGTAGGTTCTGTCTGGGAAGGCTTGGAGCATCACATAGAGAAAGGCTGAGGTGATGAACTGATTTGTTGTTGTTGTTGTCATTCAGCTCCAGGATCAGACTCT
>NW_012267235.1:8775744-8782328 GCF_000151885.1 Dipodomys ordii
AAGGAAGGAAGGAAGGAAGGAAGGAAGGAAGGAAGGAAGGAAGGAAGAAAGAAAGAAAGAAAGAGCCAAAAGTAAAGCAATGGCTCAAGTGTTAAAGAGCTAGCCTTGAGCATAAAGTTCAGGAAGAGTGCCCAGGCCCTGAGTTTAAGCCTCAGGCACAAAAGGCTGCCAATGAACCAACCATCCAAACAAACAAACAAACAATAAATCAAACTGGGAAAATGATTTCTAAGATGTTTCTGCCACCTCTTCTGAATGTTAGCACTTTGATAGGAAACAAGAACCTTTAAGAAGACTAGTCCTAAACTATAGTCCTTTAACTACAGTGTGAACCTAGCAACAAGGATGGTACACTTGACTCAGTGATATTGATTTAGGATACTAAAATCAAACCTTATAAATATCTTTCTCTGCCATATACAAGTCTGCCTTGTGAATAACCAGAGAAGTCAAGCAAGGACTGAGAATCAGACAGTGAAGGGGCTTTTACTGCTAGTTTTCGTGGGGACAAAGGCTCACCTTATTGTTATGATTTCATTGAAGGTGGGACTGTGTGTCCACCCTTGAACATAGCAAGCCTTCACTGGACATTCCATCCCCATTGCCTGTGAGTCTAGGGAACACACAGAACAACATAACCATTTACAGATGCTCCGGCAGCTTAATTCATCTGTGAACGTAAGTGCGCCATAGACTTCATTAAGTGGTTCATACTCCCACATCAAAGGGAGAGTTGAGTGCTGAACTTTAAAAACTGTGAAGCGCACACTGAAAATTTCAGAGTACAGGGGGTTTTAGATTTCCACTTTGGCTCTATTTTAACATCTCTGGGGAACACAGAGAGAGTTTTGCTGATAGCATGGGTTTTGGAGTTAGGGAACACTGGGTCTCAGTCTTCATTTAAACCCTTATAGTCTTAGACAAGTGTTTCCATCCCTTTGAGCCTTCTGTATATCTATGGTGCACACAGCTATCCATGTCCATGTCCATGTGCAACATGCTCACACACATGCAGACCGGCTTTGCCGAACCACTATAACTTACACACAACAACATTTGCAGATTCCTTGATGTACTTAATAGTTGTTTAAGGATTATCATCTTCTGAATGAGCATACCGCCTAATTTTATACATACTAGTCTAGAAAGAAGACAGACAAGGTGGGTGTCGGTGGCTCATGCCTGTAATCCTAGCTACTCAGGAGGCTCAGATCTGAGGATCACCATTCAAAGCCAGCCCAGGCAAAAAAGTTCATGAGAGGCTTATCTTCAATAAGCTACTCAGAAAAATCTAGAAGTGGCACTGTGGCTCAAGTGGTAGAGTGCTAGCCTTGAACACAAAGAGGCTCAGAGATAGCACCCAAGCCCGAGGCAAATTCTTATTATCTTATTTTGACTTCCCTGTGGCTCATCATTATTAACCAAAAAATGGTGTTATCTTTCTTTTCAGTATCCTATTCTATTCTACTATCCTTTTCCAAAATTATGATCTTATATGACTTCGATCTCGTATACGCAATGTGTTACTTGAAAAACTTAGGGTCTTGAATGTTTCTGTTATCTTACTTTCAAAAAGACATCATTTTAACCAGCTTCCTTGTTGATTATTTTAAACGATTATTTTGAGCCTTCTTTCTATATGCATTCATTCATCTGACAGAGAGTTATTGAGTGCTAACTCCTAGGTAAAAAGGGTAAAATACAAGACAGTCAAGCTAGGTTCGTGTGAACTCTTCTCTAACTCTCATGAAACTTTAATTCCTTGGAAGATTTTATCAGCTCCTTTATCCAGGGGCCACGGTAGCATTTATGGTGGTGTGAAGGACCTAATGTCTGTCCAGAACGATGACCATTCAGAGTCGGGAGCCATGAGGGCATTCTGGGGCCCCAGCCTTGAGGAATTGCAGAGCCCTGAGAAACAAACCTGGAAAAAATGAGCAGTGGGCAGTTGTGCATAATTCTTAATGATTTCCACAGTGCCACCATGTGTCTGGCATTTTGCTTTACCAATGTTATTTTATTTAATCAGCATAACGTATAGGTCTTATTATAACCTGGAATTAGCACATCAAGCATCTACTTTTCATTCCAGCCAGGGCAAAGAAGCTCAGAAAACAGAAGCCTTCCCAGCAGGCAGCCACAGTGAACAGCAGAGAATGTCCAAGGCAAAATACAGTTCCTGAGTCTAAAGTGTCGATTGTATTTCGAACAATTGCATATGGACTTCATTAGCCAGCTAAATGGTACCTATTTTAGCAGCCTGCCAGCTGGAGGGATTTCCAGTAGGAAATGTGAGAAGGGAATAAGTCCAGGAATCTCAGGTTCCCCAGGGCCTTCTGGAATTCATACAGATGAAGCAAGATAAGGTCAGCTCTGAATTCCCTTCCCTTCTTCCTGCACCCTGTGCATCGTTACCTCACAAATGAATAAGACCAGAGCACCTGTCTGTCCAGGGGCAGATCGAGGTTTGATCTGCTGTTTGTACATGGCTCTGGGCCTCGTAGGCTTGAGTTCCCTTTAGAGATGGTAGAGAGAAGCAAAAAGAACTCATTCAGCACCAGCTCTCTGTGGGAAACGTGCATCTCTTTGACAGGAGGGTTCTTTATTATATGCTTCCTGTTACATCTTTAGCACAGCTTTGTGTTGGCTTTTCCCATAGGTTAAATATAATGACGGGTAACCTAATCCTGAAGGTAACAGAATAATCTTAGAGGACACAAGGCTCTATTTAATTCTTGCCAAATGACAGAGTATACCCAGACTTTGAACAGGCCCCTGCAAAACTCCAGTAAGTTTTTGTGTCTTACTGAGCTTGGAGCCAGACTCTTCTCTTTCTATTCTTTTCCCCCACTCCCAGGCAGGATCTGATTTCACACCAATTGGTCTGTAAGAGGATAATAGTATCACGATTCAAGACAGGCAACCATGAAGAATTGTTTTATATGCTTCTGATATTCAAGAAGTTTCAGTGGCTTGGGCTGGGATCTCAGTTTCCAAGGAGAGTCAATTCTAGGGCAGAAGATGGTATGGCAAAGGACGCACGCACACACACACACACACACACACACACACACACACACATCAGAGACTTGGAATCAGATGTCCATGTAGTAGAAACATAGCTCTGTCTCTTATTAGCTATGATCTTAGCCAGTGTCTCGGCCTCAGTTGTCTAATTAGTCAAAATGATGTTGAAGACATACCCAATTTGTAAAGATTTTTTTGCATACACAGAATAAAGGAAATCTGTAGAATGATATTCAGAGTGAGGTAAGTGGGTTCATGTGAGGCCTCATTTTTAAGGTCATTTAAAAGTGTTGCCCAATTCATTCTTTCCCTGTCTGGGATAAAATGTCATGCTGTCCTCAGCACAACCCAAACATATGGTGTTTGATGTTAGGGATAGCAGACTAGACTAATGTTAACATGCCTGGAGATCTAGACTTTCTATCTAGAGTCCTCTCTCTCTCTCTCTCCTTCCTCCCTCTCTTCTCTCTCTCTCTTTCTTCTCTCTCTCTCTCCCTCTCTACTCTCTCTCTCTCTCTCATTATCTGTGACCTCACATTTACTGAGGGGCTGTGACATAGACATTGTTTTAGATCCTGAGGGTTGTGTAAGAAAGAACCAGGTTATCTTGGCTCTCACAGACTGCTAGACCAAGAGGAAGACAGGGACGACAGGGGGATGAGACATGTGTGTGTTGCACTGGATTCCTGGAGAAGGTTGGAGAACATTCTATCAGTTTTGGGGATGTCTGTGATGGGAGAGCCGTTAGAGAGAGAGAGAGAGAGGGGAGAGAGAGAGAGAGACAGAAACAGAGACAGAGAGACAGAGACGGAGAGATAGTGTAACTCTTGCACTCAGCACTCGAGCTGTTCTGCAGGAAGAGAAGTAGGAGCAGAGAGCTGTAGATAGGAAGTACTGCTAGGAAAAATCAATGACCCTTCCTAGAATACAAGTTTATGGTGGCTGGGGCATGCGGTTCAAAGCAGGCCTGGGCAGAAGTCCCTAAGACTCTTACTTTCTTACTTCCAATTAACCAGCAGAAAACTAGAGGTGGCACTGTGGCTCAGGTGGTAGAGAGCTGAGGGACAACGCCTAGGCTCAGAGTTCAAGCCTCATGAGCAAAAAAAAAAAAAAAAAAAAGACTTCTAAATTGTATCTCCCACTTGGAATTAGTACTATTTCTTGAGTACTCTTGAAGAATTTATCTATTTTGGATAATTCTCAGCAACTTTCTCTATGAATCTTGCTCTTCTTTATTTCTCCTGTGTGTGTGTGTGTGTGTGTGTGTGTGTCTGACATACGCATGTTTCTTAGAGCTTTATCTAGATTTCCTACCCTTGTTCCTTTCTGTAATTGTGTAGCCCATCTTAGTGAATGGAGCTTTGTCAGGACATCATATGTGTATCTTCAGCAGCTGGTTTTATATCCAATGCAGAGACTAGTACAGGTGTAGCATTGTTAATCTGAAATGTTAATCGGAAGTGTTCCATATTGTGGCCTTTCTGAATGCCAACACGATACCACAAGTGGAAAATTCCATGCCTGATCTCAAAATGTAGGTATACTAAAAATATTGCATAATATAACTTGGAAGTGGCAGCTCATGCCTGTAATTGTAGCTACTCTGGAGGCTGTGATCTGGAGGATTGAAGTGTGAGGCCAGCATGGGTTGAAAAGTTCTCTCTAGTCCATCTCCAAAATAATGTGCAAAAAGCAGGCCTCATAGCATGGATCAAATGGGAGAGCACCAACCTAGCAAGAATGAGGCTCTGAGTTTAAATCCCAGTATTATATAGCATGACCATTTTCCCTTGTGTATAAGCTATATAATAGACATAAATAGATTTGGTCCCCTCCTCAAAATATATCATGATGTATATGCAAGTATTAAAAATTTAAAATCTGAAATGCTTCTAGTCCCAGCTCTTTGACTAAAGGACTATATGTTTGATGAAGCCTAAAATATTCACTTTAAGAAAAAAAAATGGGCCTATCTCAGACTAATCTGTTAAACTATTGATTGGATTCTTTATTTCAATTATCCTTTTTCCTAGTTATTCAATTTGTAATTGGTTCTTTTTAATAGTTTTCAGTTTGCTAATGAAACTCCCCATCTTTGAATTTTTAAACCTGTCAGTCACAATGATTTTAAAAAAATTGAGTCTGATTAATGGTCAGGCTTGGATCTCTAATTGGATTTTATCACCATCTTCTTTTATTAGTGGACATTAGTTATATAAGGAGTTGTTCCATTTGGACAATCCATACAAGTATACAATGGATTCCAATCAATCTCTCCCGCTCTACCACTCACCCTGATCATCCTTTCCTCCCTTGGGTTTGACCACTTTGTGACTAGTCTATGGAGTGTCACTTGTCTTATGACACTGTAGAGAGATGTTGTGGCTTGTGTCCGGATAGCCTTCCTTTGCTTTAGTTAGCCTGAACCATAGGTTCTAGCAGGTAACCCTAGTTTGTCTCCCACCCCCCACTCCTTCCACAAGTTTAATCCAGTTAGGAGTTGAGCTCACTCAATTTTGTTTCTCAATCATTGTGAAGGCTAGGATTGGTTCTTGTTTTCCCATGTTTGGGGGTGGAGACTAACTGGAAGTCACAACAAAGTACAGGAATATTTACCATGGCTCTCCTTCCCTGGTAGACGTTGAACTCTGCCTTCCATCCTGACCCACAGCCTGGAAGTTCTTAGCTTTTGAACTTTGGGTTTATGCCTGACTTTCTTTTTTTCCATTATTTATTATATATACTAAGTTTATTATTTCAGACTAAGGGCAATCTCTATATAGAGAGAATATATAAATGAAATTGCTAATACCATTAAAGGCAGAGAGGAAATTTCACAGTTACATTGAAAATGAGACTAGATGAGTGTGTAGGAAGTTGTTTTATATTTTCTGACATCGTTTCTTCTCATCCCAATGAAATATTTTTTTAAGAACTGAAATAAATAGCACTCAGGAGCTATAGCTCCAGTATAACAACAACAACAACAAACACACACACAAAAAAAACAATGAAGTGTTAGGAACATGTAATGTGCTATCAGTGGTCACTGTACAAGTGTATGGCTCTGTCAGGCACCCAACTTAGCTTAGAAGGAACTCATACCAAGTCACCATTAAATGGCTACTAAAAGCCATATGTCACTAGAGTATCAAATGCTTCTAAAACCTAGTCAATGAGCTTGCTTGCTTTTTCTTTCCTTCTTTCTTTCTTTCTCTTTCTTTCTTCCTTGTTTTTTATTGTAAAAATACTGTATAGAGGGATTACACTTACATGAGCAAGGTAATAAGTACATTTCCTATCAAGCATTGTTGCCTCTTCCTTTGTTTTTCCCCTACCATCCCTTCCCTCCCACCTCCACAACTACACTCCTCCCCGCTCCCGCCTAAATTGTAAAGTTCATTTTTCAACATAGTGTCTTGTATCTGTATCCCTACTGGGTCAACCTATATCCCTATTTAAACATTTTGTTTTTTTCCTTCCCCTCCCCAAATTAGAGGAGTGTATATACAAGATGCAGGGCACCGGAATCAAATACAATGAAAACAGGGGTTATA
>NW_012267235.1:8785248-8799875 GCF_000151885.1 Dipodomys ordii
GAGTACCTGGGATAACAGGTGTTAGCCACCAGCACCTGGAGATTTTTGGCTTTTTACCATCATTTCCTTCTGTATTTGAATCGCTTGTGGGTGAATATTATATATCTGATGTCAGCACCCTGAGTGTTGAGATGCAAATTTTCTGGTTCTATCTTAGGATGAAGGTATTTCTTTTACTCTGGGGAATGAGCATACCTACCTGGTGTGTCCAAAGATGTCAGAAGACCTCATGACAAATGCCCACTAGGGCCCACAGATAACAAGGAAAGGTATTCCTCCTAAATTAATTCTGTTTTTCTCCATAGCAAAGAAAAGTAGGATCAACTGTCCTTCCCACAGCTCAGAAGGTTATTGGCACGCTAGCTGGTAGTCATTTATCTTCTAGTTCATTCATTATTTTCCTTTTTAGTCATTTATAATTAATTGTCAAATTCACCTCCATTCATGTGTCATAGGGTAAACAATAAATAATAAAGACAGATCATAAAGCTGTAGTAGATAGGGTATGGGCTCTCTTCCTCCACTCTTACTCTATAATACTTTTCCCCTATGTAAAAACCTTCAACTCTCAGCATTATTTCCTGGTTGAGTGACCCAAATTTTCCAAACTAACAGGAGATTAGCCTCGTCAGTTCTGAATATTAGAAGTGTCCACAAATTTGCCTTTGCTTGTGTTAGTGTGGAATTACGATGAGGATACAGCTCTGCAGTAAGTTCTGTCTGGGAAGGCTTGGAGCATCACATAGAGAAAGGCTGAGGTGATGAACTGATTTGTTGTTGTTGTTGTCATTCAGCTCCAGGATCAGACTCTGTATTTGCTTGTTGGCTCCTTAATCCCGAATCACAGCCTTTTTCATCGCTTATGAAATTTTTAAGGCGGTTTGCACGGTTCTATTTGACTAGAAACACCCAGATCGCATGATTATATCTTATGCATTAGGTTGTCTGTGTATGTGAGTTCTCACTATGACTGGGAAAAAGAGACTAATGACATACAGAATAGCCAAAATGTAACAAAGATTTTAAGAAACGTTGGTCAGCTACGTGGGACTGCCCACTAGAGATGCATTTTGTAGACTCAAAAAAAAAGTGTTAACTACTAGGAGTCAGCATGGATTTACATGAAATCCAAATCGTTTCCTCTATAGCTAGGATACTCAAATAGTAAATTATGTGCTCAATCCTGCAGGAAAACCTAAAGGAGCTAATTTAGAGAAAAGCTAAGTGACTATAGTTTCTATTTTTTAATGGCAGAAAAATTTAAATAGAGGAAATACTATGACTTAAAATACAAAATTTTGGAAAAACAGTTGCTAATGAGGGATTTGTATTAAACCATATAGAAGAGGACAGATAACCACAATGCCCAGAATCATGGCAAACACATCCTAGGGTGAAGGAGTTTAGAGAGAAGATATGACAGAACAAGTTTGCCTAGAAGCCAGCTAAGGGTGAACACATGATCTTAGTGATGAAAGCTACAGATAAGCCTGGGCTAGAGATAGACGCTGGATTCCTTTCTTAGAGAACCAAAACTCTGACTGTCAAGTCTGAGCAGTGCTTGATGCTAGGAGGTTAGTGTCTAGAGGAAAAACGCAGTAGATATTCTTTCAGACTTGTTCAAAGTGAGAAATAACAAAACTGTCTCTGACTTATCTCAGTCTAATGTAAGATTTAGCTAGAATGTTGAGCACTGCTGATACGTCAGTTAATAACTAGTGAAAAGGAAGAAAAATGTGAACAGTAAATAGAGGTTACAGGAAAAGTGAAATAACAGAGAACTGTCTGATAAAGAAGTTTCAAGGGATTCAAAGAGGAAAGAAAAAGTCAGTTGTCTTTGCTTGCAGATCATATGATACTAAGCTTTCAAGACCCTAATAATTGCACCAAACAACTCTTATACTGGATCAACTATTTTGGCAATACGTCAGGATATAAAATCAACATATAAAAATGAGTAGCTTTTCTATATAACAATAATGAACAGTCTAAAATAGACACAAGGAAAACAAGTCCATTCATAGTAGCCTCAGGTGGACAAAAAGAAAAGGAAGAAAAAAGTGATAGAAAAAAGAAACCTGGGCATACATTTAAGCAAAAGAGTGAAAGACTCCTACAGTAAAGCGTATAAAACCCTGAAGAAAAACATTAAAGGTGACAGCAGTAGGTAGAAAGACCTCCCATGCTTATAGACTTGAAGAATTAATATCATGAAAATGGCCCTGCTGCCAAAAGCAATATGCTGATTCAATATAATACCCATCAAAATCTTAATGATATTCTTTGAATATCTTGAAATTCATATGGAAGCATAAGATATTCCAAATAGAAGAAGCAATTCTGAGCAAAAAGAGCAATTCTGAAGGTAACAAAATACTAGACTTCAAATTATTCTACAAAGTCAGAGTAACAGAAACAGCATGTTATGGGCATAGAAACAGACATAAAGACCCATGGAACAGAAAAGAGGATCCAGAGATAAAACCACACAACTGCTATCTGATCTTTGACAGTGGAGCCAAATCCTTACACTGGAGAAAATACAGCTTCTTCAACAAACATTTCTGGGGAAACTAGTCATTTATATGCAAGACAATGAAACAAGACCCTTATCTCTCATCCTGTACAAAAATGAACTCCAATTGGATCAAAGATGTTAAGAAAAAAACATCTAACTTTGAGGTTACCAGTGGAAAACTCTGGAACATAGAGGCAATGTTAATTATCTTCTGAATAGAATCTCAAGTGACCAGAAAAATAAGAGCAAGAATTGACATGTGGAACTGCATCAAATTTAAAATGTTCTATGCATCAAAAGAAACAACTACCACAATTAAGAGACAACCACAGGATGGGGGAAACATCTTCTCCAGATAATCAGCAGAAGATTATAGGTGACCCAAGCCCAATTCTATTAATAGCACTATAGTCTCACTTGAATTTGTGACAGGAGACAGGCAGAGGCCAAGGAGTAAAAATCAGTGTAGCCTCAAGCAATAGGACTCAAGATCCTTATCCTACCTGCTGTGAAATAACCTCTTCCTTACATCCAATCCAAGGGCTCCCACTTGCCTCTCTGCAGTGAATTTGATTCTCAAGGATGTAGTTAAAAGTCATCATTGGTGAATCACCAACCAACCACCTCTTGCTTCCCTTTCTTTTCATTTCCCAAAGATCACAGAATGCAATGTATGTTCAGTTTGATACACAGGAAAGCCAGGGAAACATTTGTATCTCATT
Source organism: Dipodomys ordii (assembly GCF_000151885.1). Taxonomy (NCBI): domain Eukaryota; kingdom Metazoa; phylum Chordata; class Mammalia; order Rodentia; family Heteromyidae; genus Dipodomys; species Dipodomys ordii. Next base: position 8,788,489 of record NW_012267235.1, read on the forward strand.
AGATTTTAGGGAGAAGAGAGATCATATAGCTTCTTGTGTTAGCTATCAGATTAGCAAAGCCTGGTTCCTGTGTATAATGTATAATCTTTCCCCAGCCCATCTGGCCTCTGTTTAAGGATTCCTAAGTATAGTTTTGTGCATGCATATGCAGTGGTGAACATGAATGTGGGTGCATGGGTGGACATGGATATGTGTGCAAGTGTGTGTGTATGTGCATGTGCATGGGTGTGGTTGTCAAGGGAGATCACAAGAAGGGGTGCATTATTGTTACATTCCTCCTAACCAGCACTAGGTCAAGAGAGCTATTTCCCTATGAAGGGATGCTTGAACATCCATCTTGAATATGACAAGGCCTTCCAAGTAACAGTTTAAGGACATAATGGTTCACTGAGTGACTATAAAGGTACATCAAGCAGTCCTATGTTTGAGACAAAGACACTGCTCACAACTAATCCCAAACCAAGAAGCCACATAGAGAACTAGAAATCCGGAAGTGGATTTCCTTTGGGGATAATTAAGCTGTAAAATACCATGAATTCAGACCCTCCCCCAACGAGAAAGGTTAGAGAAAGAACAAATTAAGTTTACTCCTTTAAGAGAGCTCAGTAACATTTCCAGAAACTGTGTTGCAGCTGTACTATTAAAGAGGTGATGGGTATTAAGTAACCTGTTTGCTGGCTCCTGAAATACTTTTAAGACTTCAGATTCAATGAACATTTATCAATGTCCATGCTTCCCTCCACCCTTGCCCCGTCATTGAATTCCCAGGCTCATGTAATCTAATTTATACCTCACCATATTTCTTTGAAATAAATACTTGTACCAATTAAGGTAACCAAGTGTCAGTAGGTTTAAGTCATCTGCTGCAGCTGATATAGCTACTGAGTCAGCGAGCCAAAGTTCAAAGGAGGTATAGTTCCAAGTAAGTTAATGAATCCTTTGATAAGTCAGGGAAAACAAGAGGGAAGGGAAGGTTTTGGAATTTATTCTAAGCGAAATTAGTTCAATTATCCCTTAGTACTTAGGTAGCACACACACACACCGCGTGCGCGCACACACACACACACACACACACACACACGAAACAGTAAAATCACTATGAGCAAAAGACAGACCAGTTATTTCTTTTCTAAATGGGTTTGTTCTGCATAGGAATATCTCCTCCTCTTCTTTGTCTCTCATGGATAAAATCAATCAGAAATCCAAGGGTAAGGGAGCCTGAAATGTGCCCACTACCTTGGTTCAGAGCAGTATGGCATTAATGTGGTTAACAGTCAGGCTGCTGAAGAGCCTGCCAAACTGTTACAAATGGGTTGGGGCAAAGCTTCACTTCATTCTCGAGGTGGTATTCTCAGAAATGGAACCTTGGGATTACTGGATCAAACTGCTAGAGCCCCCTTTTGCACAGAACAGCATTTATACCCACACGTGATGTCCTGAGCTCTGAAATGGACACTCAAAAATGAATCTTCAAGCTAGGTGCTGGTGGCTCACACCTATAATCCTAGCTACTCAGGAGGCTGAGATCTGAGGGTCACCATCAGAAGCCAGGCAAAGGCAGGAAAGTCCATGAGACTTTTATCTCCCAGAAGCTACTCAGGAAAATCTAGAAGTAGTGCTCTGGCCCAAGTGGTAGAAGGCTAGTCTTAAGCACAGAGAGGCTCAGGGATAGCATCCAGGCTGTGAGTTGAAGTCCCAGGACTGGCAACCAAGAGGAATATTCAATTCCATAGGGCAAATAATATATGTTTTTATCCTAGGTTGCCTTGTTTTTTCTCTAAAGTTTATTTGAGAGAGAGCTCTACTAGGTAAGTCAGTAAACATTTAAGGTGGCTGGTGTTTCGATCTACAGCGGCTGTGAGGCTGCAGGTGACATTCATGGGGAGAAGGTCATTTTCGGATGGGTGAACTGAAGGTGGCTCCAGACATTCCGAGTGAAGACAAGAGTGCAGAGGCAAGTGTGACTGCAGAGCTCACCAATGGTGCCATGGTCACACAGTGGCTATAGAATCTTTGTGTTGAATGTGAGCCTGGGGCTGCACCACCCTTATAGAATTGAGAGTAGATTTAAAACCAAACCCTAAGGAATCATCACACTTAATGTCAGGGTGTGCATGGATGCTAAGTCGGCTGGATGTTTCAGGAGAGAATAAGAATTACCAGAATAATGTGGTATCTTAACTTCATATTGCTATCATAAAATTCTCCCAAAGTAGGTGACTTACAAAGAACAGAAGTTTGTTTAGCTCATGGCTAAATGAAGGAAGTCTAAGAGCATGAGGCTTAGACATGAAGCAGCACTAGCTCGGGTCTCCTTGTTCTGGTCACTAACACTGATTCCAGGCCTTATCCTCTCATCCTCATCGAATTACCTCCCAAGGTCTTCAGTTCCAAGATCATTAGCATCTGAACCTGGGAATTAAGTTTGAAACACATGAACGCTTGAGAGGTACATCTAAATCATAGATCGTGGTATCATGAAATTTAAAAGTTCCTCCAAGGGAGTGATCTACTGGGTATGGTGGTGTATCTTTGTAATCCCAGCACTCAAGAGACTGAGGCAGGGGTTGGACAAGTCTGGGACAAGCCTGGCCTACAAAGCAATGCCATGTCTTAAGAAAAGAAAAAAAAGAGAGAAAAGAAAAGGAGGGAGGAGGAAGGGAGGAAGGGAGAGAGGGGGAGGGAGGGAAGGAAAGGAAGCGAGGGAGAAAAAGAAGGAAGGGAGGAAGGAAGGAAGGAAGGAAGGGAAGAAGGAAGGAAGGAAGGGAAGAAGGAAGGAAGGAAGGAAAGAAGGAAGGAAGGAAGGAAGAGAGGAAGGAAAGAAAGAAGGGAGGGAAGGAGGAAGACAGGGAGGGAGCGAGACAGGGAGGAAGGGAGGGAGGAAGAAGGAAAGAAGGAAGGAAGGAAGAAGACAGAGAGGAAGGGGGAGAAGGAAGGAAAGAAGGAAAATGTGGTTAATAACATCTAAGATTTCTGACAACTCCAGAATTCTGGGCTCTGATGGATAATATTGGTTTACCCAAGATTTCTGAGTGAGCAAGAAAGACTCTTCCCATCCCTTTGTAGGCATCATTCACTGTCAGTCCAGTTCCACCAGCTTGGAGAGTTTTAAAAATTTCAGGCATCCTGTGCTTCTACTCTATGTGTCTCGGCTATCATGTTTAGTATGGCACCAAGTGTTCACATTTCTGAATATGTAGTTGCTACTATCTAGGAGCTTATCTTCCTCTTTTTTTGGGCGGGGGGAGTCCGGTCATGGGGCCTGAACTCTGGGCCTGGGCGCTGTCCCTCAGCTCTTCAGCTCAAGGCTGGCGCTCTACCACTTGAGCCACAGCACTACTTTGGCTTTTTTCTTTTCACTTATGTGGTGCTGAGGAATTGAACCCAGGGCCTCAGGCATGCAAGGCAAGGGCTCTACCACTGAGCCACCTTCCCAACCCTTCCTGTTTTTCCCTTTCCATCAAATGAAGAATTATAAAGTGAAGAAAATGGGAGAAGAGAAAAAAGTTTATTTGAAAGGGAGGGCAATGCACCAGAGAAGGTATGGAACTATTATAGGTGACACAGGGGAGTGGCACCTGTCCCCTATACAAGTCTGCTTCAACCCAAATGTTCCAGGATCTCCAGGAAGAGGAGGGGTGTCAATTCCACCACATTGCCATCTCTCCCTATTTGTCTAATCTCTCCCCTTTGCACATAGTTATTTTAGCTACCTTACATTTTTTTACCTTACAATTTTTAAAAACTGGAAATCTTAAGAAATGTTTGTTGGGTAAGGAGTATAGGCATGATACACTCTTCTATGAAATATAAATATGATGTAAGGGGGAGAAAATTGCAAAGCTCCTAGTTTATATCAGGACAATAGTGTCATTATAATGGTAACTTTTTCTTTTGTCCTAGATGTCCTACCAAAGAGGGAAAAAAACAATCCCTCGAAAATATCTATTGCTTTTGATTTTTTAAGTTCTCTCTCTCTCTCTCTCTCACACACACACAAAAAAAACTGTCCCACTGGAATCAACCATCTGTTGATTAAAAACCTTGTTACTTGATAAATTCAGTAAGCTGAAACTGATTTTTAGAAACCCAATCATTCTGATGTTACTAGCTGCTGGGAAAGAGACAAAAGCTGTGGGTAATTATTAACAACTTTATAAAGCTGACTTAGTCTCTGAGGGAACCCCCAAAGCCTCCCCTCCCCCCACTAGCTAGCACATTTCTAGGTGGGAGAATGGCTGTTTTAAGATCCTAAGGTTTCAGTCACAGATTCTCTCTTGTTTATTTTTTCTTTTCTTTTTCTTTTTTTTTTTTAACAGCCATTGTGATGGAACATCTGTATACAAAGGGAAATACTTCTTGGCTTGCAGGCAGCCAATAGCATCCTTGCTTTCTTTCCAGTTGTTTCAAGATGGCTGATTCGCAGCTGCTCATAAAGAGCAGGAAAGGGATCAGAAATGCCTTGTAAAACGGGACAACCTGGTACAGACATATTTCAGTTCAAATCTCTGCCTCCTCTCCTGAATTCTCTCTTGAACTCCAGAACTCCATTTCCAACTGCCAAGGGCATTCCTGTTCCCCACATTACACAAGGCCATGGTCATGGTATAGGAAACACTATTGAAAGCTGGGGACCAGAGACTGAAATTTTGAATTGAAAACCAGTCCTCCATCCGTCCCTGGGGTTATGTCCAGGGAGCGAAGGGGACATAATTAAGGCATCCAATTAGGTTGGCATTTATCAATGAAAGTTCTGACTTCTAAGTAAAGCGAAGCAGTGTGTTATATAATCCACCCGGCAAGGGCATGTTGAAATCATTAGCTTCTAACAGGAGTCTCTCTGGTTGAACAAGGTCTAAGGGCAGGACACAAAGATCATTTTCCCCCGAAATCTGCCTATGTCATTAGCCTTTCCATGGGCGATATAACTCCTTCCCTCCACATAGCACGAGTCCCATGGCTATCAATATAGAGCACACCATTTCCATTATGGTTATAAATTATGTGCCAGGTCCCCAGAGGCCCTTGTCCCAAGGTACAGATACTTACTAAAGATGAGCTATTATATGACAGCACAGGGAAAATGAGCTTTAGGAAGTAAAACCAACTCCGCCCCCACTTTTTTATAGACCACTAATCCATCCAGCATGTGTACTATGGATAATTTCTACAAAGTAGAGCCCAGAGTTCACATGGATTATCCTTGAACTTAAAACAAACAAACACACACACATGCACACTCACATTCACATACATACATGCGTATATGCCCCCTTCATATACTCCTTCTCAAATAAACAAGAATATGGTATTGCTATAGTAGCCTCATTTTTATTCATTTTTGTATGGGTTTCTATGCCTTTACTAAATTTTCCAATTGATTTTCTGAATTGTATCGCACCACTGAGTGAGTGCTCCCCTATCCTTTCAGTTCTGAAATGCAGCAAGCTAAAAGGCGATTCTTCTGGTTGAATCATAAAAACACTGTGCATGGAATTGCTTTGTCACATATATGCATTGTGTGTGTTTGTATGTATGTATGTACATGTATGAATATATATGCAGGTCTAAAAATGGAGAATGCTTTTTCAGAAACTTGATTGAAATTTCATTAAGTTACCACCAAATGGGAAAAAAAGAGAAAGTCTTAGTATCACATACTTTGACCTAATAGCTAACTGATCTCTGCAATTTTATATGAATAGCAACTTTAAAGTACTTATTCTAACAAGTAATGTATTATCAATCATTGTCTCAAAATTATTTTATGTGAATGTAATTATAAATTCAGCTCACATATAAAAATCCATTTCCTTTCTAATTCCAAACTAACTTTTATAATGATGATTAGTTTCTTTCTTATGTCACATGAAGAAGCAGCATGCCATGTCTCAAGGAACTGAGAGAATATATTGTTTTCTAACCTGTCCTATAAGCAAAACTTAAAACAAAAGTGTCCTTTCATTTGAAAAGGAACAAACCTCTAAATAGCATTGAAGAAATGAAGAGCAACACAAATGGTAGCACAAATAGTTTAACATACCAGATTGTGTAAATATACATTTTAGTTTTTATCTTAACTTGATTACTTAGTTAGGATCACTTAAACCAATAATCATGACACCGTACTGTTGACTTTACAACACATATATAAATTCAATATTTAGGACAATAGTAGCACAAAAGAGGGAGAGGGAATTGGGTTATCTTGTGGTCAAGATTTTGTACTGTACCCCAAGGAAGTCAGTACTAATTAAAAGTGGTTTGTAATAAACCAGGACACAGCATTTGTTGTATACACTCTTTGGAAAGTTCATTTGTTTTGGTTAGTGTTTAAATATTTTGAAGTGTTGTTACTGATAAGCTTTTATTTTAAGAACCTTTCTATAAAGTTATATTTTTACTTTAAGTGTGTTGAGTTTTTTTTTTTTTTTTGAGCTGGAGGGACTATAACTCTCTGATAGCTGCTAGACATTCTCTGGGACCCTGGCTGTCTTGGGCAAAAGACTGTCAATCAGATAGTGGACTTCTCTAAAGCCAGCACCCAAAGCCTAACTCCAGCCCCAGAAGGACCTGCCCTGGCAAACAACTGGCACCAGACTTCAGTCCAAAAGGCTGACCTATGAATGGTGCAAATACAATCCTTCATTTGCATAAAGGATTATACCATGATTGGTACAAACGTGAGGGACTGCTGATTGGTGCAGAAAATCTCTGCCTTTCTCCCCTCTAGCTATATAAACTGCTTAACTTACTTGATAATTGTGCCTTGCTGCCAGCTACAGGTCCCAATGAAGGTTTCCTCCACAATAGTCTTGCCTACATTTCCTGATCTACTAAAATAAAGAAGAGGAAGGAGTAGAGGTAGCAGGGAAGAAAGTGGTAGAGAAGAAGCTGTTCTGGCAGCAAGGCAGAGTACAAGGCCTGGAGCATAGAGATTTGGGCCCAAAGCATAGAGAATTGGGCTCAAAGATACTACTGTGTCTTAGCTGTCAGGAGCCTCAGACCTGAATCTTGCATGTCCTGTTGCTCTAGCTGTCAAAGGCACAGGGCTGACTGCTACTGTCCCCTCCCCATGACTGTACCATCTACTCAAAGAAAAACTGGAGGAGCATTTCCTCCCCTACACACAGTTTTTACTGGGTAGAGCAAAACAAGCCCCAGACAAAAGTGTCTCATAACATTTTGGCCAAATGGATTTCCATAGAACATTCTACTTAAGCATATCAGAATGTGCTTCTCAATTCTTCTCAAGTGCAAATGATACATTCTTTAGGACAGATCAAATACAAAGCTTTAAGTCATCCATAAATTTAGAGACATTAAATAATAAAACTATGGTCTTGGATGATAATGGCATTAAGCAATGATGGAAGAAAAAACAATGGACAATGAACCAGAAAACCCTCAGAGATTTTAAAAATAACTCATCCCTAAGGAAGAATTTTCAATGGAAATTAGAAAGTATTTTGAACTGAGTGAAAATGAAAGCACAATATATCAAAACATAGGGATGCAACTAGAATAAAAATAGAGATTTATTTATACCTATCTTAGCAACAAAATCAGAAGCAAAGAAGAAAGTACTCTTGTGATCTTATCTACTCTAGAGATGGAGAGAAGACATCTGGGCTCAAGTTAGCTGAAGTGAGTTAACCAGACACTATTCCATTAAAAAAATAAAAAGCTGGGTTTGGTGGCTCATGCCTATAATCTTAGCTTACATGGGAGGCAGTGGTAAGAAAACAATGTCCAAGATCAGACCAAACAAAAGTGCCAGATTTTTTGTGAAAGATCAAAAGGGATGGAGATCTATTCCAAGTGGTCAAGTTCTTGTCTAATAAGCACAAGACCTTAGTTCAATCCTCAGTTCTGACAGGGGCGGGGGAGAAGCAAGAAAATACTGAAAATTAGAGGTAATGTTAATGAAATCAGTAACAACTTAACAGAAATGAAAAGATCACAAAGTAGTACTATGATTAACTGTGTGCTAAGCAAGAAAAAAACAAAAAGCAAGAGAGAGAGAAGAGGGAGAGAAGAGGACCTCTTATAGACTTTGTATATGTTGGAAATTTTCAAAGCATAATTTAAGAAATCAGTAAAATTATAGTAGACGTTTAAGACTGAAACCAAACATGGTAGCTATATTTTAGGTGTTGGAGTCCAGAAGAAGTAGAGATTTTTATACCTTTTACCTGAGAGTTGATGGGTAGTTTTCAGTCCTGTCTACTTGGCATGTGCTATGAGTTGGCACATAGCTTCCTACCTTACTCTAGGAAGCCAACGTTTTTTGCGTTTATTGCATAAATGAAAGACAATGTGAAAAGGAAGTGGAGAGAGAGAAATGTGCATTCGAATATCATTATATTAACGTGGCAATTTTGTGGTGCAAAAAGAGGCTGAGAAAATCTAGAAATTCTTCAGATACCCATCCTTATAGCCAGGGTTTATAAATCTGAGGCTCCCCTCTGCCAAAACAAGCTATAACAATCAGGAAGAAGTTCCAGCCAAAGGAACGACTTGATGACAAGAAGGAGGAGAAGAAAACGTTGGCACCGTTAAGAGTACTTTGTGGATATAGAATTCAGGCCAATCTTGAGTTAGCACTCACACAGTTTCACATCACATTGGCCCACAATTACGTTACTGAGCTTCTTAATTCAGTCTCCCACCTCGGTTTCTATTGCAACCCTTAGCATGATTCACCCAAGAGGAGATTTGTTTATTGACTGATCTCCTTTCATAAACCAAAGGGCCATTGGCTCTAGAAATTTCTTCTTTGGCTTTCTGCTAATAGAACATAAGTATAACATAAGCTCACAAACCTGTAACCCAAGTTGGGGGACTTGAACTGGAGGGGTGCTGTCCCTGAGCTTTTCTCCTCAAGGCTAATTGCACTCTACAACTTTGAGCCACAGCTCCACTTCTGGTTTTCTGGTGGGTAATTGGAGATAAGAGTCTCATAAACTTTCCTAACCAGCCTGGCTTTGAACTGTGAACCGCAGATCTCAGCTTCCTGAGTAGATAGGACAATAATGCATGAGTTATCAGCGCCCAGCAAGATGCAGCTTTTAAAGGATCTGAAAATAATCTTCCAAAAGAGGAAGCCCTCCATTTAAAATCTCAAAATGAGGGAAAATATGGTTGAAGTATATTACATTTATATATGAAAACCAAAAAATGAAATTGGGAAAATGAACTTTTTTCAGAGTGGCACTGAGTAGGGAGGGATGAAGGTGGTAATTTTGGTAAGAATTCATTTTATATATGTATGTGTGTATGTGTGTGTGTATGTGTGTATGTATGTGTGTATGTATGTATGTGTGTAAATGCCATAACAAAGCTCCCTTGAACAACTTATATGTCCTATTAAAATGTTTAACATATGAATAAAATCACAGAAGGAGAAGGATATAAGTGAATGGCATACATTAATTGTGCCTTTGGTACATTTATGACATGGACTAAACAAAATTTCATAGCATTCGGTACTGCATTTTCTTCACAAAAATTTATGTTCTGAGACATCTTGAATGCAATTTTTCTTCTTTTCTTTTCTTTTTTTTTTTTCATCCAGGAAAAGAAACAAAGCCCCTGGTATTGATTTCTGCCAAGCATTCAAAATGAAGTGTTTTCTGAAAAGTTACAAAAAATGAGTTCCAATATAAACTTGTTATTACAATAAATAATTTCTTTTCTTAAAATAATCCTTTCACCTCCATGATCTCATCCTACTTTACAACCTTGCATGTGACGGGATATTATGTAATGAGACCATGGCAGAAATGGAAGCTGGTGATAAACAAAGCTGGCTGGTTTCGTTTGGGGATGGCGCAGTATAGGAAAATGTAAACACACTGTAAACTGAGCCTAGGGAAATGGAATGGAAGTTCTCTATAAAACAGACAAAGATATGCACCTTCTCCCATACAGAGTGAAGCCCTCTGTTTTCTGATGGCTCTTAATATGCCCAGAATTATCAGCACCACTCCGCTTTTAATGACAAGATTTAGTCACCTGGCTTCTGTGTAATGAGCTGAGCACCTTTTTGGAGTTTTAGCTTGCTGCTGTCTCAACCCCGGAGAAAATACCAATCCCAAATGAAACCTAAGAAGAAGGAAGAGAAGAAAGGAGATCTTAACTCTGGATGATTCATAAACGTATCTGGGAGTTGTGAAGGGGGTGGGCAGGGGAGGTTGGCAGAGGTCATTTGGGTCAAAGCTGGGAGTGAATCCCTTAGAAGAATTCTGCTGGCTGGCTGCAAGTGCAAAGCTTTAAGCCTTCCATCAGTAGCACCTGGTCTGCCTCTGATGGATGAGCAGAAATAATTAAAGGTGTCAGAATTTTCTGGAAGAAATCCAGGGGACAAAATTCTCTGGGGGTGAGTACAAAGTGAACAGGGCTTAGGAGCACATTTCCTTGCTCTCACTCTCTGTCTCCCCTCTGTGTCTCCCTAGGAACAAGCAATCATTCACGAATCACTCGTCATGGCAGGAACTGCGTCTGGGCTGAGAGCCTAGGGAGCAGAAGGCCATTTTGCCTATGGCTCTCTGCCCTCCATTTATGCTCTTTCCACACTTCAATGGCGCATTTTCTCCCAAAGAACACATACACATGCAAGCGAGGGGAAGGGGGAGCGCAGGTAGGTAGACCACGTTTGAACCAGACTAGCTTATATCTGAAATAGAAGGTGAGAAATATTTTCTAAGCAGAGCCAGCTAGTGTTTTTTTTTTTTTTTTAAATCCTACAAATACAAGGAGATGGGCATGCTCTGGTATCTGTAGGAATTTTGTCCTTTTACGGAAAGTCTTGCAAGGTCATGGTCAGAAATCAATTTTCTGGGTAAATAGAAGAGACATACTGTTTAGCAAGTAGGTTTTCTCACTGTTCTTCCACGAAGAGCTCAGACTCTTCCCTAAACAAATTCTGGAAGAATATTTGAATAATATTGAATTGAAGTGGTACCACATTTTCATCTTGACCAGAATACCTGTATCTTTTCCTCCTTCCCTCAATCCAGAAAGAAGAGAATTCAAGGAAGGAAACAGCATGAAAAAAGCAAGAAAACATACAAATAAAAAAAGCAATTCTGTTGGGAACTGAGAAAAAGATTCCATGAGGAGGACTTGAGAATGTTCTGGAATTGGAGAATCTCTCTTCACATGAAGGAACCAAACCAGAGGCAGGGAAAGAGGTATGTCAGGAAGACTAAAAACTAGATTCATCCAACTACAGAAGGAGAAGGAACTAGAAACTCTTTTATTTTACATAATGCTTGGATGGATGCTTTTGATTAGTAGAAATTCTCCTATTTTGTTTCCTAACACTTCTAGAAGTCATCTAAAAGTAGAGGAGAGAATGGGGAACTACTCTTTTTTGGGGGGGG
>NW_012267235.1:8800030-8816344 GCF_000151885.1 Dipodomys ordii
CAAGGCAAGTGCTCTACCACTGAGCTACCTTCCCAGCTCCAAGGGGGAACTACTCTTGAAGTGCAGAAGAAGAATGGACCCTGTACCTGAAAAGCTCTTCTCAATTTACTTCCTTTTTCCCATTATTTTTAATCTAATGTATTAATATTTAATATATTTAATATTTTAAATATTAGAATATATTTAATGTTTTATCTTATGTTCTTTCTAAAGTGAAAAACAAAAATTGTACATATTCATGATGTATATCAACCAGCTTGATATAGGAACACAAACTCATTAACATATGTATTATTTTATACTTTATTGGGGAGAGGACACTAAACATCTCCTCTCAACAAATTTGAAATATGCTACATATTGCCATTAATGTTCTCATTCTAGTTATCATAACTTGCTGTGGGGTGGATTTTATGTGTCCCCTGATGATCTATATGCTAAAGGCTTGATTCTGGGCATCAATGCTATTGGGAGGTGGGGCCAAATGGGAGGAGGTTAGATCATTGGAAGCATGCCTTCAAAGGAGATACTTGGACCTCAGCTCCTCCTTTTTTCTCTTGTTGCTTCTCAGCCACCGTGAGGTGGTCAGGTGTAACAGGTTGGTCACCACATCCTACGCAACAGAGCCAAGTGATCATAGACTGAAACCTCTGAAAATTTGTGTCAAAACACATCTTCTGCTCTCATAAATGGACTTTCTAATGTACTTTGTCATAACAGCAGAAAGCGAACACAATGGAGTACAAATATGCCTCTTGAATTTGTTCTTCTTGTTGAATAGAAAACTAACATCCTCTGATCAACATCTCAGAAACATATTTTAATCTGGGCTACCAGTGACTCACAGCTGTAATCCTGGCTACTCAAGAAGCTGAGTTCTGAGAGACACAGTTAGAAACCAATTAACTATCAAAAATATCAGAAGTAGGGCAGTGGTTCAAGTGGTAGAGTGCTAGTCTTGAGCAATAAAGCTCAGGGACAGTGCCCAAGTCCTGAGATAAAAAAACCAGGACCAGCACACACACACACACACTGCATACTACACTAATTGTGCCTATATAAGTGGGCAGTAGCAAATCTAAAGTGATATATATTTCACTCATGTATTTCTTTTTGACACTATTGCTGACCTCTGAATCCTGTCTTCACAGACACCTGCCCTGACCTCCCTGACTTGGGGAAACCCACTCGTTACAAGCCTCTGGGAACCACAACCTTTACCACTTTCCCCCCTGTGACACATGATTCATGTCTGCACCCTCCTGAGATGAATGGCTCTGTGAAATGGATCATGTTCATCATCAGGTTCTCCAGCACCTAATGTATTTCTTATTCATTTAGGCAACTGGAAACATATTAGAATAAATAAATCATTTGCCCCCATCTCTCTCAACCCCATCCCTGCTCTCAATTTTCTTAATTCCATAGGACATGCATTAGATATTATGCTGCCTTCTCCCCCTCCTTCCCATCTCCATTTCTCTACCCCTTAAATATAGGAATTTGAAGTTGTTCTTTAGCTGGAGAGTATGGCAAAATAATGACAGATAAACCTTAATAGAAATAAAAGTACAATCCAACACGTAGCTTATGTGGACCTGGGGCTTTTAATTAATTACAGAGAAATGTTAGGCATCACTGTAATGCTGAGATTACATGTAGCAATGCACTGTTCAGAAGGAAGTGGGCGGCATCTTCTTATTGAACTATGGATTTGTCAGAAGAAATCTGTATATTCCTGATTATGTAAGTGACCTTCACAAGAGTGATTCCAAAGGACTTTAACTATGTGGAAAGAGGCTTTGAACCTTCTATATGTAGCAAAGCAGAAGGAAACATGAATGTCTTATGTGAAGAACAGGGGACACTTGGCATCGTCTTCGAATACTAGAAGTTGTTGTACTGATGAGAAACACGGATGTCCCTGTCTTATTCCAGATGGTAGAGTGGGGCCCTGGGAATATCAATCACACAACATACACTGTCAGGTCAGTAGAAAAAACTTCTGAATTAAAATCCCCCAGGGGATTGATTGATTGATTGATTGATGTCATCCAATCACACCATCACACTTCTTGTAATGATATTTCAGTCACCCGGACCGTGTCATTGATTGGCACCCCATATTGAAGGCCTCCTGACATCATAAACATTTTCATCAGCATGTATGCTAAAGTGAAATTGCCCAGTGGCACCTTTTCCAAATATGTCTCTCTTGTTAAATGGTGCATGGCTGTAATTGGCTTCTTTCTGTTCACAGGTGTATACGCAGAGACTGGTTCTACAAAGGTTTCCTCAGGCTTGGTTGCGTAATGTTTCCGTGCATGAGCCCAGTTCAATGTAAAACTGCAGGGTTCCTGCCAGGGGTAGGGGAGTGTTGGGTTTCAAGGTCCATCCCAGGATATGTGCCGATCCTGTCATGGAACCCTCTGGGTTGGGTACAGCCTGAACTAGCACCGCTTGCGTGCATCTGGCCCCAGCTCTGCCCTGGGAGCAGAGGGGTTATGGCAAAAGGAAATGCGGTATGGATGGCACTTAGTGAAGAATGATTATTGATGGTAGAGGGAAAAAGAAGGAGTTATGGCAGGGCCTGGGGACAGGAAGGTAATATACTGGTACTGCAAATACATCCTTGGCAGGCAGAGGATCACAGGAAGTGAGACCAAACCGTACCAAAGTTCAAATTCTCCAGAGCCTGATTCCTGGTTCTTCTATTAGACTTCACTCACAAAACACCAAACTCAAAGATAAAATTATAAAGTACACTAGTTTGTTTGCCCTGACGACGCTAGAAGGTAGCTTTCTAAACTTGGGTTCAGTGTGCCTGCACAACCTCCAGCCTAATGGTTTGAGGTAGACATTTCTTTCCGAGACGGTGGCCTATTACTTAGAAGCAGCTCAGAGTCCAGGGGACAAGGATGACAATGAGTGGACCAGACCAGCTGCAACCATTTCCAGAAGAACAGGTGATCAGTCACTTGAGGAGGAGGGATGGAGGCCCTGCTGTGTGAAGGATGAGATGGGTTCAGCCAGCACACAGGGATGTCTGGGAGAGAATGATCCTCCACAGCCTAGTGGCAGGATCATGTGACCTGTCACCTGATCCTGACCTTCCACCTCCTCTCTAGTTTCAGTGACAAGGGCTGGCAGTTGTGGGATCTTTTCAGCCCCACGAACACATAAGCATACACATTTTTCTTTATGCCCCCAAGGAAAGCCATTGTGTCTGGCTACTTGCTTCTCTGTGGTTGCTCAGGTATTTCCCCTGTGGTTATTGAAGACTTAGTTGATGCATAGCTTCCTGGGAATATTTTACAGAAAAAAAAAAGCATGTGGGATCTTATTCTCTGAATTCAAGCTACAATAATTTACACTCAGATATCTTAAAAAGGCGACTAACATGACCTCGTTTGGATTGTTGTAATAGAGAACAATTGGCTCTATCCAAACTCCCTCTCTCCTATCATGATACCCAGATATTTGTTTTCTATTTATTCGTAAAATACTTCCATGCTATTTCATATGGAACAGCTTTTGAAGATTCCTGTGAGCCACAGCTGGGAAATTCCTGCTTTGAAGTGCCCATTTACTCATCTTTTGCCAGTGGCAGGCTCTTTATGCACAGACATTTTATGCGTCTCACAGTTACTCCAAAATCTATTTCATTTGACATAGAGTCAATTTATCATACTGCACACATTCCCTCTTTTTATTTCCCTGTTCCTCTCACTTTGGCGTTATGTTAAGTTCATCAGAGAACATTTCCCCCTCTTTTGAGCTGTACTGAGGAGTCTAGAAAGATACCAACAAAACCACCGCTTCTGAATGCTCAAACCTTCAGTTTTCTGACAGAATCTGTGAGGACCAGCATGCATCAGTGATTTCTGATAGAAGTTGAAGGTTAGGCTGGGTACAGGTGGCTCAAACCTGTAATTCTAGCTACTCAAGAGGCTGAGATCCAGAGGATCAAAGTTCAAAGCCAGCCTGGGCATCAAAGTCCTTGAGATTCTATCTCCAATTAATCAGCTAAAAGCTGGGTTGGATGCATAGTTCGAGTGGTAGAGTGCCAGTCAATCAGGCAAAGCTAAGTAAGTGGGAGGTCTTGAGTTCAAATTTCAGTATTATTAAAAAAAAAAGAGGTTGAAACTTAGAAATTTGCCTACGAGTAAGTTCAGCTACATTCATATAAATAAAAAAAGGTGGTCCATTGAAAATATCAGTTAGACTATTTTGAATCAAAGAGCTGTTATAGTCAGT
The DNA here is from genome assembly GCF_000151885.1 of Dipodomys ordii. Lineage (NCBI taxonomy): Eukaryota > Metazoa > Chordata > Mammalia > Rodentia > Heteromyidae > Dipodomys > Dipodomys ordii. Next base: position 8,804,288 of record NW_012267235.1, read on the forward strand.
CTGCATGTCTTCTAGGCTTCCAGAATGGCCCAATTTAGCACCAGAGGAAGTTTTGTAAGCATGGATGAACAAAGGTAAGATTACCTTCTAGAACTAACAACACAAAAGAGCTTTTTCTGTTCTAAACTCAGTTTTAGCTGAATATTACAATTGTTGAGTGAATCAAGAGAGAATTCAGGGAAGTCTAGAGAGTTGACATCTTGATTGGTCTGCTAGCAGACACAATGTAACTCAGCAGAAATTGCCTCCATACTCCTTGACTCATGGCTACGAAAGATTCAAATAGCACCAAAGCTTATATAAATCTTCAAACATAATCACTTCTTTGCCTCTGTGCAAGCCAAATACTCCTCTTGGGTATTTCTTTTCATTTCAGAAAACTTCTTATAAGAACTATTAATAAGCTTTAATAAATGTCACAGCATATAATCAACCTTTATAAATCTTCTATTCATGTTTTAAAATACAATATAATACTAACTTATTGTCCATACCAGTCAGTGTATTAAAGAACATAATACTGCAGATGAGTGGTCGTGGCTCATGCCTGTAATCCTAACTACTGGGGGCCTGAGGCAGGGAAATGAGTACTCCTAAAGGTCAGCCCAGGTAGCAAAATCCACAAGACTTGATCTCAGAAATAATCCTAAAAGACAGGACTGGAGCCAGGCTCAAGTGGAAGAGCATCTGCCTAGCAAACTCAAGGCCTTGAGTTCAAATCTCAGTACCACCTAAATTAAAAAGTAATATTCCTTAAATTAATATTCTTATGTTATCCTACTTTTTCAAATTAATCTATCAGTCTACGAAGATATAAAGCTTCTCATTAGAAAGGTGCTTTTACTAAAGTCCCACTACCTTTCTATTGAGTGTGGTTATAACTTGGCATCTAAATTTGCCCAACTTATACCTTCAGTCTAGGTAAGATTGTGATTAATTTAGACTCAGCCTCTTCCTACTAACATTTGCTTTTGTTTCTTATTGTGCTAGACATCATGGAAAAGCAACTCCATACCTGAGGTTATCAGCACTAGCAATACTTCTGTTTGTTTAGGAATACTGGGGTTTGAACTCAGGGACTTGTATTTGCTCAGCTTGCTTGCTTGCTGGCATGCCTGATGCTCTACCATACCTCCAGCTTGGCTTTTTACTGGTCATTTTGGGAATGAAATCTCATGGACTTTTCTTCCCAGACTGACTTCAAACCATGATTCTTCTTATCTCAGCTTTCAAAGTTGCTGGGATTACAGGGAGGAGCTATTGGTGGCAGGTGCTATAATTGTTTTAGGTTTGTGATAAGACGGGGGATAAAAGTATGAGATCCAGGGATGAAAATAATTCTTTGTGTCAAGTAAAAGCAGCAAGCAAACCTAAATTTGGGTATTAAAATGTGTTAGAACTCAATGGGGAGCTAGTGTTTTCTCTTGTGAATCAGCAGTCATGCATTTAGTTTGTAGATGAAACACATGGACAGTTTAAAAGTTAGGTGTATAGGTTAAGCAAGCATCCTCTACTGGTACTCTGTGAATATACAATTCTAAATTTCCTATGATGGGAAAATCCTCCGATTCCTCACCAGAACCAAAGACAAATTTGCTAGTTAAGTCTGAGTCACCGTATGTGGGACAGGTGTCACACAGTGTTGTCCCCCTGAGTTGTCCTTCAAGTGGAGCAGGATCCTCCAATCCAGTGATGGTATTTTAACCTTCTACTATGACACATAGGTAACTCTGACTCCCATGAATAGGTTTTCCTCGAATGGAAAGACCTTAAAAATTCTCCTCCATCTTTTTAATATTGTATTCCTATTTTTAGACCTGTTATTCCTCAGAATTACCCTAATTTGTCTTTTCCAATGCTGAATTCTTTTTCCCTTCCCAAAGGTAATGTTTCTCTCAGCAGAATATCTGGGAGCAGAAAGCCAACACCTCTGTCCAGAGGGAATGATCTAAACTGGGAAAGAAATGCAGCCTGAGCAATTGCACCTCAGATACAATCAGAGCTGGAGAGAGTGTGGAGGGTGGAATTGAAAAACTCTCGGGCAATATCTCACACTTATTGTCCTTGTTTACACACTTAAATGAAGGTCTGGTTGATGCAGTACCAGCCATGCATGTGGCCAAGTGGATCTCAGCTCCATGCAGAACTTGGAGATGTGAGCTCTCCCTGGGGTGCGCTATCTGTTACGGTAAGAAGGCTTCCCTCAGCCATCTGGTTCCTATAAGTGTGTTTATTTGCTTGCCCTCTTGGAGCAGGGCCTTGGCTCAGGAGCCTCCCGTCGCATCAGAAAAGTCAAGGTCATCATCAGCCTCTTCCAGTATGGCTGATGAAAGTCACACTGTTTAGTTTCTTCATTGCGTAAATCCAGACCTGCAGGCCTCACTAAATATTTATTCAGTGACTCATGCCCCTGTAGTCAACTATCATCAAAGCACCGTTCCTATTTCTCCAACATCTAAAGGTAAAAGTGTGACTACTTCTTCAGGTAATGCATACTCATAGATGATCACAATAACAAGTTTAAAAGTGAAATTTTATCAGTATCTACCAGAAGGTTGCTAAGGAGTGGTACTATCCCACATGGACATAGCACTGGCCTTTTGGGAAAGTAATACAAACAAACAAAAAAACCCCAAACTTGGGATCCAGTGATTACCTGTGTAAATTTAGCCTCCAGAAATAAATCACCTGAGCACCAAGGATATGTGGCAGGACAGTATGTGGAACTGTGGTTTGTTTCCCTAAAGATTGAAACCTGGTGAGTAACTAAAGGTCAGAGACTCCTGCTGATACAAGCCGAGGTTGGCATCTCATTACAGAGACATCTTGCTGGCATTGGAGCATGGGAGGAGAGGAGAGAAGTGGAACATGGACTCCCAAGTTTTAAAGTGATGAAGAGAAGAAGTCAGGCCTAGAGAGATAAAGGATGCATGCTTTCCCTCCTCTGTCAGTTCTGCCTAGAGATTGGATTTCAGACACATTCTGTGTAGTTGTAGTAAAATCTACTCTTCACAGGGATGTGTAATGATGTTTTCTAGGTTCGTGACCTTCCCTTTCTTCCTCTCTACCCCAAATTCAGGAAAAAAGGAAAAGTCAAGAATCTGCCTTCCCAGAAGTTGGGTTGCTAGACATTTGTCACCACACCTGGCTCATGACCTAATTTCAAATCATAAATATGCACAACACAGAGTCAGACCAAGTGGTCCTATAGGTTTATTTTCTTTCAGATCTCCAATTTTAACTTCCCCAGCAGTGATGGAACAAGATCACCAAATCCTAGAGGGAAGAGAAGCTGAGAAGCTGACCTGTCTAATTTCCCAGTTTGACTTGGCCAGGCACTCCCTGGAGAGCTAATCCATTTTGTCTGATTTCTTTATCTTTACCATGATAACCACTAAAGTGCTCTCTGCAGGCAGCCTCAGTAACCCCAGCATGGACGGGCTGCATAGTCACTTGTCATTTTTTCCTTTCCCAGCTGGATATAAACATTATATGGCATATGGGTCTCCAGCTAGGCAGCAGGAAGGTAGATGTCTATTTTCAAACCCATTTTCTGAGTCCTGGTTCTTCTGCGTTTCCAGGAGCTGCTTCAGTCACAGCATCAGTAGAAAGTGCTCCTCCTGTGTGCCCCTCTTCCTGTCAGCCCCCCTTCCTCTGCTCAGGCAAGTACATGAGTTGGTATGGGACAGTCATTTAAGACATCCATTGATTATGATGAAGAGTTAGAAAGATGCCTGACTTACTGCCAAGCATTGCATTTTTATGATGTCTTGACTACTGTCTAACATAGAACCACTCTTTTTGTTTCTTGTCACAGGGCCTTAAATTTGTTTAGCTGTATTACTCACCTCTGGTCCTCTACCACTTGCCCAGCCTTTTTTGGTGGTTAATTAGAGATGGAGTCTCGGAGTCTCAAAGACTTTTCATCTCAGGCTAGTCCTCAGATCTCAGTCCCCTGAGATGATAGACAAGAACCACCAGCACTGGGCCTCACATGGGAACGCTGTTATGTAATTGGGCATCTTCAGGCATCTTCTGCTGTGGTGTTACTCACTGAGGGTTTTCGGTCTGGCCTATGAATTAGAATCCCCTCAAGATACTTTACAAAACCCAGTTTGTGGCTCTTGCCCAAAATGGTTTCAATCCGAGCCTTGTACAATGGGATCACTAACATTTCCAAAGCTATTCATCAGGCTCTAATGTCCAGCCAAGTTTGAGAAATTGCTGCTTTAACTATTTCTCATATCCCCTTTCTTATCTTTTCTCAGACTCTTGATGTCTTCTCTTCAAGGTTCCCAAGGAAACCAACATTTTCTCTTGTTTCCTTAAGAGCAATTCAGGTCTTTTATATACGTACGTATGGTCTTACACTAACTCATTCATGCTGTGCCCATGGGTCTTCCTTTTTTTTTTTCTCCCCTAGGTGGGGAGGGGCAAAAATAGGCCCAAACAAAAGAACTATTTACCCCAAAGATGAATTATGTCACGGGTAGAGAGAGCAGACACAGCTGCAGTCAGGTTTTGTTTAAATAGTCATTCCCCCCCGCTCTCCCCCTTCACAGTACACATGGAAAAAGTTCGTGGAGTCCCTTAAAAATACAGGGCTCTGCACATCGCAAAGGCCTTCTCTGTTTGTACAGTGCCCAACTTTGCCTCCTGGAGCGATCAGAATGTCCTGCTGCCCACGTGCTGTGAGCTCCAGGAGAGCTGTCTTCACCCCCAACACACAAAACCAGACCCTCTGGTAGGAAACCCTGGTGCCTTGGGCTGGATAAAATGAGCTGTTAAATCTCTTTGATCTTTAATTCCTGTGAGTGTGATTCCTCAGCAGGTGTGAGAGGAGATCCTGGAGTGAGCTGACCCCCAGGTGTGAACCGAACACTGCTCACCTCTCTGCTTCACACATGCTCTCTGCCTGAGTGTTCGGTCATGGTTTAATGGGCATCTTTATGGCAGACCAGACAAGAACAGATGCCAATGAGAAACTATGCTTTTCTACAATTTCCTTAATCCCAAGCTTGTTCCATCACCCGCCATTTGCTATTCCAGAATGAACAAAATGCTCACTGTCCATATCCTGGTATTTTGGAGGGCTCCTGGAGATATCAGGAAAAGCCTACAGTTGTGTTCTTGGAAGTCTAATTACTACAGCAGCTAGGAGTCTCCAAGACCCAAGATTTGTTTGGTCAATAGGACAGCTTGTGCTATCTACACTGGCAATCTAGATAGTCTTCCTAAGTGAAGAAAAAGATGGCAGGTATTTTTGTTTGTTTGTTGTCTGAACCATTAGTTCCCTGCTGTGGTAACATAGTATTGTCTTAGGGTAATCAATTGTTGGATGTGTCTGTCATAATGATGTTTTGAGGATAGTATGTGCGAATTACGTACTTTCTTCAGAGCTGTGAGGAGATTCACGATTCTATCTATTTAAAAGAATCTGTCATCTATATTCTAACATGTCAGGTTCAAGGGCAGAAAGTTACAGTGTATGCTTAGAAGGTCTTCAGTATAGAATACTCAGTGTAGAGTCTGTGTATCCTCATGGGCCATTCATTCAGTCAGTCAGGTGTGGAGATGAGAAAAGTGAATTGTGGGATAAAGAGCAGAGTGATATACAAGTAAGTTCAACAAGCCTCACTGATATTTATGCCAGTGATCACAGTAATGCTTTGAGCCTTTTCCTTGCTTGGGTTAAGGGTTTTCCCTTCTAGGAACTAGATTCAGTGTCCTCTCCCTTTAATAGTCAATTAACTACTATTTATTCATATACTTGACTGTGAGTTTGGGTCATGCATGATTCCCGAACAAAAATTCCACTGAGTTTAACTCATTTCTAGGGAAATCTTCCCCAACCTAACCTATTCAGGCAAAGGAAAAGGGCTTTGTGTTATGAAGACTAAGTATTGCTTGATGGGGCAGACAAGGAACACATATGAGGCTGGGCACAGTAGCTCAGGCCTGAATTCTCAGCTACTTGGGAGGTGGATATGGGGAACCTTACAGTCTGACACTAGAGTAGGCATAAAGTTACTGAGATCCAACTATCTTCACCAATGAGCTGGGCAAGATACATGTATGTATTATTCCACATGTGTGTATTATTCCACATGTGTGTATTATTCCAGCTTTGCAGAAGACATAGACAGGATGAGTTCACAGTCTGAGGCTGTTCCTGGGGTAGGGGAAGACCTTACTTGAAAAATCACCTAAAGGATAAAGGGCTGGAAGCATGGATCAATTAGTAGACTGCCTGCCAAGCAAGTGGAAGGCCCAGTACAGCTCCTCTCTCCCCCCACAAAAACAACACACACACACACAGCAGAGAGTAAGAAGGTTTACCACTTACACCAGGTATTTCTCCCCTCATCTTTTTTCATTCCACCCATGGTAAATCTTTTGCATTTCCCCTTCTAACAGAGGAGAAGAAAGTGAGATTGCTGTGGTAATGCACCAATCAAGGCACTAAGAAAAACTCTCCCCAGCCCGTCCTAGCTCTCCAATGACAGCACCAGGTTACATGATGATGGGCACAAGCCCAGCCATGCAAGGATTGTCTACTGGTAGCATGGCAGCTGTTCATGCAAAGCCTCACATCTTCTTGTCCCAATTGTAATGGGACGTACTCTTGGGCCTGTCTTCAGTCTTTGAAACAATCAAGCCTTGCCTCCTGTAACTCAACTCCATTGCTTCATGATGCCATTCTCTTCTCAGCCTTCTCATTTGTCTCCTATAGTCATTCTGTGTCCCCTGTTTCTAACTGGGGAAGGCCCGCCTTCTGCTCATTGCTCCATGATTTCTCTCAGCAAGCCCATGGCTTCCCTGCCCCCTCCACACCGCCCCCCCCCCCAACCCATCTGTCTCTTTTATCTCAGAGTCTGAGGCTTCTAACTTGAGCTTCATTGCCTTTTCTCTCCAGGTTCTTCATTTTTATGCTTCTTCAGTACCTGGGCTTCCATCACACAAAGGGTTTAAACACCCCAGGTTCTCCATGGGATTTGAGTTGACTGTATCATGAAAGCCGATGTGACAATTTGCATGCAATAATTGCTTCTACCTCTGGGGTTGAAGCAAATGGCCAGGAAATGACAGATATGAATTGTGAGAGAATAGCCACACTTTCCTCCTCTAAGCAACATCAGGAATGTGCTTGTGTTTCAGGAGTCCTGGGTCTTGGAGCTAAATCAACAACTGGCTGGTTCAAAAAATGACTACGGGGGGCTAGGAAGGTGGCTCAGTGGTAGAGCGCTTGCCTTGCATGCCTGAGGCCCTGGGTTCGATTCCCCAGCACCACATAAGCAAAAAGAAAAAAACCAGAAGTGGAGCTGTGGTTCAAGTGGTAGAGCACTAGCCTTGAGCTGAAGAGCTGAGGGACAGCGCCCAGGCCCAGAGTTCAGGCCCCACACCGGACCCCTCCACCCCAAAAAATGACCACAGGTTCCTAGCAACACACATGGCACACAACACACACCTTCACCTGTCTCATTTTCACCTCCCAAATCTTTTTTGTAAAAGGTTTATTTTATTGTAAAGATGCTGTACAGAGGGGCTACAGTTACATGAGGAAGGCAATGAGTACATGTCTTGTCGAGCATTGTTACCCCTTCCCTTGTTGTTCTCCCATTACCCCTTCCTTCCCCACCTCCCTCACTTCTCCTCCCTACCCCAGCCCAAAGTCACCTTCCAAATTTTATATAGAATTCATATGTGGTGGAGTCTAACCCAGAGCCATGAAAGAAAGAAGACAGCTAGGTCATTTTGAGGCAGGGGAATACCACTCCACTAAGTGCTATTACTGTCCTCACATGGTGTTCCCCACCTTAGCACTAAATTGAGCTTTGGGTGTTATCTTGGGGTCATGATAGCAAGGTTGCAGTGTTGTCACCTACCATAGAGAGGATAATAATAAAGGACCTTCATGCAAACAGACACACATGAAGCCAGCCACCAGTGGTAGATCATGCTTGTTATCCTAGCTACTCAAGAGGCTGAGATTTGAAGATAGTGGTCCAAAGCCATCCAGGACAGGAAAGTCTGTGAGATTCTTATCTCCAATTAACCACCAGAAAACTGGAAGTGGTGCTGTAGCTCAAAGAGGTAGGGTGTTAGCCTTGAACAACAATAACAAAAAAAAAAACCCTCAGGGATAGCACCCTGTCCTTCAGTTCAAACCCCACAACTGACAGAGAGATACACATCATGTACGCGTCTTTATGCAGGAATTTCTGTGTATGTGTGCATCTGTAAGTTTATATGTGAGTAACTTCATCTCATGGAAGTAGATAAAGATAAAACGATCTTACAGGTAGATATCATAACAAGAGGGGGCCAAAAACGCTAGCATTATTAATCCCTCCTAGGCACACTGTCATCTGAAAATTGCCTGTAATTTTCAAAGCAACCCAAAGAGGTAGGAGTCCTGCCTGAGCCTCCTTACAGCCACTTCATCGAAAAATCTAAAATTTTTGTGGTACTAACCTTAAATAGTTTTATTATTTTTTTTCTAATTACCTTGCTTACCACATTCTCTATTCTGGGCAACAGAGATGTTTAATGATGTCTGTTTGATTCTCTGGCTTTTTAGATCCTTTTAGGTTTTTTTCCTTTTTCTTGAAATGTCTTATTTGGGTTCTTAAGACTCAGTCCTGTTTATTCAGAGCCTCCCATCTCATGCTTAATACCCTCTGCCTGGGTGGCCGGGCCTGTGGCTACAGTGGCTTTGGGAGACGTGGGCTGGGTGGTCTGCCCTAACACAGCTCCCCTTTCCCTTCCCTTCCCCTGCCTTCTTTTTTCCTCCCAAGTTGTGGTTGGAAAGGGAGAGAAAAGACAGAAGTATGTACTAAATACTCTTACTGAAGTCACAGGCCTTGTCTTGGGAAAGTATGGATGCTGTTTTAGCTCATTTCTATGGATTCTGCATTTATGAGTGGGCGGCTCCAATTGGCCTACTGGACAAAGGAGTCACTGGAAGCCAACTCTCTTAGGTATTTATGGCCCTTTGTATGATTGTTCTGGTGTGTGCACTCTTAGTCCTGGTGTTAGATGACCCTCATAGCCTTAATGCAAGTCTCTTCTCTCCTCCATAAGAGAGTCTGGGTCAATAGGAGTCCATATTGCAGACTTTATTGGATGTGAGAGCATAGAAAGCTAAATACTCCCCAAGGTGAAGGTAGTAGGGTATTAGACTGCAGGAGGTGATTAGAAGATGGTCTTGAGCAAGTGAGTCCCTCACCTTCTTCCCTCCTACATGTGGTGAACACACAGAATCATCAATAAGGTCCTCACTGGATACTAATGTACCAGCACTTGACATTGGACTTCTCAGCTTTCAGAACCATAAGAAATACTTTTCAGCTCTTAATGAGCTGCCTGCTCTATGGAATTCTGTTACAGCATCCAGAACAGACCTGCACCAGGCTTAGTCATAAATAATTATTATCATACTATATGGTATATGTGTCATTTTGGAAGAAGTTACCAGCATCATGTCCAACTATCCACTCTGACACTTTGCTCCCCCAGTAGTGAGAGGGGAAGGGATGTGAGGTAGGAGGGGTTGTGGGTATTTCCAGTATCACCCACCCCATGCATGGTGTAGCTCACTGACTCATTCAGCAAATAGTATGAAAACCTGAACATGTGGTCTGTCTGTTTTGATTTGAGGTATGGATATTTTTATACATATTAATCTCCTGTGTGTGTATCTGTAGAGGGAGAAAAAAACTCTACCATGTCAGTGTATTACAAAATGTAGTTTGGGGTTTTCCATGGCTGGCATCAACTTTATTCTGTAGAGTACTGACGAGGAGCAGAGGGTGATAGCTAAGCTTCCCGAAACTTTGGTATTAGACTTCCCAGAGGCAATGCTCAATTAATGAGAACCTTACAGGATCATCCCAGCCACTTCTGTTCATATACAGGGGGAGATTAGTATGACCTTCAGGGTCATGTGCTGGCCTCATAGTTGGCTGACCCATTCTGGTGATGAGTATTGACTATGCAAGGCAGCTGGATCTGGATTCTATCTTTTATTTTTCCATCTTTTACTACTCTAAATAGGACTTCTCTTCTACTTCTGGTAACCATTTCCCAACATTTAGTATCTCGAATCCCCTGGCATTTGGCCTTCTATCACAGAGACACAGAATCTTCTTGATTCTTACATGCCCTTTGAATGGCATGGGTCAGAGTCACCAGAGTTTGTTAACCTGCATTCATTTGTCTAATCCTCTTCATTTGCTGATGCTACAGTAATAGGAGCGGGGAGGGCTCTGCTAAGCGCAGCTGGGAAAACAGTGTGTTCATCTCCAGCTTCCCCAAGATGATACAGAGGGGAAGCAGAATCTCCACAGGGCTTTTCCTTAATGGATTGGCTCTGAGAATGTGGGGGAAGTTTATATCTAGTCCTCCTCACTCTTCCTAAGTTTCTGTGCTCTTTCCATACTTCCCTGAGGTGGAAGTAGCCAGTATTTCTAGTTCTGGTCAAATGCAACCTCCTTATCTCCTCTTATTAATTAATTAATTAAACCCATGGTTGAATTTTTTCCTCAATTATACATGGTGGCACTGGAAGAGAAGCCAGCTTACTGACCCAAGTGAAGGACCAAATTGAGATTTTTTTTTCAAAAGCATTTTTTTTTCATTGTAACGAACTTTTCCTATATCATCCCACTGTAGGATTTATACATTTTAAAGAAAACACCAGAGAGTGTAATGAAAAAGATTCTGCAAGGAAAAGCAACTCTAGTCTCCTGTAAATTCTGTTGTTGAAACATGTCAGCCACCTCTGAAGAGGATCTAATGCGCTGGGTAATGAAGCATTTGAGTTATCCGTGCTGTCTCTTTCCAGACATACAAACACACAGTGGCTTATACATTCCGACAGCAGAAGTCTGTCCTGAGGCACTTTCAGTCTATCCTGAATCTATCTTTTTGAAACAGGGGGTTCAGTGGGAATTCACAGCAAGGACGATTCCTTAGCGTCAAGTAGGAATTCAAAGTCTATCTTTATGATGCTGTCTAGGGTTGGGGTTTGCTTTTTCTGCTAAGTAAAGAATTAAAGGGCAATGAAAAGTATTTAACGCAGACAGAACAAGTCTATTTAAAAGCAAAAGTAACAGCAAAAATAATTAATAAAACAGCCAGGAATCCTGTAACTGAGCATCTTCAGTCTCTCTGTCTTTATCTCTACCCACTATAGATAGGGTCCCCAGCCTCCTCCACTTTAGGGCCTACTTCAGGTCTTATTGGTCCAAGGGCAGACAGGTGCTGCATGGAGTCTTTTGATTGGTTTCTTGATCTCAGCTGGGTCATCCCCTCCACTGAGGCATGCCTGGTTTGCTGGGTGGTTCCCCTTGTGCCTTCTTTCTGACTCATCTCCTCCCCATCCCTTTGTTGAGGCTGGTTTTGGTCGCTGGGGAAGCCTAACTTTCCTTCAATGAGGTAGTAAATGTTTAAGGCAATGCATAGGGCTTTTTCAATGTTTGAGGTAACTTTTTATTAGTTTTGCATGTTAGTTCCATGATACATTAGCTAAGATTATAGATCCAAACTGGGAGACAGAAAAATCCCTTGTTAAAAATATGCCTTTACAAAATCGGTTAACTACTTGTAGAAAACTAAAACTAGATCCTTATATATCACCTTGTACCAGAATCAACTCCAAATGGATCAAAGACCTCAGAGTCAAAGCAGACACTTCGAAAACATTACAGGATGGAATAGGAGAAACCTTAGGTCTCCTTGGCACAGGCCAAAATTTTCTTAATAGAGACCCAGAAACACAACAAATCAAAGAAAGGTTGGACAAATGGGATTGCATGAAATTGCAGAGCTTCTGCATGACAAAGGACATAGCTTGCAAGATCAATGGAAAGTCCACGGATTGGGAGAAGATCTTCACTAGTCATACAACAGACAAGGGTCTGTGTCTAAAATATACCTGGAACTCAAAAAATTAAATCCCCCAACAACAAATCTTCAAAGAAACAACTGCCCAATAAATAAGTGGGCTAAAGACTTAAAGAGAAACTTCTCTGAAGAGGAAAGAAGGATGGCCAA
>NW_012267235.1:8816524-8837164 GCF_000151885.1 Dipodomys ordii
CACAAACAAGACCATACTAAAGCTACCAGCACAACTATGTTTATTGCAGCATTATTTACCATAGCCAAGATATGGAACCAACCCAGATGCCCTTCAGTAGATGAATGGATCAAGAAAATGTGATATATATACACAATGGAATTCTATGCCTCCATGAGAAAGAATGACATTGCCCCATTTGTTAGGAAATGGAAAGACTTGGAAAAAAACTATATTAAGTGAAGTAAGGCAGGCACAAAGAAACATAGGTCCCATGGTTTCCCTTATTTGCAATAACTAGATATGTCTGAGTCAAGCAGAAAAGGTCAGATAAGTTGATGTTAGGGGAATGAACCCCACGATAAGTATTCAAATGTTTTTTGTTTTTTTCCTTTTATGTAATGGTTTCTATCAAATTTGTATGATGATTTCTATGTTGCTTTGTATGTCCCTTCCCCACAGTATAACCCATACTTTCACTGTATTTGATGTAGGTATAATTTGTGGAGGGGAAGGGAAAAAAACAAATTGTTTAACTAGGGATACCGTGGACCCATTGCAACAATGAGATGTACAAATCCTTATGTCAAAAAATGAACTTAACAACTTTGGTGGGGGGGGGGATTGGGTAGGTGGGAGGAGTATGGGAAGGGATGGGAAGGGAAAACCATGAGGGGGCAACAATGCTTGATAAGAAATGTACTTGTTATCTTGCCCATGTAATTGTAATTCCTCTGTATGGTATTCTCACAATAAAAAATAAAATAAAATAAAATATTGTAATAAAAATGCCCTTATTGCTGGCTCACAGCTGTAATCGCAGCTCCTCAGGAGGCTGAGATCTGAGAATTGCAGTTGGAAGCCAGCATGGGCAGGAAAATCCATGAGGCTCTTCTCTCCAATAAACTACCAAAAAATCCGTAAGTAGAGTTGTGGTTCAAGTGGTAGAGGCTAGCCTTGAACACAAAAGCTCAACAACAGCACCCAGGCCCTGAGTTCAAGCCCCAGGTCTGGCATAAACATGCACATGTGCACATACACACACACATACACACACTGAAAAATATATACTATTCCCATGGAGCCACAATTAGATGAGAAAACAAAAAAGGACCCAAAATTAAACTATTTCCTTTGTGAATTGATGTTTTTATAACCACTACCTAAAAAGATGTCATTTGCTTATAGCTGGTAGAAGTTTAATTCATTTTAAAGGGCAAGTTTATAAGTATGACATTTAAATTATATTTAAAGTCTTTACACTTAAAGTATTGCATTTAAATTCTTCTTTAAAATAAATGCTCTTGTTTAGCATTATTATATATTTAATATCATTTTCCACAAGCTACCATAGTCGTGTCCTCAAAGAGTTTCTGAACTTAAAAAAAGATACCTGTTCATTAAGATAATCAACCAAAGAAGTAGATGAAACATACTTATACATCTAAGGCTGGCTTCTATAGTTTGTGGGATCTGGCTAGTATGGGGCCACAAAAAGATTTAATGAGAGGAAGCCTGAAGTTATTTTGGATGGCTCTTTCAAATATTGGTGATAAAATTGAAAGAAAGATACTGAGTCTACCTGGTGCCATCTTGGCCACATGGTGGACGATAGGGAATTGGATTTAACTGGTGCCATCTTGTCTTTATGGTGGAGGAAGGTGAAGTTCCTCCTCTCATCCCCTCTGCCCCCCCCCCGAAGGTGATAGGAGAGCCTGAATTCCTAGAGGTCCTAGAGGCAGGGACAGGGATGTGGACAATAGTTTACTGAACCTGCTAATCTTGGGCCTTGAGCTCTCAAGCTTCCTGTGAGCCTGTCCCCTGCTTCTGCTCCTATTTAGACCCAGACCAGCTCAGGTGCCATTACATCATGCCTCATGTCTTCTGACTCTCCTCTGGTCACCATGGGGTTGATCTGGTTTGTTGGTATAGTTTTTCTGCTTTCTTTCCTATGCTACTCTCACGGCTCAGTTTTCTGACAGTGTTAAGTGTATTCAAAGGTCTGTAGGTCTTTGAGACAGGAGTCCACTTGTGGTCACCAGCTCTCCAATGAAGATGCCCAATTTGACCTCTCAAAATGTGGTGTCTCTGTTTCTCACCGATCATATTCCTACTCAAATTACCTACTCAAGATGGCTGGGCATAAAACTGATGTCCTGTGGTAATACCTGGAAAGTGAGGAGGATGTGAGTTCCACACTAGATTTACACAGAAGAGAAAGTTTCAACAAATTGCTGGACTTAACTCACAATGGACAACAGCCATATACCAGTATAGAGAAGCCTGAAGGTTGAAAAGAATGTCTATTGTAGTTTCATTATGCTCCAAATACATTTCACTGCCATTTTTTTCCACTTCTAAACAGATCATGTTAAGCCTTGTCATAGTTACCAGGAGTTTTCATGCTAATTTTTTTGCTGTGAAATTGTATTCTGTTCTAGGTACTACCAACTCGAATCAAGAGCAAACTGGTTTAAAGAAACAGACATTTAATTGTATTCACTTCTCACCAAGATGCTTGGCTACCTGGGGAAAAGATTGGCAGGCTCTCAGGAAAGCAAAGGATTGTGTTGGGAAGAATTTCAAAGGCAGAACATCTTGTCTTGGGAGGCAGGGAGCATCTGGGAAACAGAGAAAAGAAGTCTTTTTTAAAAAGATGAAAGCAACTGTGCAAGACAGCACAGAAGGAAATATGAGAGGAAGAAACTTGACTTAGTAGAGCAGAGTTTAGGTGGAAGATGAGCTATTCAATAACTCATTCATCTCGTTGCAATGATGTTGAAGCTGAGTTAAGATCTATGGTTAAAGGCATGGTTTCAGGATTAGAGAGAGAGATTTGTATTCTAGGTTCTGAGATAGATTGAATACCAACAAATACCCACCCCCAAAACATTTATATGCGAATCCTCAGAACCAGTGAAAGGCATCTTAGATAGCTAACTAAAAGAACTTGGCAGGTGTAAGTTGAGGATCTTGCATTGAGATTATTCTGCTTTATTACAGTGGGCCTGATGTCATTGCTGGGGTCCTCAGAACAATGTTAATGCATTGTGTGTGTGTGTGTGTGTGTGTGTGTGTGTGTGTGTGTGTGTGTTTGGTCACTAAGTTTAGAGAAATTTGTTTCAACAGCGCCAGGAAATGAATTGGAAGACCTAGTTAATTCTGAAAGGAGAAGACTGATTTCCTGTCACTAAAACATGTTCTTTTCCAGCATTTAGAGACTCACTCAGTTCTGCTTCAATCATCTTCCACAATAATGGGGAAGCCTGTGATTTCAATGAGGTCACTGAGAAACTGAGTTCCATACAGAGATGCCACAGGACCCAGAAACACCTCATGGTTTCTCTTTTGTCTTTATGCAGGAAAAAAAAACCCTAGTGAGCTTTGCTTGTTGTGGTCTTGGACATATAAGAAACATTTAAAATCTACCTATAGTTCTCCCTTGCCTCCCCATAAAAAAACCATCATGTTTTAAAATCTTTATGAAAATATTAGAGAACATTTTTTGCCAGGTATGTGTGTGTATGTGTGTGTATATGAAACATGGGTATCCATTGACCCTTTTGCATTGGTACAGAGAAAGATTTTAAGTTCTCAGGCTAGAGTTGGAGGGACACTAAAATAGAAACCTAAAAGTATAAGGAGTGAATGTGTCCCAAACAACCAATCAGGCTATGAATTCAGTGGGGGTAAAAAAAAGTAAGGTAGTGTGGAAATAAAGAACTGATTGCATGTTTAATTGTTTGCACTTCTAACTGTGGCAATCACCTAGACCTGCACTTGTAATATCGTACCTCACTTTCCCCCTCCCCTATGAGGGTTAACATCTCAGCACTAAGCGACATCTTGCACCTATTATCTGTTCTGGCTGACAGTAAAAAGGTAATGGCATCATCTCCTCTCAGGCCCCCTAATCGAGGGCACATCATTGGTGCAGAACACCTGAAAGTGTGTCAGGGTACGTCTCCCCAAGCACCTGAGGAGGAGGGGTGGAGGGTCAAGAATAATTGCTATGTCACTGCCACGTGATTTATTGCAAAGAGTAATTATGTCTCCAGGGCACCATCTGGAGACTCAATTTGTGCTCTTTATGAACAAAAATTAAAGTCAACATGTGCCTTCTTCTGAACTCAACTAACTTCCACACTAGACCTCTCACACCTAGAGAATAGCACCTGATATTTGATCTCTTGCCACATGATTCCAGCACTAGTTGCTTTCATTTTCAGGGCCTTAGATGTACACAGCCACTCACATTGTAGAGACAAAGGTTTTCTCTTCTGAGGCTGTGTTCTTCAAAGGATTAAACATGCAGAATGTTCAGCCTTACTCCCAAAACTCACAGTATAGTAAAATCACCTTAAATTCGTTTCTGATATTGTTGTACTCACCATTAGCCAAAAGAACATTACATTTATTGGCATCTGAATTCTTTTGTAATTATACATTGGCTAATGATTGTCTCCCAAATATTTGCCTAAGAGCAAGTTAGGACTAAGTGATGAAGATTGTTTCATAAAATATTGCTCCATTTCGAATAAATTTTGAATCTGTTCTAGGAACCCACCTTTCAAACTATGTTACTGGGCTGAGTTGATTTAAGAAATACTTATTTCTTTCAATTAAGACCTAGAGCATTAATCAAATGTTTGACACTATAAATGTTTCCAATTAACATCTAGCTTAAAACCACATGTGCTCTGAGAGAAATTCAAAAGATCTATCTGTATAGGTGACCTCAGAGAAACCATTAACACATGGCCGAAGACAGCAAGGAACATTCTCCATTTATAGGGCTAAGATAAAGAACCAGGCCATGATGGATTATTCCTTCAGACATCCCTCTCAGATGCGCAACTCCTAAGCCAGACATGAAGTATTTCTCAATGATTCAAAAAGAAAATTAAATATACATATTCATGTATTATATTATATATATGGAGAGAGGGAGGATGAAAGGAAAAAGGGAGGGAGAGCAAGAGAGTATGGGAGAAGAGTAGGAGGAAAGAGATGAGAGGAGAGGAGACAGAGAGGGGGAAAGGGAAAGAGAGAGAGATGAAAGAGGGAGAAGGAGAAAGAAGATGAGAGAGAGAATTAAGGAAGGGGAAAAGAGACAGACAAGGAGAGATTACAAGCAGTCCTATCTGCAGCAAAGTTGAATACCTTCAAACTAAGAGAAAACATTCCAGTAGTCTATTTCACTTTTTTTTTTTTTGCAGAGAATTTAAACTCGAAGACCACCAGGACCCAAGCAGGTAGCAGCAATGAATGAAATGGAAATGCCACGTGGAGTAGATACCTCAACAAAGCCAAAGGCATGTTACTTGTCTAAAAGGGAGATTTCCCACCCAACTCCAGCCAGTCATTACCCTTGGCAAATAGAAGTCTGGTTGGAACCAAACATCCTGACATTCTGAGGGAAGCCAGCAGGGAAAGTTTTCATAGGAATTCATGAATTTTAAAAAGGTGGCAGTTCATTCTGTAGAAAGCAATAACACAATAAACACAGACTTCATTGCCAGCTTATGACCTTTGTGTTCTACGGACTGGATGGCACCCAGAGCTGGCCTGAGGTGGTTTGAGATAGTAAAGTAATATATCAGCATTTTGCAGCCTTGGGATGCATGCTTTGTCTTGCTTATAGGTGATTCTACCCGTTCTTGGCAGAGGGAGAGAGACAGGGGAGGGAGAGAGGGCTGAGAGAAGAACCATACCTCCCAAATAATTTCTCAACGGGTTGGTTAAACTTTGCTAAATGATGCCAGGTGTGTGATGCAGGGGGTCATCATGGCCATTTGCTCAGTGTCCCAATGAAGCTCAGTCTCTGTCTCCTGTCTCTCAGCAACTCATGGACAGCTGGGGCTGTCAATTGAACACCGATGAATGGCCGCTGGCAGCCACCTTGGGGCAGTGTGCTGGCCCTACACAGACTCATATTTCTCTCTGTCTCTTCTTTACCTTCCAATTCCTTTCCAAAAGAGAAGAAGAAGATATCCATAATAAGATAATGGTTTACACAGAGCAAAATAATTGAACTTCCAAAACAATTTCAAGACCCAAGCAGTTGTTACATTCATAGTTTTGCAATTTTTTCCCCCAATTGTTTTTTTTTTTCCTACAGAAAGCAAACACTGGGTCTGTCTGCTTTTGCTGGAGATTGATCAGTTTTTCAGTCTATATGTTCAGTGCTTTAAGACAAGAATAGAGGGGCTGGGAAGGTGGCTCAGTGGTAGAGCTCTTGCCTTGCATGCCTGAGGCCCTGGGTTCGATTCCTCAGCATCACATAAGCAAAAAGAAAAAAGCTGGAAGTGGCACTGTGGCTCAAGTGGTAGAGCGCTAGCCTTGAGCTGAAGAGCTGAGGGATAGCACCCAGGCCCAGAGTTCAGGCCCCACGACTGGACCCAAGAAAAAAAAAAGAAAGAAAAATAACAAGAATAGATGGTAATTTTAGCTCAAAATGAGATTGCTCAGTTCATAATGAAAGAAGACCTGGATTTGCAAATGTCTCTCTGTTTCTGTCTCTCTGTCTCTGTCTTTCTCTTTCTCTCTCCATCCCTCTGTTTCCATCTCTTAGCTCTATCCTTATGCTGTCCACACTCTACTATATTTCAAGAGTTCTAGATTCATATTCTGCCAGCTTCAATTTCAGTAGAAAACACATCATTTTTTATTGTTGTGGGAGTCTCAGAACTGAGCCAGAGAAGGCATAATATTTTTATTATCTTTTTGACTGCACAGTACATATTTATGGACTATGTGAATATAATGTGTGGTGACCACATCAGAGCAGTTAACAATTCCATCTCATGATTATTGTCTTCTGTTTGGAGCCCTCAAGCTCCTCATTTCTTGTTCTTCACAAGATATAAACTAGGTATTGTGAGCCATAGTCACCCCTTTGTGCCGAGAAATCAGGATTTATCCTTTCTAATATCCGCCATCCAATCCCCCGCCTTTCTTTACTTCCCCATTCCCAGCCTCTAAAACTCACAATCACATTCCAAACTCAGATCAAAATTTTCAGCTTGTACCTATGAAAAAGAGTGCATAGTATTTATTGTTTATGTCTGACTTAACATAATGTGCCTTTGTTCTGTGTACTTTGCTGCAAATGATAGGACATCACTCCTTCTATGGCCGAATAATATACCATTATGTGTACATACTACATTTGTGTGTGTGTATGTATGTGTGTTGGTAATTGGCTTGAACTTAAGGCCCGTGGTCACCATCAGCTTTTTGCTCACAGTGTATACTCTGCCATTTGAGCCACAGCTCCATTCTGGCATTTTGTTTGTTAATTGGAGACAGACTCCTAGACTTTTCTGCCTGGTCTGGCTTTGAACTTAGATTCTCATATCTCAGCCTCCCTGGTAATTAGGAGCCACTAGTACTGATTTTTATACAATGCTTTCATTATATACCCATCTGTTGATGGGCAACAAGGTTGATTTCATACTGTTACTGTCATATTCTATGACATAAAATCTATGGTGTCTTAGAGTTTCTAGTTCCTTGGAAAACACATTAAAAGCTCTTACACACACACACACACACACACACACACACACACACACACACACATATCACATCAGTTTTCCTACTCAGTGACCCCAGTACATTTCCAGGTGGTCTCCCTGTAATGTGATGTGCTTTCCATGATAAATAACTTCCACAATATTGAAAGGGGTGGGGGAAGGAGTTATATCAAACTTCAAGTGGGCAAGGGTTAAAGGCTTATAGTAAGAAGATACTATGGAAATTTCTATTGGGATTTTGGATGCTAAGGGGACTGAGCTAACTGCCTCTGTAGCAGCTGAATTTACAGGTTGCTCCTTGACTTATTTAGAGATAGTTATGGCAGCTGTATTTTCCCAATGGCTCTTTTCCAGTCTGATAAAGAGCAGTTCTGATGTCTTTCTGCATCTTCTTTAATTCAAATGTTTTCACTTTGAAACAATTTGTATACCAATTGTAGGGGTTTACATGGTTTGCCAACAGTCTAATTTTTTCTGGAGTTTTAGGTCTTTCTAGTCTATGTTCAGCTCGTTTTGAGTTAATTTTTATAAGTGGTGTGAGACAGAGGTACAGCTTCACTTGTTTGCATGTGACTGCTCAGTTTTCTCAAGGAGATTTGTTTAAATTTGACTTTCCCCAGTCAAATTACCTTAGTACTATTGTTGAAAATCAATCAACCATGAACTGTTGGTTTTACTTCCAGACTCTCAGTTCCATGCCATTGAACTACTGGTCAGCCTTTGTGTCAGTTCCACTCGTACAGCCTTAATTACTGTGGCTTTGGAATCAGCCTTGATGGTGTTCAGAAGGTGATACCACCCTAAAATATGTCACCTTGACCTCTGGGAAACATAGGTGGGGGTCATCATTTTCTCTTTCCCCCTTTCCTTCCCTGAAGAACTTTCGGATCTGTCTTTGAGCAGGTGGTAAGTTTCTTTTCTTTTTTGGGGGGGGAAGTCTGGACATGGGGCCTGAACTCTGGGCCTGGGCGCTGTCCCTCAGCTCTTCAGCTCAAGGCTAGCACTCTACCACTTGAGCCACAGTTCCACTTCCGGCTTTTTTTCTTTTTGCTTATGTGGTGCTGGGGAATTGAACCCAGGGCCTCATGCATGCAAGGCAAGTGCTCTACCACTGAGCCACCTTCCCAGCCCCACGTCGTAAACTTATTTGACAGACGTAAACATGATCAGTTGAATTACTGTTTGGTCACTTGAGGTTTATCATTATTCTAGATGACATTTTGACAAATAAACTTCTGTGACTTATGGATTTACATAACCTAAGTCTCACCCACTTAAACCACACAATTCAGCAGGTAGCATAGCTGATATATTACAGAACTCTGTCCATTCCCCCGCCCCATACACCAGCTTTAACCACTACCAATCCACTTTCTACTTGTCTAGATTTGTTTGGTTTCTTAGGACTGGATGCCTAGGTGGAATGGCTTACTGACAAACCACTTATCAGCCAGAGGTTGTATGAAGTGAATGTCTGTGGTCCTGTCTCCTTGTGTCATGTTGAAATTCCAACCTAATTAAAAAAAATGGGGCCCTAGGGAGATAATTTGGATAGATGAGATCATAAGAGTGGTGTTAGAAGATTGGATGCCAGGGAGGAGCATTCTCTCTCTCTCACTATGTATCATTGTGGAAAAAAGGATTTTTGTTATTTTTTTCCTACAGGCATATTGTCAAATGTTTATTGGTGGATCATACCGTACAGAAGGGTTACAATTACATGGGCAAGGTAATGAGTACATTTCTTATCAAGCATTGTTTCCTTCTCCTTTGTTTCCCCTTCCCATCCTTTCCCATCTTCCCCCCTCTCCCCCCCTCTCCCCTCCCTGCCAAAGTTGTAAAGTATTGTTGCAATGGATCCACCTGGATCCCTATTTAAACAATTTGTTTTTTCCCTTCCCCTCCACAAATTATACCAACATCAAATACAGTGAAAGCAGGGGTTATATTGTGGGGGAGGGACATACAGAGCAACAAAGAGATAATCTTATAAATATGTGAGAAACAATTGCAAGAAAGAAAAAACATATTTGAATCCTTATCATTTCAATGTGGAAAGATCTACACAAAAATATCAATATGTCTGGGCAGCAAACATCCTAACTTATTTGAATTTTCTATTTGTCATATATATTTTCAAATATTTCTATAGCAAACACGTGTAGTAAAAATCTCTACAAGTCATTCTAATTACACAGTAAGCTTAGGGCTTTTTGTTGTTGTTGTTTGGGAAAAAACAACAACAACCAGGCAAGAGTTTTCTTTCCCAGAAAGAAATGCTAAGAGCTTTCTTTCTAAATTTCCCTCTGCTGAGTTGTTTCACACAGCAGGCTTCAGTCTCTGAAGGATGAAAACGTTGAGAAGGATCTTTCACACCTTCATGATCAGAAATGCTCTCTCAAAGACTCTTTTCTTAGTCTCTCCTCACCGAGGTCAAGCACATTCTTCCATCTTCTGGTTAAGCAGTACCATTTCTCAGCCAGGAGTACCTAAGCGTGCTTCACAGAAGATAGATGCACTTCCATGGAAACTTGGATGGATTTTTTCAGAGAAAATGTAGCTCTAATTCTGTAGCTAGAAGCACTTTAGTGTGTCTGGATACTTTTCTTTCTTTCTTTCTTTTTTGTTGGTTGTAGGGTTCGAATGCTGGGCACTGTCCCTGAGCTCTTCAGCTTAAGGTAAGTGCTTTACACTTGAGCCACAGCACCATTTCTGTTTTTCTGCTTTTCTGGTTTTCATTGGAAATAAGAGTCTCATGGACTTTCCTGCCAACGCTGGCTTTGAACTGCAATCCTCAGATCTCAGCCTCCTGAGTAGCTAGGATTACAGGCTTGAGTACTGGCAACCGGCAGGTACTTTTCTTGTTGCTATGGTGAAGTACCTGGCCTAAGCAACTTCAAGAAGGATTGCTGTACTTTAACTGACAGGTTGAGGATTCATTCCCTGGTCACATGGTTGTATATCCTTGGGAAGAACATCATGGTGGCAGGCATGAGTGTTGTAGGAGCCTTTTTACCTCATGGTGGACAGGAAGCAGAGAGAAAGATATCTATTGAGTTGGGTTACAAGATTGGAGGCTGAGTAGTCCAACAATGGCCATCTGTAAAGTGGAGATCAGAGACTTCAGGAGCTGCTCATAATATGAAGATGGAAGCCTCAGGACAAAGGGACCAATGATACAGCTCCTTGCTATGGCTGAAACCCTGGGAAATCCCTGAAGAGATGCTGATATAATCCACCGTGAAAGACCGATGCTGCAGTCTGATATCCACAGGTAACAGCAACAGCAATAGAGGCACTTGCTCAGGAAGAGTGGAGCTTACATGTGTTGATTGGTTTTCTCTTCTTCCACTTTTATTCTGTCGGGAACCTCAGTCTACTTCCTACACTTAAGGAAGGCCCTTCCCCCTCAGCTACTGTCCTGTGTGCCAATTATACCAAGCAAAGCCAACACACACACACACACACACACACACACACACACTCAGGGATGTGCTTTATTATCCTGCACATCTCTCCATCCAATGAAATTGACAGTCATGATGAACTATCATGGTAGATGCTTCACACTGAGTTATGACTGTAAAAAAAAAAGTAATTATAAGAAGGTAGAATGAACGTTGCCTAAGGAACTCTCTGACTGCCCTTTGGTGGTCTTGCTTACGGCCATATTTTTGATGACCAGCAAAGTTTCTGACATATAATTGGGACACCATAAATATTTTTAGGTTAGTTGCCTACATTTATCGTAAGTAAATACATAAGGACTAAATACCGACTGTGTGTCAAGGATATACCTATAATCTTATTTACCCGGGAGGCTGAGATCTGAGGATTATGGCTTGAAGCCAGATGAGTGAGCAAAGTCTATGAGACTCTTTTCTCCAATGAATCACCAAAAAAGCCAGAAGTGGAGCTATAGCTCAAATGGTAGAGCATTAGGCTTGAGCAAGAAAGCTCAAGGACAATGCCCTGAGTTTAAATCTTAGGACTCACACACACACACACACACACACACACACACACACACACACACACACATTTTAACAGAAAGGAGGGAGTACAGAAAGATGAGGTGGAAGGGAGGAAAGGTGGAGAATAATTCGAGAAAAATACTAGAAATAAGAGGCCAAAATATTAAATGAAAGTTAAGTAAATATGTGGTGGAAGAAGAAGAAATTGTTTCTCCTGTAAGAGATAGTGAAAATTTAGCCAGAGATAGTCTTCATGTATTCTTTGATTTATTTATTGTTTTATTTAATTCTTTTCTCTCAATGTCTTCTTCCCTTCTTCCATTCCTCTCTCTGGTTTCAACTATATCTCTTTCCTCTATCCCTAACCTCTTTATTCTTTTTTCTCTCTCCCTCTTCTCCTCTTTTTATCTCTCCCTCTTCTCTCTGTTTCCCTCCCTCCTTCTTTCCATCCATTCTTTCTTCCCTTTTTTTCTTTTCAAATGACTTAGTCTATCTCATGCAAGACACAAGAAAAATACTGTACTTCCTGTTATTGTATCTATTTTCTGCAAAGATTTTGGAAAAAATTATGTCACAATAAGTACTGATATATTTTTGCATAGAATAAAAGAATCAGAGAAGCTTTCATTTTATAATGTGTCAACAGTGTCATATTTGCTTTGGGTGAGCCTAAGTCTATGTCCAACTTTGAGGCACCAATGTCAGATGGCTCAGTGATTAAAGAGTTGGATAATTCATTTTGAGAATTGCTTTCCTTGAAGAAAAACATGCCTGTCTAATACACAAAAAACAAAGCTTGGAAGGATGGCTTTATGTTACCCCAAAGAATCAAGATTATAGAGATATCTCTATGAGCTATTCTAACAGACTGAAGTCAGAAGATAAATATCATCTAAGTACAATAATAAATCATCCACTCAAAGAAAAGATGAAAAAAGCAAAGCTTTCGAGCAGTTCACAAGGCAAGGGAGTATTATATGCATAATATGGACCCTACAAAAATGGACAGGTTGAAGTGCTGAAGAAAGATTTTCATGTTGTAGCCTGCATTCATAGACGTGGAAAGACAGTGTGTATTCCTTCTACATCTTAGCATATTATATTAATCACTGAACATCCTATTTTAAGAAAGCTATGGGCAAATTAGAACATGCTCACACGCGAGATGACGGGACAAGGACAAAGACTCTAGGCTATGCTATTTGAGGGTAATGGAGCATACTATAATCTTTATCATAGCAGTGACCAACTACATGGTTTTTTCTAATACCACTGTGCTAGATCACTGCTAATCTTTCCCTACTATACACCTGTCCCATGCACTGGGGCACTGTTTTTATACGCAGTTGCCCAGGGACCCAGGCAGATGCAGGCTCTGCCATTTTCCTCTTGCAGCACAGGGTACTCTAGCCCCACCATCACCCTGGCAAGGTAAGGGGTAGGTGGAAGATGTATGTTTATTTTGGTTTGAACGTTGGGTGAAAAGATCATGCTTATGCTGCCTTGAATTTTTCTGCTGGCCAATGACACAGGACCCAGGATACAGGAAGGGGATGGGGGAACAGGAGCAAGCACAGACCACCTCATCCCTTGTCCATGTTTTTCCTTCATCACATGTAAATGGCCTTTTGTTTGACTTTACATTGTTTTATTTTCCACTACCAAGATACTATCTGGGAAATCATAGGTTTGGACTTCTATTCTGTTTTCTTTAGTAACTGTTCAAATAAATGGCTTTCAGAATTACAGAATTTTGTGCACACTGTCTAAAATCATTTCACAGTCTCTTTGAGGGAAGGGTGGACTGCAGTCCACTGGGGGAGGGACCCCACGCAGAGGTTGTGAAATACTATAGGGCTCCTGAGTGAACAGTCAGGATGGAGTTGCAGAAGAAAAATATGCTAATGATGTCTCCAGAGGAGGGCAATGATTCTAACTTGGCAATAGGAGTCAAGAGGGGAATGCCTGAGCATAAAGTCACAGGAGCTTGAGACTAAAGTCAAAGAAAGGGAACATACAAGTGAGATGTAAAGTTGAGGCTTTTCGACATCCAACTTTTTTTTCAGTGATCGATATTACTAATTTCCATTCTGTGTGTTAGACATGTATTAATATCCCCACGTTAGAGATGAGAAATCTGAAGTATCTTTAGAGGAAGATTCTGTGCCAGGTAACAGGGCTAAAATGATACTTGGGGCTTTACTTGAAAACGATTTCTGGTTTGCAGCAGGTTTTAGGATCTTTCGTTATATTCCACATGATCTCACCATTCGCTGTCTTTTTTTTTTTAATAGGAAAGGTACCAGCAACATTATGTGACAACGTTGTCAGATATGGAGTAGTTATTTAGACGAAAATGCACAAGGGTGGGTGGGTGGAGTAGAGGAGTCCCCATTTAATTGAAGACTGCTAGGGAGATTTTCCTGAGTGGCACTTCTATTTTACTTTTTTACCTACATATTTTCTTTCTCTTTCATTTTTTTAACGCCACTCCCCACCCCCAAACACCACCCCGCCTGAGCCTGAAGGCCAGAATCAACAGGATCAAAAATCAAACAAAAAATTCTGAGCTTCCCAGTGGACACGCATAGGGGATTTGAGAATGTCAGCTGTATAAATATGATGCCATCTTTAGACAAACTGTCTGGGAGGATGGGCTCTGGGTGGAACCGACCCCCCCCCTTCCCCACAAATGTCACACAGCCCCCGTTCCTAGCCAAGTTTATTATCTGACAGATATGGAGCACAAATATTGACTTTTGCTATTTTTACTGTAACTGCAGCCATAAACATTGATTACCGCAGGAGGAGGCAGGCTGAGAAGAAAGCAGCAGTGTCCTCTCAACCCAAGAGAGCTTTAGTGTTTCCCTCAGGCCAGCCCAGCAAGGCATACCCTGTGAATAAGCTCTTAATGGAATGACTCCATACAGAAATAGCAAATGATGATGTGAGAGATCCCAAGGGGTTGAAGGAATAAACAATACCACAAACCAAACAAAAAATAAAAACCTGTTTAGACTCTCAGTTGCCTCTGCTCTTTTAGCCTAAGAAAATCTTGAATAGAGAACAGCAGCCTAAGAGACTTTAGAAGCTTCCGCTATCCCATCCATGGTATGCTCTCTGACCTATTCTCATGGCAACACACAGTAATTTATAACTATCTTCTCCAATTTCTTCCACTCCATATCTCAATAGGATTACCTTGGCAAGGGAGATAATCAATCCATCAATGCAGAGTGCGCCGTGAGTCCATCGTAGGAACCAAAGGGATGTCCCTTTTGATGACAATCTGTTCATTTGGCAAATGTGAGAAAGCAAGAGAAAATTTCCAATCTAGTGGGTTTTGTTGTTGTTTTTCATGCAGTTTTACAGGTGAGTCATCAGTGTAATATACGTCGGGTTTCCTATTTGATTGGGCTTAGTGTGTTAGGCAGAGCTCCCAAGACCAGAAAGATCACAGGGTACATTATGGATCTCAATAGGATGATAGAAGGATGTATATAGCCAGCATCCTGAGTGTCTATAGGATGACTGATTTTCACATGCCAGAACAGGACTCAGTTCATCTGAGCTCAGCATCCCAGCACAGTGTGCAAAGTCTTCAATAAGTTCAATGCAGGACAGTCTTCATCTCAGTGATTTCTTGCCAGTATCTAATACTAGTGTAATTGAGCTCAGAGCAAGTGGATCTGCACCTTCTTCAGGGATTCAGGGAGTAGACAGGACATCAGCAGAGACACTCTTAAGGGGGAAAAATTATGACAATAAGGCTGGGTACTAGTAGCTCATGCTTGTAATCATAATTGCTTAGAAATCTAAGATCAAGAGGATTGCATTTCAGGGCTAGCTAAGATAATAAGTTCCTCAGGTACTCATTGCAACAGAAAAACTTGGAAGTGGTGATATGTACCCATCATCTTAATGACTGTAGGAATTCTAAAATAGGAGGATCATAGTTTGGGGTAAGCCAGGCCAAAAGCAAGACCATTTCTCAAAAATAGCTAAAGCAAAAAGGGGTGAAAAGAAGGTTCAAGTGGTAGAGCACTTGTCTAGCAAGTTAAAATCTCTGACTTCAACCCCACCAAAACCCTTAAAACACAGATATTTAAATAGATGAAGAACAAAACAAGCAATGGCTGTATATGGCCTGGAAGGGGAGAAATGACCTGTGTTGATGGGAGATGTATGTACTATGACATTTTTTTTCAGAGCTGAGGATCTAACTCAAGCCATTGCACTTGCCAGGCAAGTTAGCTCCACTGAGCTAACGCCCCAACCCCTACAACGCATATTCTAATAGCAGGTTAACTCTTCTTTTCCTTTGGAGTCTGGTTATCAGGATACTTAATGAAAAGAGTACAATGACAATGAGATTGTGCCACCCAGAATCACAGTGTCTGCCTATTAGAGAGCCATTCCTTAGTTGGTGAAATAAACCTTAGGATGGGTTTCTATTCATAAAAAGTAGAGTGAATCTTATGGAAATTTCACACAAAGGAAAAAGCTTGGTTTCTAGGGTCAAGTAGACATGAAGGTCATTCCATGCTTATACATATACCTTGTGTGATTTCATAAGTTGTGTGTGTGTGTGTGTGTGTGTGTTTTGAAGTCCTGTTTTCATTTTCTGTTAAAGAAAATGCTAATTGTATGGGCATTGCTGTGTTGGAGCTAATAAGTTATGGTACTTGGCCTTTAAGTTTGCTTCTTCTCTCTATGTCCATACCTACGTCATTTAAGACATGTCAATCCATAAAATATAGACTGAAGTTCATAAAGACACCCATAAAAGTGGCATGGAACTGAGCTGAAGTGCAAGAAAATTTAGTGAGGCCATGAATAACATTTTGTAGAATTGGCTGCCACATCATTTTTGTTGAGAATCCTGAAGGTGTACCCTTATTTGTGGAAAGTTCCCACAAAAATACTACTATAACTGTCTACCTTTGCTATGCTCCTTGGTTACAGAATGTTTTTCTCTTGAGTTTTGGAGAAAACACCATAGGTGGAGCTATTCTTACCCCTAGTTGTAAAGCCGTTCATAATGGAGTGTTTTCCAATTCACACTTGTTAAGGATCTGCTTTACCTTTACTTTTGGTGACATGACTTTGTGCTCTGTTCACCAATCCAATTTTCATCTGAAGGGATGCAGAGGCTCAGTTTGCCTTCTGAAATTATATGATACGGTTCATCATCCTACTCATACAAACATCTAGGGGCCAGGGTAAGGTGAGAGCCCAGCTCTAATAGGGATAATGCTGGTGAGTGCAATCCCACGGAATGCATGGATACATTACATTTGTGGGCCTAAATATACTCAACTTTATAGATTAGAAAACTATTTGTATTATCTTGCTCCATCCCAGAGGAATAAACGGCACGGCTTACATCATGAATTATATTCCCAGGATCAGGGTAGGCAAATAAGCCCTTGTAGGATCCCTAGACTTGGATGGTTATGGCTTACCACGAATACAGAGCTATCTAAATATTCTGAGGAGAAACACTACATTTGAACTTGCAGTGTGTTGCTTTGCTTTGAAGCTCTACTCATTGAATAACCTTGACCGAGTTAAAGCTCTTTCAGCTTTGGTTTATGTGTCTATGATTAGCCATCCACACTGAATAACATAGATAAGATTAAGTAAGATTATGTCTGAGGAAGGCCTTCCAAAATAAATATGTAACCAACCTATGAAGTCAATTCCTCTGTTACCTAGTTAGCTTCCCACCACTTTTAGTAAATATCAAAACATTTCATCACATTTTCATGTGTGTGTGTGTGTGTGTGTGTGTGTGTGTGTGTGTGTGTTGGTCATGGGGCTTGAATTCTGAGCCTGAGAGCTGTCCCTCAGCTCTTCAACTCAAGGCTAGCACTCTACCATTTGCTCCAGTGCCACTTCCAGTTTTTTTTTTTTTCTGGTGGTTTATTGGGAATAAGAGTTTCCAGCCTTTCATGCCCGGGCTGGCTTTGAACCATGATCCTCAGATATCAGCCTCCTGAGTAGCTAGGATTACAAGCATGAGCCACTGACGCCTGGTTGTTATGTGTGTGTGTTTGTGTGTATGTGTGTGGGTGTGCGTGCGCGCTCGTGTGTTTTTAAATAAACAGCGTGCGCGCTCATGTGTTTTTAAATAAGCACAACCAGCTGGGCATTGGTGGCTCATGACTATTTATGAGGACTTTGGATTTCAGTTTGAAGCCAGCCTGGACAAGAAAGTCTGTGAGACTCTTATCTCCAATGAACCACCAAAAACCTAGAAGTTAGGGGCATAAGTGGTAGAAGGCTAGTCTTGAGCATAAAATCTCAGGGACAGCATCTGGGCCTTGAGTTCAAGCCCCAGGACCTGAAAAACAAAACAAAAATCCCATGAACACTTGAGCCTGCTAATTCAGGGTCTCAGTGTTCCCCCTATTATCTCCTATTTCCCCGTGCAAATTTTAGCTGGCCACAGCAAAACTTGTTTTTCCTGATTCAGCTGTAATGTTGCAGCCACTAGAATACCTGCTGGTTCAACGATCAGAACTTCTCACCTTACCATACTTCTGTGTTCAAGTACAGCAACTCCCCGTGATCATATTCCTGGCCTGTGCTCCCCAGGTCAGGCGCCTTTGAAATGGGGGCCAGAAGACCTGATTATTGCTACAGCATCATCTTCATGGAAAAATCACATTCTACTCACAGTCTTGCAGGATGCCTGTAAAACCAGAGTATCAGGAGCCTATTGGGTAATCCTACTTACCATTATGTGGTTGTGATATGTGTGGGTGCTATTCTCACATTGTTCCCCCATTCCCTCATCAGTGGAAAACCATCTGTGGGTACCCCCAAGAGGCTGTGGGTCCCTCAGCAGAGGTAAAGGGTACATAGTTGTTGCTGGATAGCAAGATCTATAAACGATGTTGGACTGGCAGGTCCTGGGGGAGAGAGGGTAGCAAGGAAACCTCCTGCATTTGCAGGAGCTCTTCTCAGTCAGTCTCTGATGGCTTGGACTGGAGAGACTGAATTTTGTATTTAATGGTGGAACTTATGGAGATGGAGACTGAAAGAAATTCAAGTATACTATCTTTCTTTCTTTGGTCAGTTTATGGATCATTTTCCCCTCAATAAACAACAACAAAAATAATCTTCTACCTAAAACAGACTAGATCACATTGCCTTTCTTTGTAGCGTGTCATGTATTTTTTTTTCCTGGCTTGTCCATGTTCTGTCAAAGATGAGAAATGATCTTGTGGAACTCTTAACAGAGCTGAGATCAGAGCAGAGCCAGCCTGACCCAATAAACTGACCTGAAAAACCTCTTGGGAAATCCATCCCCCAAACATCACAGCCCCATTTCAGATAACAATCTCAGCTTCTTACCACATGCCCATCACCTCATCTATAGTGTTTGCCACTTGGAGTTTGTATCAAACTCTAAGGATCTGGTCTGTATGTGTGCGTGTGGGAGGGGGTGTTGGGGCAGCGGGAGGGATGGACAGTTCAAGGAAAAGGTTGATAGATGACTTGGTCCTTCCTGACTTCCCACATTGTAGATCAAAAACTATGCACTAAAACCCCATTCGAAGAAAGAAAGAAAGAAAGAAAGAAAGAAAGAAAGAAAGAAAGAAAGAAAGAAAGAAAGAAAGGAAGAAAGGAAGAAAGAAAGAAAGAAAGCCACCCCATCTTGACTCCTCTATCATGCTGCTTGAATAATCAAAGGAATTTTATAGGATTTCTTTCCCCATGAATTCATAGGAAATGCTCACTCTAGCTTTTCTGAATGAGTTTATTGTGAAGTATTTTTTCCCTATATGGTCTGCATTATGCTATCCCAGTGTTCCAAAATGCAGCTGTGTGGTTATGGCTGTGTATGGGATAATAAATGTTTTGTCACCTCTGAGCTATCAACTAGACGCCTCCCTAGGGATGTGTCTCAGCTAGGTGAAGGGGGATTGTTAAGGGCAACCCAGCCATTAGGATATGTTCAACATGTGGGAGACTTGGAGGAAAAGCAGTACAGGAGGAGAAAGAGTGGAGTTTGCAAAAGATGTTTTGCAAATGTTTTCATTGCTTGTTCTCATTTGTAGTGTTTGGTGTTTTTTTTTTTTATAAAATATTCAAAGAACATTAAAGAACTCACTCTATTCTATTTCTGAAAACTCAGATTTTAAAGGCTAGGGGAAAAAAACCCCAGTAACTAAACAAATCCCAAAGCAAATAGAGAGACACCTCTTAGCTAAATGCTCAAGAATGATACTCTAAGTGTAAAGACAATGAAACACAGAGCCTAAAGTCCTAACCAGGAAAAGCTCGCTCAAGGACATGCTCAAGGTCCTTTCAGGTTTTCTAGATGTATTGAACATCCCAGTTCTGAAAATCAGAAGTGTTCCAAGATCCTGAACTTTGTGAGCACAGATGTGACGCCACAAGTGGAAAATTTCACACCTGACCTAATGTGACAGACTCCAGTCAAAACACAGGGGCAGTGAAAGCACAGTATAAAATTACCCTCGGCCCATGTGTGTGAAGTTCATGTGAAACATAAATAGACATCATGTTTAAATTGGAGTCCTTCCCCAACATATCTCATTATAGATATGCAAATATTTCCAAACTCAGAAGAAATCTGGAATCTCAAGGAGTCCAGGTCCCAAACAGTTTGGATAAGGGGATATTCTCCCTATACATCCCCACCCCCCACCAAGTTCTGTACTCTGAGGGAAACAAGCTAGACTAGTTTAAAAAAAAAGTACACGAGAATCATTCCTCAGGAACAGATCTGCAGCACATGCTTTGAAAATAGTATGAATTGAAATACCATTTTTGCATTAATGCTTAACAAGAAATGCTTTATATTTCTACAGATACATATATGAAGGAATCTGAAAAGCAAATTCTCCAGGCCAATAACAGTACTTCTGATGAAGTAGGAGTCTCCACAGCAACTTTCTTTTTACATGATTGCGGCTATTTTAAACCATAATAACCTATTGCTTGTAGAAATTGCATACTGATAATTTTAGGCTCAATAATGGAAATCAGATGGTCTCTTCAGAGTGCTAAGCCTACCCAGTTGAGCTATTTAAGGAATTTGCCCAAGTGTCTTACCTTCAGTTTCCTCATCTGGAAAAGATGAAGCTTTGTCCAGGTTCGAAAATTCCTCCTGG
>NW_012267235.1:8837265-8869911 GCF_000151885.1 Dipodomys ordii
ATGAATGGAGGGGGCACCCCACTCTCAATCCTAGCATGGCTTTGTCTTCTTTCCCCTAGTCTTGCCTACATTAAACCCCATTTGAAATTAGAACAGTATAGCTATGTCTCAAGTGGAATAAAAGGACAAATGAAGAGAGAAAGAGTAGGTTTATTCATGAAAATCCCAAACGATTCCTAGTTCACATAACAGTAACTGCTGACCATTCTATCCTTAGCAGACAGGATCATTAAGAGCAGGAGAAATGTTATTATGGTTCATTAATAATTCTCAAAGTGTTTTCTTAATGACATTGTGATGATAATTTCAGATGAAGACACCACATTCCTACACAACAGACAAATGATTACTACAATAAGTTACACACGCACACACACACACACACACACACACACACACACACACACACACACACACACACACACACACCCTCTTTACTAGGTGAATCTGTAGCCAGGAGTAATAAGAAATCTAAGGTTCAAACCTATAAACACAGAACACACCTATGGTGAGAGTATGGTTTTATTTTATTCTTATTTTTTTTCTTGGTGGTAATGTACTGAATTTTGGTCTTGTTCTTACTAGACAGGCATGTTACCACCTGAATCCCACCCACAGCCCTGCTTTCAGCCTAGTTAGACTGCCGCAAGCTGGAGGAAGAAACGTATTTCATTCTTATGTTGTTTTATCTTTCCCATCAAGGTTCTAAGAGTGACAAAGAGGAAATTTCCAAAGGTTGAGTTTGATCAATCCGTGATATAACAATTAGATGACATCTTTAAACAATGATACTTAATAAAGAGGTTGGAACCACTAAAGATGAATGAACTAAGAGTTATCTTAAGTGAGAAATTGTGTGAATGTGTTTCCACCACAGAGTGTTTCTTCTTGTCATAAACTCAAAGCAGTGCAGAGATAGGCAGCTTTTATTGTTTTCCATGAGCTACCTTCTGCAAAAGGATTAATCTCTATTGACTCAGAAGTGTCCTGGCCTATCCTTGGTTTCCAACAGAAAGCATGTTTCTCTAATATGCACATTAGTACTCACATTTCTGCTGGTACTGTCTTAAGAAAGGCTACAAGCTTCTTAGGAATTCACCAGTTAAGGAAAGGGAATCTAGCTCCATCGGACTTTCTCCCCTGTAATTCCTATTCTTTCTTGGTCTCATTGCTCCCTTCAAAGACCAGTAGGGGGAGCCATAGTGTAAAGTTATCTCAGGTCATTAAGCTGGAACAGGATTCCTCCACAGCATGGAATGTATAGTTTGTGGTACACTATAGGTGAAAACAGTATTACTAATACGAGACTCTAAAAAGAGTATTCATGTAAAGATGGCCAACTTTATATTTACATTTATGTGACCAAAAATGAGCAAAGATCTGTGGGTGGGGTTGGGAGAGAAGGGGAGAGAATGATAAAGGGGTAATATTGATCACGATGCATTGTACTCACACACTGACATGTTGAATTGAAACCCCTTCATACAACTACTTAAGTACCATTTAAGTAAACAAATGAACAAACAAACCCATTTGCCAGAGGTGGGCCTCCTTACAAAATAAAAAGAATGAGAAGTGAGAAATTGTTATCAAACTTGAAATGAGTGTGGTTGATAGTTTAGAAATCTCAAGGCACACCCCCCCAAATATTTCTTTTTTGAGATTACATCACTACATAAATTTATAATATTGTGGCATAGTTATACTTAGCTAAAGTCACAAACATCTTTTAATCTGTTCAATGATAGTCATCATTATCTTAAGTTACATTGCTTATGAAATCTATGACCTTTAACAATAATACTATTTTCTTTTACAAATCAGGTGACATGTATGTTTCTTTCCTTGTGCTTAATATCAGCTGGTCTGTCTTTCTCTCTCATTCCCTTCACTCCCATGGGAGTGAATGGCTGGCTCTAGAAGGAGCCATGTTACTTAGTCCAAGTTCTGAGGCTGGGATATGTTGACCCTGAAGAAAGATTAGCCTTGATAGTGTCTTTGGCAAGAGATCAAAGTACCAGAGAAAGACACATGGCAGAGAAATCAGGTGCGCCACTTGTCCTTGGCCTGGACCTAGCAGGGTCTGCATTACCACCCAAAGCAGATATTGAAAGAGAGAAGACTAGACAATCTTTCATAGTATTCTTGCTCAAGTTTGGAAAGATGTTGAAAACATCCCTGTAAGGATAGCACTGTAAAGAAAAGCCAAGTTAATAAAGCTGAAGAGAAAGCAGAGACTGTACTCAAATGGCCCAGGCTCTTTATGAATCAACCTCAGCCATGATGCTTAGACTAGGGTAAAGACAGTGCCACACAGAAACAGGGCTCTGCCTGAGGATCACCTGTAGTCTCCAAAGGACCCCCCCCCCCTCAGTGACAGTGCAGAGGTCCAAAAGCAGAAGAGGAAGACTAATACGAGAGACCAATTAGGCATCTCCTGAAGGGGAGGAGCTATGTCACTGGAGAGAAGTAGGTAGATGAGGTAGAATCAACAGATCAATTGAAAGTGTGTTTCACATACTAGAGAAAAAGGTGAAGGAATGCAGCCAGGAATCTGAATGAGAGTGTTAAAATAGGAGCCCCAGGGAGACGTTGGATGATGACTTCTGCTTTGAATGTGACTTCAATGTGCTAATGTGGTATCAATTAGGTAGATGGATCAAGGAGTAGAAAGGAAGATCCAGGATGGAGACAAGGCCCTGTGAGCGCTTCTAGTTAAATGGTTAAATGATGCCATGAGAGAAGATGGTGCTGCCTTTGCCAGGATGGGGATGAAGAAGAGAATAATACTGCGAAGTGAAGAGCCATTCAATAAGGGTGCTGATGAGACCTAGACATGGAGGCTGCCTGGGTGGACTTTGACCTGCTCTTTATCAGTAGGGGGGAGGGTTATAAGAGGCAATTGAGCCATTAGGGCTGCCGGCATATTTTGGAAAGACTGAGCTCTCTAAATCATGATTAGAAGATCATGATCCCCTTTTGTACTTGGGAGGACGACGGGGAAGTGAATTCTAAGAGAAGGAGCCTGGAAATGCTATAAAGAACTCATCTCGCCATAAAGACATGGTCAGTGTTTAGGATAGGAAATCATGATGATGAGAGTTGTCAGAGAAAGAAGCAAGAGGAATGGATGGAAAGGGGCTATCTCTTCACTGAAGAAAAGGATGACAGATATGAGACATGATGACAACAACAACAAAAAAACCTCACCCCAAACAAACCAGAAGTGGAACTGTGGTTCAAGTGATAGACTGTCAACTTTGAAAAAGCTAAGAGACAGTGCCCACGCCCCGAGTTCAAGCCTCAGTACAGGTGGGAGTGCACTCACACGCACGTGTGTGTGCGCGCGCACACACACACACATGATGAAGAAGTATACAGATGGTATACTTTGATGCTAATTATTTTTGAAAACCAAATATAAAGTATCACTAGCGGGGCGCTGGTGGCTCATGCTTATAATCCTAGCTGCTCAGGAGGCTGAGATCTGAGGATCGCAGTTCAAAGCCAGCCTGGACAAGAAAGTCCGAGAGACTCTTAGCTCCAATAAATGACGAGAAACCGAAATAGCGCTGTGGCTCAAGTGGTAGAGTGCTAGCCTTGAGCTGAAGAGCTGGGGGACAGTGCCCAGCCCCAGAGTTCAAGCCCTATGACCACCACTAACAACAAAAAGCATCACTAGTTCTAAGTATATATGCTTATAATCATCTGCAAAACCATCTGGAAATGTACTAAAAACAAGTTAACATAATTGATTGCCTCTTGTGGTAATTGTGGCCAGATATTGGTTGTAGTAGAAAGAGAAGGTTTAGGGTCAGGGATGGATTGTTTCAAAGAATTATCTTACCCTTGCCTGAAATTTAAAAAAAAATCTTTAAACTATATTTAAATTTACATAAGTTAAATCTAATGTCATTCTAACTGAAGAAAGATATGGTCAGATATATCTCAAAGCCAAATAGTAATTAATCCATAACTTTAGGTATAGTGAGGTATACATTTAATTTTCTGATATATAGTTTTAAATTTTTGCCAGTTTTCTATAATAAATATATATAATAAATATTTTGAAGTAAAATAAAGAAATAAAAGTAGACGCAGGTAGATACAGATAATAGAATATATTGTTATGTGAATATGAAATGTTCTAGAAGCTGATAGATACATACAAATAATAGAATATATTGTTATGTGAATATGAAATGTTCTAGAAGCCGATAGATACAAATAATAGAATGTATAAATGTTATAATTTGAATATGGAATATTCCTCCATGGGTTCATGTGTTAAGGTTCCTTGATAATGGCATTATTTTGAGAAGATCAGGAAACTTTGGGTTGTGAGCTCTAGCTGAATGAAGCAGGTTACTTCTGGAAGAGGACTCATTGGGTATGTTTTGTGCCTTGCCACTTCCTGTCTGTCTCTCTCTGTTTCCCATATGGTCCCATAGCTGCCACTACAAGTTGCCACTGCCACAAAGTTTCACCTTATCACAGGCTTAATCAACAGAATTAAGGACTAGGGATAGAAATCTCTGAATCTGAACTCTCCTCTTTCTAAAGTTGTTTCTTTTGGATATTTAGTCAAAGTGATAATAAAAAGTGAATAACACAACAAGAGATTTCCAAATTTATTCTTAACTATTGCTTAACGTTTAGGATAAAAATTATAATTTTTGCCAGATGCTGGTGGCTCAGGACTGTAATCCCAGCTACTCAGGAGTCTGAGATGAGGTCTCAGAATCACGCTTTGAAATCAGTCTGGGCAGGAAAGTCTGTGACATTTTTATCTCCAATTAACCACCATCATAAGAGTGAAGCTCTGGCTCAAGTGGAAGAGTACCATTGTTGAGCAGAACAAAACTAAGGGACAGCTCCTAGGCCCTGATTTCAAACCCTAATACCAGCAAACACACACATGCACACACACACATACACACACAAATTATACAAATTATAATTCTGATTCAAAGTTGAACAGTAGTTCCTCTAACAGAGAATCATACTTGAGAAAGCCAATTTGTATGAAACTAGGCTCTAAGAATCAACAACTATTTTATCAAGAAAAAGCCAAGATTTTCCCCTGTTGTCTTTGAATGGGACTTTTGTACATTATGACCAAGAATTACTTAAGATTTCCAGAAGGTTTGCCTTGAACATTATACTATAAATAACCCTGACACATATTAAGATCCAACCGTGGGTCTGGAAAATAATATATCCTTTAATTGAATATATGTGGTTAAATCCCATAAGACAAACAAAAGTTTACTCTGCTTCTCCGTCCTAAATCCCTAAACCCTTTGAAGTTACAGATTGAAATGTATTTTATATACACATGACAGATGTGACCCTAGAAACTCCCCTGAATTGTTGTATATTTCTGAATTCATTGGCCAACCCCTCAAAGCAATTTAGTATTGGTTTGTATTTTGTTCTTTCTTTTGCAAAGCTGATGTTATGCATACAAAAATCACTTTAATCAGAGGATTGGCATCAGAGTTTCTAAAGATGGCTTGAAAGGAAGCAACCAAATTGCAGATTTTATGCTCTAATCTGCTTTGTTGCTTCCTGGTCATTACATACACTGTAAGAAGGTGAGAGTAGCCCCCAGGTTTAAAACTTTGGGTGTCCCCCCCAACTATTTACCTCCCCAACCCACATCTCTGCCCCTTTACCAACTGGTGTGAACTAATGTTTGCTCCTTTCCTGCGGTACAAAAGAAAGTGTAATCTGAGTGAATAACGAATTGCAAACGTCTAAACACATTTCAGCTAAAAAATGATACTTTTTTTTTCCTCAAGGAGATCTAATGAGAAAACTGTTCAAAAGACAGAGTTAGAGTTTCTTGGTTCCACATTTAATTAACTCAATCTGACTTTTATTATGCTTTGTATTATGTGTTTCCCTGTTCGGTAAACAAACAGCAGAGAATTAAAGTAGGGCAACTGCCAACCAACAGTAAATTTAATTGAAAAATAATGAATTGCCACGGGGTACTGTAGGGCTTTGCGCAGATAAACTTATTTTTCCTGGAAAGTTTCCACTGGCATTTGTCACATCTTGATGTATAGAAGGAATTTAAAAGAAGTGAAATATGGCGGTTGGTGGTAGATATAGAAGACTGGAATGGCCTTGGAGAATAATTCACAGGCTGGTTTTTAGGACTTTCAACATATTACCCACATTTCCTCCTGCAGAGCTCAGCCAGCTACCAGGGGAGACTTAATTCTGCAAGCCCCTTCCCCTGGCCCCCCGATTCCACAGGACATGCTGAAATTGTACCACGTCAATTTTGAATAAAAGGAGAGAGCTCACTGTAGAAGAAGGGTGACTCTGAAAGTTAAAAAAAGTATAAAAATTCTCCCCATAATGCCACATGCTGTGACTAATAACCACTTAAGTCATTCATACTGATAGGAATCAAAGGTATTTGTAACATTTGGCTATTTGTTTTCTTTACTGATATCTTGGCCTGATGTGGAGATACTCCTCTAATGATCTTCTGTTTGAGTTTATGCCTGGGCAGAAGAAGGTTTGAATTAAATTAGGACCATGAAAAGTCTTTCGGAGTGATTAGAAAACAAAGACATCTGGTTCTCTGTGTGGAGGGCAGGTGTCTGCTTATCTGATAATAGATTCTATCATTGGGTTCAAGTCCTGGCAGTGGAAGAAAAAGTCCCACTTGGTCCCCCAAACCCTGGAATAGGAGGAAATCACTGGACTCCACAGAAATGTGATCCTCTCTTGCCTCCAGCTGAGAAGGGCATTACCAGTTAATTTTCAGATTTCTACAATAATCCTACACATGGACTGAGGCTCTTTTAGACTGCTTTCAACATGCTGTTTGGGAAAAATATTCATTATTTGGTTTTAGATATTCGTTTGGGGACATTTTCTATTTCACATGGGGCCAGTAGACTCTGAAGTGCTATTACTCCACTCAGTATTTAAAAAAAGAATATACTTACTCTATGCCTCTTGCTACTGGGACCATATCAGGAAGCTTTGGAAATAAAAAAATAAAACAGGTGAAGAAAAGAAAATCTCTGACTTAGGTGCTGGTGGCCCACGCTTTAATCCTAGCTACTCTGGATGCTGAGATCTGAGGATCATGGTTCAAAGCCAGGCCCAGTTAGGAAAGTCCTTGAGATTCTGATTTCCAAAAACCAGCCAGTGAAGCCAGAAGTAGAGGTGTGGCTCAAGTAGTAGAGTGCCAGCCTTGAATGAAAAAGCTAAGGGAGAGTGTCTTGTCCTTAAATTCAAGCTCCCGTATTGGCACACATCCACACCTCCCTGATTGGCATAGGAGTTTCATCTTCATAGGACAAGCAACATTAGCAAATATAGTATGTCATACAATAATAATTACACGGGAGCAATCTGTGGAGCTCTGAAGGCAGCTGATTTTACGATAGACCTCCTCTGTGGAAGAGAGGGATAGCAGAGGGGGCAACTAGTTGCAGCTTGGTGAGGCTCAGGACAGTTGGCATGCCTGGCTATGCCAAGGAGAGAATTGGCTGCATGGAAGACAGGAATGAAGGCAGTAGATGAAAGATAACAGTAGCAGAAGACAAGGGGGCCTGACAACCACTGGAAGGATTCTTAATCCTAAGACGATGGAAAATAAGTGGACCTTGAACAGAAGAGACAAGATAGTATTCTGGCTTTGATGTAGATAATAGACGATAGCTTGGATATGAACCAAACAGACCAGCGAGGCCCTGTTGCAGTAAATTAAAGGAGCCAAAGGTAGGGGTGGGGGTAGACAAACAGAGGGATCTGAATCAAGGTGTTTATCATGAGGTTCCATGATTAAACTTTCCTGCCAATTTTATCATCTGTACATGAAGAGGTAAAAAATCTGTGGTGCTTGGATCATTGAAATGTTACAACCAGGTGCTTGCCACATACAAAGGGGTGAATAAAAAACCCTTCTTTTCCATTCCAAATGTTTTTGCCTGAAAACTGATTCAAGAAAGCAAGAGTTCAAAGCTGTAATTAGTAGCTCGTGTATAATTTATTTGCTAGTGCCAGGATATGAATTCATTACCTTGTACTTGCTGGCATTCTATCACTTGAGCCACACCTCTCTTGGCTTTTGGTTGATTTATTTGGAGATGGAGTTTAATGAACTTTTCTGCCTGGGTTGGCTTTGAACTGTAATCCTCTTGATCTTAGCCCTCTGAGTGGCTAGGAGTACAGTCATGAGCCACCAACATCAAGCTGGCCAAACCAATAATCACTCTGTTTTAATTATTTGTTTCAGATTGCCACTAATAATAGCTATAAGTCCACATACAAATTTTAAAATACACACACACAAAACACTGTTGATGTCATATAAGAGCTGAGTTATAATATTTTAAACAGTACTGGACTTTATTTTTATTATCTATATAAATATATTTTTATTGCAAAGATACTATACAGTGAGGTTACAGTTACATGAGTACATTTCCTATTGAACAGCGTTACCCCCTCCTTTGGTTTTCCCCTACCATTCCTTCCCTCCCACCTCTCCAACTCCTCCCTCCCCCCCCCACGAAGTTGTAAAATTCATTTCCAACCTAGTATCTTGTATATCTCAGTGCTACAATGGGTCAACCTGTATCCTTATTTAAGCATTTTGTTTCCCTTCCCTTCCCTTAATTAGAAAAATGTATATACAAGATGCAGGATACCGGAATCAAATACAGTGAAAATAGGGTTATACTGTGGGGAAAGAACATACCAAAGAAACAAAAAAAAATCACATAGAACATTTTAAGTACATTGAAAACAACAGCAAGAAAGATAAAACCTCTTGTGTCCCTATCTTGGGGTTCATTTCACTTAGCATCATCTTATATGGTCATACATACACTTCTTTTGAACTTTTCTGCTTGTCCTAGTTATTGCAAATAAGGGAAACCATAGGACATATGTTTGTTTGGGCCTGCTTATTTCACTTAATATAATCTCTCCAAGTCTTTCCATTTCCTATTAAATGGGGTGGTGTCATTCTTTCTGATATAGGCATAGAATTCCATTATATATATATATATATATATATATATATATATATATGTGTGTGTGTGTGTGTGTGTGTGTGTGTGTTCCATTGTGCATACACACACACACACACACACACATATATACACACACATTTTCTTGATCCATTCATCTACTGAGGGACATCTGGGTTTCATATCTTAGCCATGGTGAATATTGCTGCAATAAATATAGTTGTGCTGGTAGCTTTAGTATGGCCTTGTTTGCGATTATTCGGGTAAATGTCCAAAAGTGGGATTGCTGGGTCATAGGGGAGCTCTATGTGGAGTCATTTGAGGAACCTCCATATTGCTTTCCAGAGTGGTTAAAGAAGTTTACACTTCCACCAACAATGTAGTATGGTTCCCTTTTGGCCACATCCCCTCCAGCATCTGTTGTTATTAGATTTCTTGATTGTAGCCATTCTAACTGGGGTGAGGTGGTATCTCAATGTTCTTTTGATTTCCTTTCTTTTACGGTCAGAGAAGTTAAGCATTTCTTCATCTGTCTATTGGTTATTCTTACTTCCTCTTCAGAAAAGTCTCTCTTTAAGCCTTTAGCCAACTTATTAATCAGGCAGTTGTTTCCTTGAGGATTTGTTGTTTGAGGATTTAATTTTTTGAGCTCTAAGTATATTATAGATATGAGACCCTTGCCCATTGTATGGCTAGTGAAGATCTTTTCCCAATCCATGGGTTTTCTGTTGATTTTGCTAGCTATGTCCTTTGTCATGCAGAAGCTCTGAAGTTTCATGCAATCCCCTATGTCCAACTTTTCTTTGATTAGGTGTGTTTCTGGGTCTTTGTTA
Source organism: Dipodomys ordii (assembly GCF_000151885.1). NCBI lineage: Eukaryota > Metazoa > Chordata > Mammalia > Rodentia > Heteromyidae > Dipodomys > Dipodomys ordii. The sequence continues at coordinate 8,847,107 of NW_012267235.1, forward strand.
AGAAAATTTCAGCCTGTGCTAAGGAGTTCTAGAGTTTTTCCTATTCTTTCCTGTAATGTTTTCGGGTGTCTCCTTTGACTTCAAAGTCTTTGATCCATTTGGAGTTGATTCTGGTTCAGGGTGATACAAAAGCATCTAGCTTTAGTTTTCTACAGGTGTTTAACCAATTTTGCTAGCACCATTTACTGAAGAGGCTGTCTTTCTTCCATTCCTTTTTTTTAGCTCCCTTATCAAAGATTAGGTGGCTATTCTTCTGTGGGTTCATTTGTGGGTCTTCAGTTCTATTTCATTGGTCCTGAGACCTGTTCTTGTGCCGGTATCAAGCTGTTTTGATTACTATGGCTTTGTAGTAGAGTTTGAAGTTTGGTATTGATATTCCTCCAGCACTGTTCTTTCTGTTAAGGATTGTTTTTGCTATTTGGGGTCTTTTATTGTTCCAATGAATTGTTGGATTGTTTTTTCTATTTCACTGAAGAATGAGGTTGGAATATTGATAGGTATCACATTGAATTTGTAGATAGCCTTGGGAAGTATTGCCATTTTCACGATGTTGATCCTTCCAATCCAGGAGCATGGGAGGGTTTTCTACTTCTTTAGTTCTGCTTTAATTTCCTTTTTCAAGTTTTTAAAGTTTTCATCATACAGGTCCTTCACTTTTTTAGTTAACTCCTAGGTATTTTATTTTTGTGGAGCTATTTCAAAAGGAGTTGCTTTACCTGATTTCAGTGCTGAAATCAGGAAAAGCCACTGAATTTTGAGGGTTACTTTTATACCCTGCTATTTTGCCAAATTTTATACCCTGCTACTTTGCTACTTTTGGATCAGCTCCAGTAACTTGGGAGTGGAGTTCATGGCGTTCTTTAAATAGAAGATCATGTCATCTGCAAAGAGGGAGAGTTTTACTATTTGGATCCTCTTTATATTTGCATATTGTCTTATTGTTGTAGCTAGGCATTCTAATACTAAATTGAAGAGAACTGGAGAGAGTAGACATCCTTGTCTTAGTCCTGAATTTAGAGGAAATGACTTTAGCTTTTTGCCATTAAGTATAATGTTGGCTGTAGGTTTGTCATGCACAGCCTTTATTATATTGAGCAATATTCCATGGATTCCTAGTTTTTCCAGAGGCTTCATCATAAAGAGGTGTTGGATCTTGTCAAATGCCTTTTCTGCATCAATTGAGATAATTAAGGAATTTATTTTTAAAATCTTCACAGTTATTACAATAGGAAAGTATAAAAAGAAGAAGTTCAGAGACAGGGTCAAAAGGAAACTATAACTTACCTTTCTTTGTCTGTCTTTCTTTCTCCAACTGGGAGAAAAATATCGACAATTAAATCAGTGTGGTACTATAAGGGCATTTGTTGTGTTAATCCTTGCTTTTTCATACTATTTAAGTTCTTTTAATTTTTTAATCTTAATTTAGATATCAGAACAGAGCAACATTAAAGAAAAACAAAGAAGCAGAGAGGAAAGAATGGAAGGATAGAGGAGGAAGAGAAATATGATTAGAAGCAAGAATCAGACTAGAAATAATCCACTGGAAGCTCCTTTTCCTTTTAGTTCTAAGTACAGCTTTTACAAGGTTTACCCACAACTAGGTTCATTGAAAACGATAATCTGCCTAATTAGTAAGTGTCTTAATGGACACTGAAATTGTACTTTATGGAATATAGAACCCTTTCATATCACTTAATGCATTTGGTTATCAAAGCATCCTCCAACCCATAAGGCATTGGTAGGAGTCTATTTTCTGATGCAAAGTTCATGTTCAGAGTAGCAAACAGATTGTTTCCAGGTCTCCCAGATCACCAAGGTTACAGGCCTGAAATCCAAGGTTCAAGTCTGAAGGTCCACGGACCTGGTCTCTTCTCAAGCCAATATAAAGGTCTGAGAGTGTCATTTCCAAACCTAATAGTCATTATCTTCTCTTCCCTTCAAGAGACACACGTGGATTCTATTCTCACTGTAAAAATTCATACAACAGAGCTGGGCTCTGGTAGCTCCTGCCTGTAATCCTAGCTACACTGGAGGGGAGATTTAAGGATAGCGGTTCAAAGCCATCCCATGCAGGAAAGTGTGTGACACTCTTGTTTCCAATGAACCACTAGAAAACCAGAAGTGGTGCTGTGGCTCAAAGTGGTAGAGCACCATCCTTGAGCAAAAAGAGCTTAGAAACAACACTCAGACCCTAAATTCAAGGCCCCATGACCACCAAAAATAATCATACAACCAGGAAAGCTAAATACCCCTTCATGTACTTCTCCTTCTAAGCACAATGAGATAGCTCCATCCTGCACACCTGCAAGGCACTTGCTTTTAGCATTTTGATGTGATCTTTGCAGATATTATCTTAAATATCTAATTGAACCTTTAGGGTTGTCATTTTGTCCTATTTTTGATAAAGTGAGATGAAATTATATCTTTGTCTTTACTAGGTATCTCTGAATTTCTTTCAACAAACCAATCAATGGTCACTGTCTTAATTGTTTGTTTCAGATGGTCACTGATAATAGCTAAGAGTCGTCGTTTTTATCTCAGCAGTACAAAAGGGGAAATATCTGCAATTTTAAGTTGTATTTCCTGGCTTATGAGAGAAATTATGTGTCTTTTCTGTGTTCCTTGACTGCTTGTGTTTCTTCTGTGTCATTTGGTAATGTGTCTTTCCCATCATTTATCTTCCTTTATTCACAGCAGTATTTCTGTATTTATCTGGCTACTAATTCTTTATGTTTAAATGGGTTTCAAATATTTTTCCACAGTCTTCCTTTGCCTTTTAACACTCTTAATGGCATGCCTTCTCATATAAATAAATTTTACGTGCCTATGTCGTCAGACTTTCCATGTATGAACCCTCTTTGGTCATATTTTAAGGTCCTTCCTAACCAGTAATTATAAACACTTTTTATGGTTCTAGCTGGGTTTTTGTTCATGAGTAGTCCCTTACTGTACTTGTGATTTATTTCTGTGAGAAATCAAAGCTCTCCTTTGGAAATAGAAGTACAGTCATTTCAAACCCCTCAATGAAAAACCTATGCTTTCAGAACTTAAAACCCCATTAATTCTGATTACAATCTCTCACCTTGGTATTATTGTAATCCTTATTTTAAGTTATTTATGAAGGGTTAGGATGTAGCCATGTGGTATTATGCTTACCTATTTTGTGGAAAGCCATGGATTTGATCCCTAATACCACAAAAGATTTACAGATAAACAACAAATGAAAGAAAAAGGGGGAGAATGCAGTCATAGTATTCAATAAATGTCCTATGAAACTAGGAAAATTGGGGAGAAAGGTTGAGTTGGGAGGAATGATGAAAGGAGTGATACTGATCAAGATGTATTGTACTTATAAACTGACTTGTTGAATGGTAACCCCTTTGTGCAACTACTGAACGTTAATAAATTGTAATAGAAATGTAAGTATATTATACATATTATGAATATACAATTTATATTGTTTATATTACTTACACATATTATATATAATGTTTATATTTTAAATGATGTGAAACATAAATGTATATGTGTTAAACTAAAAAAATAAAATTACCTTGAAATTAACCATTTCTAAAAAAGAAAAGGAAAAAGAAAAACCTATGCTTTCATTTAAAGCATTCTATCTATGAGGCATACCCTTCCCCATCTCCAGTTGCTGGCCCCTGATTGATGATGTCACTTTTATCCTGCACAGAATTCTCATCTACCTCACATCTATAGTGGACTATGGTCTCTCTATGTTTTAGACTGATACATTTTAGAAATCACATGCTAAGTTACACAGAAAATATGCTATGCACCTGGAAACTCAAGAGATTCTGAATATTTAGGTAAGGTTTGAGTTCCTCTTTCACTGCATCTTCTGGCCTAGATTACAAACTCCAGGCCAGAAACCACAGCTGCTATTTCTAGATTTATTATTTTATATTTTAATAACAAGTGTTTGTTTTCCCAGACTCCTTTTCTCTCCTAATCTTTTTTTTTTTTTTTTTTTTTCAGTCGTAGGGTTTGAACTCTGGGCCTGGGCGCTGTCCCTCAGCTCTTCAGCTCAAGGCAAGCACTCTACCACTTGAGCTACAGTGCCACTTCCGGTTTTCTGGTGGTTTATTGGAGATAGGAGTCTCACGGTCTTTCCTGCCCGGGCTGGCTTTGAACCACGATCCTCAGATCTCAGCCTCCTGAGTAGCTAGGATTACAGGCATGAGCCACCAGCGCCCGGCTTCTCTCCTAATCTTAAATTCAAGAATGCACACAATATTTTTGTAAGAAATTAAATGTTAAAGAACAACCCTGAGTGTTTTTGATAACCACCCCTGATGCCTTCCTTTTCTGGTTACTAGAGACAATTGGCAATATCTCCTTCCTTTTTCTTTTTTATGTACAAACAAAATATACACAGGGCTGATGCTTACCTGGCCTTCTTTGGTCTGATTCTATCATATCACTTATTAAAATAGCAACAGAGTTCTGTGCTCTTCGATACCAAGCTTCTGCTTCTAGCTGCCCAAGCATCCTGCACTTGATTGACACTCCACACAATCCTTGGTGCCCACCTTCCCAGTTTCTGCATCTTTCTCAGGGCACCCTAACTGAGGTTGGTTTATGCTTCATGTAATAGGGGTCCTCTACACTACAGCTAGCATCTATCTGGTCTATTGCTTGTCTTGCAAATTGATTTTAAATACCTTGAACATTATTCCTAACTATTTAAGTATATATAGTAGATCTCCAAGACTTACACTTGGCTTCTTTCTAAAAGCTGAATCAGCTGGATACTGGTGGCTCATGCTTATAATCCTAGCTACTCAGGAGGCTGAGATCTGAGGATTACAGTTTGATGCCAGCCTAGGCAGAATAGACCCCATAAGAGTCTTATCTCCAATTAACAACTCAAAAACTGGAAGTGGCACTGTGGCTCAATGTGCTAGCCTTGAGCAAAAGAGCTTAGGGACCCCAAGCCCTGGATTCAAGTCCCACGACTGACAAAATTTTTTAAAAATGAAGTCAAATTAGAGGCTGTGGTAGGCAGAATACTCTCTTCCCCTAAGCCTTGAGAACCAATGACTATATCATGTTCTGTAGCAAGGGGCAATTAAGCCTGTAGGTGAAATTAGGGTTTTCATGAGCTCATTTTTGAGCTCCACAGATAACCCTGATCTATTGAGGTAGGACAGATGTAATCAAAATGTTCACATTTGTGAAAGGCAGTATCACAGGGAGATTTAAAGATGCCATAATAGCTCTAACTCTGCAGATGGAAGGATTGAAGAGACCTCTACACGCTATCAAAGTGAGTTAGAAAGTGCTATTTGGTCCATGAGATCTATTTCAAACTTTTGACCTCTGAAACTGCAAGACAATCTGTGTTATTTGAAGCCACGAAAGCTGTGGCAAGTTGTTAGGACAACAGCCAATAGATTCAGAAAACTAAAAGTAGTGTAAATCATTTCTGTTACAATAGAATTTATTTTAAGCCACTCTGCTGTATCTGACCTCTATACTCTCAGAAAACTGTCCCTCTAGTAGCCTCATAATTGCGGAGTTTCAGGGTTGTCGTGTGTGTGTGTGTGTGTGTGTGTGTGTGTGTGTGTGTGTGTGTGTGTATAAGAGAGAGAGAGTACTAGTGCTTGCATTTAGAGCCTTATGCTTATGCTCTTGCTTGGCTTTATGCTCAAGGTGGATGCTCTAATTCTTGAGCCACACTTCAATGTCTAGACCATTGCAGCTGAATTGGAATTAAGAATCTCATAGAGTTTTCTGCATGGGCTGGTTTGGAACCTCAATCCTCAGATCTCAGCCTCTTAAGTAGCTAAGATAATAGGCTAATGCCACCTGTGCTTGGCTTTCATTGGCTGTCTTTATCTCTCACCTTATTAGATCAAATAGCAATTTCCATGAAGGAAGAGTCTGTCTAGAATTACCCTCCTCCTCAGTGAGTATGATCTTATTCTTTCCCCTTTCCTGCCTCTGAGTCAGTACCCCATTGTTTTTAGTTTTTAGTCCTTTGCTGCTGCTAAAGCATGAATGTTCTACAGATTTTGTTTGTCTTCACCATTTTGAGTCTTTAAGGTCTCACTGGGTAACCTCCCCCACTCCTGTATCCCTTGCTTCTCTGTGCCACTGTCTTGCAAATGTTAGTCTGCAGTTAATCATTAGGAAGATCATACTGCTGTATGATACCACTCTGATCCAGCACTCTGTGATGTCTACAAAGGAAACACTCCATGACATTGGTCCACTGTTCTTGTTAAGATTATGCTTTGCATTCTGGCTGCTCATTCACTTCTATCAAGTTACTTAAGTCTAAAGGAATACGTTACAATGATTCCATACTCTAGGCCAAAAATAGGACTACTATGGTGAGACTGTGAGAACCATTACTGCCTGTGAGAGCTAACTCCCAAACAAAAGATAAGAAGCCCATCATTATCATAATCATCATCATCACCATCATAATCATTGCCACCACCATCACCATCAACACTATCACCACCATCACCACCATCACCACCATTATCATCATCATCATCATCATCATCATCATCATCATCATCATCATCATCATCTTTAATGCAACACCAAATCATATCTGGGCAGCAAATTCTTCAGCATGTCAGTGGGTGGGGATTTTGAGAAAGCATAAAGCAATCCCATTTTCGTTTCTCAATTGAATCATGAGTGGTTCTGTCATCTCATTCTCTGAAGTACCTGCTGGAGAAAAAGCAGAATTGGAGTATAGCATGTAAGTGCCATCACACATGTATGACAAATGGAAGAGTCAAGTTTTGAGTTCAGTGTAGGATCCAGAGAAAGAACAATTTACAGACATGCATATAAGAAGGTTTCAGATAAAGGAGTTTTGGAGACTCAAAGGACATTATCATTTAGACTGGCCCAACATTTGGGAAAGAATAAAAGTAAAAGGCTTGATTTCAATACTACTATCTTCTGGCTATAACTGTACTGCCATCACCAGACATAATTGGAGAGTAAGTTTCATAGAGAAGGTTGATTTCCAAGAGCAGTTCAGAAAGAGAATTCTAGACCTAAGCCTGTTGCTGGTACCTGTAATCCTAGCTACTCAGCTGGCTGAGATCTGAGGATCACAGTCCAGGCAAGAAAGTCTGTGAGACTCTTGTCTCCAATGAACCACCAGAAAACCAGAAGTGGTCTGGTGGCTCAAAGTGGTAGAGCCTTGATTAAAGAGCTCACGAACTTGAGTTGAACCCCCATAACCAACAAAAGCAAGAAAGCAAGTAAGCAAGAAGGAAGGAAGGAAGGAAAGAGAAGGAAGGAAGGAAGGAAGGAAGAAAGAAAGAAAGAAAGAAAGAAAGAAAGAAAGAAAGAAAGAAAGAAGGAAAGAAAGAAAGAAAGAAAGAAGGAAAGACCTAAGGCCATTTTGAAAGATCTTGATCAGCCAGAGAGGAGAAACTTGCTGACCAGCAGAGATTGAGGTAGGTCAGCATCTGCTGTCTCATCATATTAGCCACTGGAGGCTACAGACAGGGTGGGGACAATGGGGTCCGGATATCATGGAGTCAACATGGGGCTGGAGCCAGCTCATACTTTCTGTAGTCGTCCAACAAAGACAGCTGCTCACTCTGGTTTACTGGGTGCAAGAGAAATTTTGTCAGCACATACTGCTGAGCTTCCTTGGGGGGCTTACGAGGTCCATTCTAAGAAGGAGCCACATGCAAGTAAAACAAGAACCAGGTCTTATAATTGTAGGAGATACGGTAGAATTCCCACTCATACCAATACCCTATTGAACCAAAATATGTAGAGGCCAGAGAATAAGATCTTCCATGGCAGAATGAAGTGCCCGTCGCCAGCAGTAGACATTGAAGAACTGCCACAGAGATAAAATTGGAGTAGAAGACACACAGGTTTTTTTTTTTTTCTGGAAAAAGAATTATAGTAGATCTCTTTTTCACTAAGTACAAATTATTTCCCTTTGCCAATTCTGAAGTAGCCATCTGCCTTGAGGATGCATCCAGTGAAGGTGTCAGTGATTAATTCTGCAACAATGCCAAGAGAATGGAAGTAGTCAGGTCTGAGTTTCCCAAAGTGAACATCTGGACTGGAATAGAGAGCTTTTGGGAAAGATTGTCTTACTTATCTGGAACCTTTCCTTTCTGCCTGGGGTAGAGATGGCAGTTGCCCTCTGTCTCGAAGATGACAGACCCATCCAGTCAAGAAAAGAGAGGGGGAAATCTATCCACCTTCACAGTTTGTTTTTCAGGTAGTTTTTATTCTGTTATGTTGCTGCTGTTACGTGGTGCTTGGGCTGGAAGCAGTGGTTTAGCTGTGCATCAGTTCTGTCCTCTAAGAATCAGCCCTCCTCTTCTGTATTTTCTATGCCCCACACACTCTGACATGTGGCAATGACTTCCTTTTATGGCATAGTGACAGTTTTGTGGGAATGGCAGAAAACTCAGCTAAGCCAATGGATTCTTCCTAGAGATCCATCAACTACAGCTAGGGATATTTGTTCCAGATTCTCTTATTGCAAAGCTTCGGAGGAGTCACTAGAAACTTGGTTCTTTAGTTATGGGAAAGCCCACCTCCCATTTGAGGGGAAAGCTGTAAGTCAGCTTGAAGCTGAGCCCACCAATGCTCCCAGCTTCCTGGCAGAACTCACACCCCGCACTTGGCCCTCCCGAGGACATCAGGATTGTCCAGTAGTGCAGGCTACACGAGTCAAGCCATTTCCTGCTTCTTTGATGCTTGTTCATGTGCTGGAAGATAGGGAGTTCTGAGTTCTGCTTTGTAATGGGCTTGAGAACAATGGAATCAAACAGAATGGAAGGAGCCTTCCTACTCTCAAGCTTGCATTCCCCAAAGGGAAGTATCTATGATAAATCAATAGACACCTCGGGAAAAGATTTTTGCCAATGTAGTCTATTTGCAGAACATTTCACATGGCCTTTTCTTTTACATCCCTTTAGCAAAACTATCATAACTCCCCTTTATGATTGACAAACAAAAGGAGGAACTACTCTTCAGAGATGCAGAATGCTTTCAAGGGACTTGTCGGCTCTTTCTGAGGGAATAATTTTGCTATTAGTTCTATCCTTCCAGAGAGCCCAGATTCCTTACAAAAAATAGTGATAGTCTTTGTGCCACAAATGAAGGCAATTTTCCAAAAGTCAACAAAGACTTCTGATGTAAACCTGTATTTGTTTCAGCTAAATTCCTTCAAATCCTGTCACACACTCCAGCCTAGGAGTGGAGTCTCTTTTCACAGTTCTTTCCAATTCTAATGAGCTCTGAAGAAGTTTATTTCAAAATAATCCTTCTGTATTAGGCTCTGGCTCATTGACAGGTCCTCTTTTATCATAATTGCACGAGGTTTATTTTCCAAATGAAGGTTTATTTTTTCATGGAATTCTGAGGTTTTACATTGTGTATATGAAGCAATTAGTTTGGGATTTTTGGAATTTATTTTAGAGCTGACAGATGTCTTCAATTTACACACTGTAGGAGGTGACAAACCTATTAACATTTGAAAGCTATCAATTTGGTTTATCTTTGTTCTTCAGTTGGCCCAGCTATAATCCAAGCTAACTTTTTCAATGTTGTTTGCATTACAAAAATCATTGCTTATCTTTTCTTTCTTATCCTATGTGTTTTTATGTAGACAGAGGAAAAAAATTGAAGAAAAACTTAGAATATAGATTTAGTCTTTTATTTTTTCACTCTCAAAATGTAGTAGTTTGCTTTAGAATCGTGTATTCAACCTTGCTCAGAAGTGCATTTGAGAGATGGTTTATGTTCATGGTCAAGTTCATTATGGTCATCTTTGTCCGTGGTGTTGGTGACTTAAATCTTGAACTGTTTCTCAGTCGATTATGTTTTGGTCATCTAACTGCATCTCTAAGTTATATAGACTTCATCCTGAACGTTGGCACTGTTCTCTTCATTAGTCAAACCCCTTATAATCAATAGCAATTCATTGCATGCTTTGCAGTCTGGTGATAATTTGGGGAGTAGAATTCAGGTGATGTTCTCCCCATTTATTCTTATTTTGAAATTGAAGACCACAGCACTAGTAGGTTTTTTTTTGTTGTTGTTTGTTTTGTTTTTCTTGTATACATTCTTTTGCCACTAGATGGCCCAATAGATATATTTCTGTCTTCTCCAGAATCTACTTGAAAATCTTAATCATCTCTATTGCTATTCATTTCTCACACTGAGGTCTGAGGCTGCACCCGGGTGTTGCTGATTAGAGGATTAAAAAAAAAATGAGAGCACAACAGATCTGGAACTTGATCTAATATATAGATCTGCCATATTTTATTTTTGAAAAACATGGTTGCATGTTATTCCTGGCAAGGCGAAGGTTAGGGAGTAACAGATGTCATCAATAGTGTCAGATTTGGATCAAATGTGGGAAGGTTATACATCCTGACACAGTTGTTTCTGAGATATAGGATAATCCATTATGTACAGAATGTCTAACAATTCTAGTTTTGGTGACAAGGAACTTGGACTTTGAACTCCTGTTGTTTTCTTTATCTTGGATTAAGTTACTTATATGAGTCCAATAGGAGTAAAACCTTTTGAACCTAAGATTAGAAAGATACTCCTTTTTTTTTCACAATAACTACTTCAAACTACTTTGAAAATATACATCAAAATGTATTTAATGGTGGAATATCATATGTAAGCTTGTTAAAATGAGTTAACCAGAAACATTAGGGGTATGGCTCAAGAGGTAAGAGCATTGCTTGCCTAGTTTACCTAGGTTTAATAATCAGTACTGGGGAAAAAAAACATTAAAAAGCCAAGTAATAAATAATGAGGACTACTTCTAGTGTTAGACAATTTGTTTATAATTTATTGTAATCTATGGCAGTCACAAAAATATAGCAGGAAGCATTCAAAGAGAATAATAAGGAACAGGAGGCATACCTCAAGTGGTGGAGTATTCATCCTGAATAAAAAAAGCCAAGTAAGAGCTTGATGCCCTTAGTTCAAGCCCCAGTCCCAGCACACACACACACACACACACACACACACACATACACAGTACACTAAGTATGTGTGTGTGAATTAGTATTTAATAAGGAGTCACTTCAAATGATTGTACAAAAAGTGGATTTTTCAATAAATTACATTTGTTCAATATTTTTAAAATGATGAATTACCAAATGTGAACTGTTATGTATATAAAACCCAGTTGGATAAGGGAAAGAACAAAACAGAAATATGCAAGAATACTTAAGGACTGATTAAAACATTGATTCAATAACAAAGTAAGGAAAATCTTTAAGCAATTCAATGGGAAAGAATTTTCTGGGGAAAAAAAATCAGCACTCCCCCTGGCTCAACCCCCCCACCCCACCTCCATTCTCAAGCTATTAAAAGTATAGATTATCAACAAGGTAAAAATTTTAAAGAGATCAATGAAAAGATATAGCATTATCCTCAATATATTTAGCTTTTGCAAATCTATAGGGAAAAAATAAACAGTGCAGTGGAAATTCAGGGAAAAAAAACCACGTACAATGTCACATCACCATTGCAACAATACAAATGACACATTAGGAATTTTTCAGCTATGCCAGCAGCAAATAAATGAACATTGCAACAATTAAATTTTATTTTTGTCTGAAACTGGCAGTGACTAAAAAGAACACCAGTGCTGGCCAAGCCCAGAAAAATGGACATTCTCTTATTCCAATGGTAGTTCTATAAATCACTGCATCTCTGGAGGGCAATTTGGCAGCACATTTCAAACACATTAAAATGTGCATATCTTTGCACCAAGGAATATCACGTTTAGGAATTGATTAGCTGTATACAAAAATATCTGTGCAAGAATGATCACTATTCTTTTTCTCATTAGTGCGAGATCTTGGGCCAAATTGAAGTGTTTGAAAATATGGGAAAGATAAACTCTACTGTGTACATATGCCTCTCAAATATAGTCATTCAGCAAATATTTATTTACATTAAGGTAATGTGGACTCATTAGAGATTTCAGAGTTGGAGAACCAAGGAAATGTTTACAGAACCAGTCTGAGGGGCAAAAGAAGGCAATTATACAATAGACAAGGGAGATGTTTTTGTGAAACCCATGTAGCCTCCAAGGAGTAAGAGTGGAAACTAGGTGTTCACCACCTTGATACCTGCCTTGTGCTGGCTCTTGTAGTCCAAGAACAGAATTGTAGGGTTTTAGATGTCTTCTCAAACTTTCCCTCAATTATTATTCTTAGACTCACATAAATTGGCTTGAATCTACTATTGGATGTCTGGCAGGAGGTTCAACAACCTCACAACACTCCTGAGATGTTTAGGGATTTAACTTTTCACTGAATCCCCACCATTCCTTTTCCTTTCCCACTAAACTCTGGAACCTCTAATTCAGTTTTGAATCTGTGTTTCCCTCCTTCTCTGTCTAAGCCAAGATTTGGAACCTCACACTCCTCCATTAAAGCAATAATAAATGTCTCTGTTCTAGTCTGAGTGTCTGCATTCCTGCACATTTACTATGTTGAAACCCACTCTTCAAGGCTATGTAATTAATGGGTAGGGTCTTCAGGAGATGATTAGCTTATAAGAGTGAAAATCTCAGTACCTTTGGAAAAGCAGCCCAGGGAGTTACCTGGATCCTTGTGAGAATACAAGGAGAAAGTGAGCCCTTCCTTGACTCAAAGTTGCCACAACTTGATATCCTGTATTTTCTAGTGTCTAGAACTCTGGGAATATATATATATATATATATATATATATATACATTATATATTATATAATATATATTATATATGTGTGGTAATATATAATATATATTATATATATATGTGTAGTAAATTGCCCATCTATCTGGTATTGGGGACCCCAGTTGACTCTACCATTTGGCTATGGTAAACAGAATTGTGCTAAACAAGAATGTTCAGGTACCTTTCTGGTGTACTGATTTACTCTCCTGCAGATATATGTCCAGTAGTGGCATGGCAAGGTCAGAGGTCAGAGGGAAGATCTAGTTTTAGTCTTTTGAGGATGCACAATACTGACTTCCATAGAGGCTGCTTTTTCTTTTGACTGCTGTGACTCTGATTGGAGTGAGGCAATATTTCAGTGCAGTTTAGTGCAATGAAATTAAATATCACAGCTAAGAAAAACAAACTTCACTTATAGATACAGCAATGTTGATCAAGCTAGAAATATGCTATGGCAAGGAAAATAATTTCAGAGTAACACATACAGAATTGGAACATTTTTTAAAACATTCTAGAACTTATCAACCCATAAAAATACTAAAAAGTGTTCATGGTATATCTGTGGATATATATAAAATAAAAACAGATTTGAAAGGTGAAGTGTGGGGCAAGTTTTTATTTTTCAGGAATTGGCTAATACTCAATGATGATGATGAGTCTCTTAAAAATCACCAAAGCGATAAGAGGTCAAAGCATCAGACCTAGAGAAGAGGAAAAGGCATGTGCATTACAGCATCTGCTCCACTGGGGAAATAATCCAGCCCCTGTAGGGGCTTTTCAAAAGGCTCTTCAGGCATCAGGAATGTGCCTTCACATGGATTCTGGCCACGCAGAGGGTATAAGAGCTAAGTCAGAAGATCACTCATGAGGCATTTGCCTTTTCCTACATACTGTTCCATTTGCTCTAACCCTGGAGAAATAGGAAGCTGTAGAGGGAGAAAAAGGAGATGAAGGAGGAGGAGATGGGGTGGAGATTAAGGGAAAAGAGGAGGTAGAAGAGGAGACAGAGGAGGACCAAGAATAGACAGAGGCAAAAGAAGAGAAGGAAGAAGAGATAGAGGAGGAGGAAGAAGTGGAGGAAGCGATGGAATAAGAGGTGGAAAAAAGGTGGAAAAAAGAGAAAGAATTAATAGTAGGATGAAAAACAAAAGAAGGAAAAGGAAGAGGAGGAGGAGGAAGAAGAGGAAGAGGAGGAAGGGAAGGAGGAGGAAGAGGAGGAATAATAATAATAATAATTAATAATAATAATAATAATAGAGAAGTAAATGAGAAAGTGGAGTCCTTCCTCATACTAACCCTTAGGTCAGAGAGCAGATCTGATATGAAGGAAACTGAAGCTCTATTGGTTATTTGTTTATCTTTCATTTTTGTTCATTATTTTTAAAATTGTATTCAAGTATATATAGCAAAACATTTCTAGCTCTAATCTTTCACAATACAGTGCTGTTAGAATCCAAGGGAATCCAGGGGCTACACAGAGAAAGTCTGTCTTTGCTCATAGGAGAATGTCTGTGATTGGAAGTCATCAAAAAGTTTCAACTCCTCATCATGCTACCAATTTGAGCCTTCTTTGGTGTGGACAGAGGATATTTTATCTGAAGTCACTAAGCCTGGTGCTAAATGATCTCTTTTTCCAGATCATCTACTTCCTTCCCTTCCGGTCTTTATTCACCAAAGTCCCTTTTGATCAGGGCTCAAGCATGATGGTTGTACGAAAACATGGGCTGGCATGCCCAGATGAGAAACTTCAGCATCAGATTGCTCTATCTCATTGTTATTCTGAAATTCTGCATGATTTATCAGCTTTGGTGGTGTCAGCGAGCCACAATTCAAGAACTGGAATAGAAACTCTATCCAGGTACCCAAATAGAGTCCAATGTCTAGACTAGGGATGGAGAGCATGTGGTCTGCCTCTACTCATTGAACCACAGTCTTGGGAAGGTTCCATAGGCTCAGCTCTGGCAACAACTCTCCAACCTCACCACAAGCTTTCTTTGCTTCTAACTCCTCTACATCAGTACCCTGGTTTTTCACAGTTGGGCAATACCATGCCTTCCAGACAATGCCTACTTAGCAATTATTTATTGCATGTTAGGGAATCAAATGTTTCCTGGATGGAAGTCTTCAAAGTCACCGTCCATCTTCCTTGCGATCTTAGTTCTCTTTTTCACCCTGGGCATAATTTATTTCCCAATTGGAAGCCAACCTTCTGACACCAGAGTCCTTTGAGCCTTTTCTTTTTATAATTCTTTAAAAAATTATGAGATACAATCTCTAGACCCTAAAATCCATGCTTATAAAGTAGAAAGCTTAGTGTTGTTTAGTATTTCATCAACTTGGTCAACTATCATGACTATCTAATTCCAGAAGATTTTTCTCGAGTTTCAAAAAGAAACTTCATAGCTTTTAGAGGTCACTTCTTAGCCTCATTCTTTCTCAGCTTCTGGAAATTAACCAGATTGTTTCCATCTCTACAGAGCTATTCTGCACATTTTATTTAAGTGGGATTATTCAATACATAGCTTTCTGTCCTTACTGTATTTCCAGTGTACTGCCTTACTGTACTTTCAATATGACATTTTAGTTACCAATCTAAATAATTCACCATTTCATGTGAAAATTATGATCAAGAAAAAAAGCTCATTAAAAATACTACAACCACATGTGTACAAAGGTAACAGTGACATTTCCCCCTGTATAACTAATATAAGATAAAAAAAAGAAATCTAAGAAAAATTAAATCAAAATACTACAACCAACTAAATAAGAACTTCAACCTCTAATATTTTAATAAAGAATTAAATCATGGTAGTGGTTTGACTTAACCCACCCTACTCTACAGACTCAGGCCATCTGATTTATCTTTTTGCTGAAAGTACCAGCACAAGCCAATCCAAAATCACAGCATGGAACATCCTCCAAAGACTTTCCTTCTTGAGATGAAGAACTCAAGTTCTGAAGTCATCATACTGAGACTCTGTTTCTTAGCTGCTTCATCTAGATCAACTAAGTCACCTCTCCATTATTCCATCTGCAAAATAATAGTCTTACTTGACAAAATATAGAAGAGGAAGATGGGTAGGAGGAATAAGGGGAGGAGGAAGAGGAGGAGAAGGAGGAAGAGGAGGAGCAGCAGGAGGAGGAGCAGCAGGAGGAGGAGAAGCAGGAGGAGGAGGAAGAGGAGTAGGAAGAAAATCTAGACCCTTTTGATCTGATTAATTTGAGATATGATCTTGATTTCTGCCCTGGCCTGCCTGCCCTGTGATTTCCTATTTATGTTTCCTGTGAGGTAGGAGGACATGTGTCTAGATATGGGTTGAGATGGGGCTATCCTGAATTTTTATTTTTGTCTAGATTGCCCTGACCCATGATCCTCCTTATCTTCACCTCCCAAATAGCTAGATTTACAAACACAAGCCACTAGTGTTTGTCTGACTGCACCCCAATCCACATGCTAATCACAAGCCCTAGACTTGCATTTGCATATAGAAAGACATCACCAGACATCCTGAGGATTTTAAGTGTTATATGCTGGGAAAATGGGATGTGAACCAAATATGTATTTCACAGCTTCCATGGGAAGATTGTGGAGATTCAGTGAGTGAAGGTACCACAGGAACACTGAAGGGGATTCATGAATTACAGCCAATACTAAAAAAACTATGACTGGGATGGGAAGGTGGCTCAGTGGTAGAGTGTTTGCCTTCCATGCATGAGGCCCTGGGTTTGATTCCTCAGCACCACATAAGCAGAAAAAGCCAGAAGTGGCGCTGTGCTCAAGTGGTAGAGTGCTACCCTTGAGCTGAAGAGCTGAGGGACAGTGCCCCATGACCAAAAAAAAAAACAAAACAAAACAAAAAACTCACCACCACCACCACCACCAACAACAACAACAAAAACTATGACTATCATAAGACAAATAGATTGCTATGGAAATGGGGGTTTAGTATCTATGCTCATTCTATTAACAATGCTTATATGACTTTTGTCAGAGGGTGTCTCTTCGTTTTCAGAACCGTATTGGTATTTTAGTGAAGAGTATAGTCATATCTAAAAGAGATCCAAAAATATACAACAACCCTTCCGGACAAGCTCTAAGAAGTCAGAATTTATAGACATTTCTTTGAAAACACAGCCTGATGTTAATCTTTTAGGTGCTAGATTGTGGGAAGACAGGGAAAGGCAGCAGCTACTGGTTGCTGGGATGGAAATGGGGTTCCTCAGGCCCCCTTCTAGAAAACATTTCAGTGTTTCATCTGCTGGCAAACTGCATGTCAGCCTGACGTTTACAATTACCACATGAATCATGTTCTTTCTTACTCCTTAAACCAAGATGAAGCAGGAAATAAACATAATTATGAAACAGCAAACATGTTTTACACCCCACCCAGTTCCAGCAGAACCTAAAGTATCTTTTCCTTTAGTTGAAAAAGAAAAAAAAAGTAGTGCAGAGCTCTGTTTAGATTTTGTGTATCTCTTACTGCTCTCACAAAGGGTAAATGAACCAAAATTGGGTAACTAGCCCTGAATATAACCAGCTGCCTCAGTTTACTAATCGGTATAGATAGTTAGACAAGGAGACAGTTTGGATCCTTTTCCCTCTGAGTGCTCTGATGTTCTTTCTTCAGCTTAAACAGTTCCAGCCTGAGTAATGGACCAGAGCTCCTGGGCATAGCCCAAGTCCAAGAAGTTAGGCATGTTACAATAAATCCACTGAGTAGAAAAATGCACAAAAGCCACATCATGATCCGCTTGTCCCTGGCAAAGGCTTATTCTGCTACCAATTTTTTTTTGGGGGGTGGGAACATTTGAGCCCACAGTAGTTCAGTCTAGACACAGAGTGGCCAATATGCTTTGAACAAATCTGCTTTTAATGTGTGGAGTACTCTTGTTTCCAGTTATTATTCTGAGTGATTAAACAAACTGCCAAACTTTGACTGCAGCAGTGAGAATTTATTACCGAGATACTTATTGGGGATTTAATAGGACTCCGTTTGAGAGAATAGCTTGAACCTTATGAATTCAAGAAAGAAAAGGGATGTATTTTGGGCACAAATTGATAGAGTTTCACAATTCCTGTAATAGATACATGCACAATCATACCGAGTGGGGAGAAATGTGTTTTCAATAAGCAATATTTACTGGTGTTTAACAAGATGGAATAGTTACCTGTCCATTACATAGTAGTCAAAGCTAAGGAAATGTGTTTTTAATAATCAATCGGCATCTCAAATATATAAGAAAACTGCCAGATGAAATTTGAGCCTAGATACAACCTACATTTTAGAATTTGTTCTCTTTTTTTTTTTTTTTGAGCGTCTCATTCATGAAATCAATGGTCGGCCACTGTAAAAGGGATATTAATATCAAAGAGGTCAATTTTTTTATTCTTTCTCTTTGCACTTTCTTGGATTTTTCTTCTATTCTCTCTTTTCTTCTTCTTTTGACAGGAATTATTTCATTTGCTTGTGTTATAACTAGCTGGGCTTGAGTTCTCTCGGAAAATAGACACTGCCTTCCAAAAAAAATGTAACTGAGAAGGTAGCCTTTGTTCATTTAATCTATGTTGGGAGAAATAGGCAGGACCCATTTAAGAACCGTAATGATGGTGAGATATATGTTACAAGATTCCCTTAGGTTTAACTCTCTCTATAGCTCTGTAATAGGAATTTCAGCCTCCTTTACCTCCCTGAGCCATTGTGCAGGCAGGCCATTTTCCACACAACCACAAACCTGCTGCCTCTTACCAGCGTATGTGTGGGGAACATTCACAAACTGTCCACTCTGCCCACTTTTCTCTCCCAGGAGGCAGGGCTTTAAAAGCTCAAGCCAGAGTACTTGCCTTCAAGGAATGGGGTCAGAGAAAGAAGGACCGGCCAAACCATGATGACCAGCATGAGACACCAATACCACCAGACACCCAAAGCCCAAAGGAAGCGATGTTCCAATGCAGCTCCTGCTGAAAATATTCCAAAAGAAGCAGGGCAAGGCCCATTCCAAAAGCAGTAATGGCGCAGAGAAACCACTGCACTCTGTGCTTGTGTAGCTCACACATACCTGTCCACACATGCCTTCACCCATAGACTTTGTCCCTCCACTGTGCACATCCTGCAATGTTCCTTCCCTACCTGTCCCCACAGCTGTGTTCTGCTCATGCAGCACATCTCAGATCCAAGGAAAAGGCTCCACTTGATGACTCCCACAGTGTCCTTTCCATGGCTCAGATTTTCCTCCCTGCTGCCATACATCCCCTGTGTGCTCTCCAGCCACCAAGGTCACACTGCAATGACCTTGCCTAGGCAGTGGATCTTCACCTGGTCTGTCCCTCTTGACAGAATATAGACTCCATGATAGGGGAGATCAGCGAGGGTGTCTGATCCTGCTGATGATGCCAGCAAGTAGCTGAGTATCTAAGGGTAGTTGGAATTGATCCCTGTTTGTTGGCTGGATGAATTCCCAATCTTATCATGTTGGTTCGCTTAAGGCAAACGGAGAGTTGATGGGGCAAGGGACTGCTCTCTGAGTGAACAAACTGCTTATATCCTTTAGTGTGTGACTGAGAAGAGGAAACTGTGTCCCCTGGTGACATGTCAAACCTCACAAGCATGCTTATCCCCTTCTTTGGCATATACCACCTTTGACTTAGGATGGGCAATCGAGTAAGATCCCTGGGATTTGTATGGAGCAGCTACTGTTTTTCCTTCACTGAAGCCTGACAATGCAGGTTGACACCCAGTGTCCCTCGCCAGACATGGCTCAATGTGGCACTTTGGCATGTAGCTAATTGCAGCCTCCTTGCCCTGATAGCAAAGGTAGACAATGGAAGGGGGAGGGGGAGGGGGAGGGAGTTCAAGGAGGAGGTTTTGCTCTTGCCATGCCAAAGCCTTTGAGGAGGGAGGGCTCATTAGGGGCGTGCGACCTACTCCTTGTCTCTGCCAAGTGTCAAACTTCATTAAGGGGCTCAGAGAAGATCAGTTGCAGAGCTTGGCTCCGTCTGGGCCAAGGCAGAGTTCCCTCTCTACGCTCAAGAGAGCCTGGGTAGCAGCTCTGCAAGGATTGGCAACTGTGGTCTGGCTTGTCAGCTCCTGAAGACTTCCACAGGATTTATCCACCTCAATGTGTGCATTTTGCAAAGCAGAGTTCTGTGAAAAGGCGATTTGTTTCTCGGTGGGACTTCCTAATTCTCTCTCTCTCTCACCATTCAGATTTTCTGGGCTCCCTTGGGATTCTGAAGGTCTCCCTCACAGGGCAGCAGGAAGACGTGTTCTTTATTGCATGAAAGGGATTTTGTGTCGCAAGCATCTTTTTCCCCATAACAATGACTTGATTTTGTGTAGTCTTTTGAGAAACAGAGTGTTCCTGTTTGCTATTTTTGAAGGCCTTTAGAAGATCTGCTACACAAATTATTAGCTGACTTTGAGTTTGGAGCCTAATTAATGATTGTGAAATAGGGCCACACCACTTTTACATGAAAAAGAAGAGATGACTCAAAAAGGCTACACCAATTGCCCAAGATCACACAAGCAGACAAGTGATACAGATCCGTTCTACCTTTCCATCTTATTGTGGATTTCTTAGTAATTTCTTTCTGTGGTATGAGTTAGAGAAACAGACATAGAGAAGTTGTTTCAGAACTTGAAGCATATCCTTTGTAGTCCAAAACATATCCTATCAACAGATAAAGTATGAGATTAAACATACCATTAAATATTCACATGTCTACCAGTAAGTATTCAGATTCAGCAGTGGTATATATACAATTTGTCATAGATTTTTTTTGTCTTGTTTGGTGGTATGGGGATATGAACTCAGGGCTCTGCAGATGCTTAGACTGCTTGATTGGCTGGCCCTTTACTACTCAGCCATGCTTCCAGTCTGGCTTTTTATTAGCTACTAAGGAGATGGAGTTCCACGGACTTTTCTGCCCAGGTTAGCATTGAGTCTTGATCTTCCAAGGTCTCAGCCTCCTGAGTAGCTAGGGTTAAAGGCATGAGCTACTGGTATCCACCTCATAGACATTTTAGTGCCTAAAAAATGTGTCCCTGAGGATGAAGTACATATACACACACTCAAGTTTCTCACTAAAATGGGCCACAATTTTGTAATTTGATATTTAAAAGAAGTGATATATATATAAAGTTATAGCCTTTCTGTTTTATAGTGCATTGAAACTATTACCTGATATTTTAAGACTTTATGAATAGTGATCCTATTCCATTTGTTTTATTAATATACATAAAAATGAATTAATCTGAGCTCTTCTAATTTGAAACTCACAACCATTCAAACACAGACTTTTACCTTTGTTGAGTTAATGGGGAAAACAGGTGGGCAGTTGGCATAGGTAAACTGTAAGTGTTCATGTACTCAATGTCTTAGAACTGGCTATGAAGGTTTCATGCACCCTACTTATTTATTCATGAAGATCAATCCCCAGGGTTCTGTGTGCCAATAATGATTGGATTAAGTATGAAGTATGATCCCTGGAGTAATTGTAATAATACTTTCAAACACCTATTTGCAACACTTTCCTGATTCAAGGGGCACTAGTCTAGATGAGTAGTAGTTACACAGGGGAGAAGACAGAATCTGGAGCCAGGTAGACTGGGTCTCAATTCCAGGGCTGCCACTTTGAAACAGATTGTTGTGGAACAAATGACATAATCCTCCTGAAATTCATCATCCTCAGTGTGGGATTATTTTTGAGAATAAGAGAGGGGTTGTTAATGCCTCTGTAAGAACAAATATATTCAGGGTCTGGCTGAATATATTCATGGTAAACCACCATGACTCTCTGCTTCCATTTCTGGTCTTGGATTTTATCTAGATAAAAGCCACCAGCTGGGAGCTGGTGTCTTATTTACTGTTTCTACCATTGCTTTCAATTCTAAGGAATCAAATCATGCATCATCTTCAATCTGTCACATCCGGTTGTAAGAATATTCCTACTAAGGTTATCATATCACTTGTAGGTATAAAAAAGTCCTTGTGTCAAGCTTAAAACTTTCATCTGTAACTCAAAACTTCTCTCTCTGATATCAGACCTTATGTGTGGCCCCCATATCAAGCAAGGTGCCCTCCTCTTCCATTTCTTTTTGCTTTTTTCATTCTTTAATGATATTCCTAGTCTACTGCTTTTTCTCCTTCTGCTCAGAGTGAGGGGAGAGAAAAGGGGAGCAGGGAGATGAGAAATTAGCCTTATTGAATCTGAACTAGGAGTCCTTGGGCAATAAATTCATCATGCACTGTCAAAGCCCAACACCTCAATCCATTGTGGCTTTAATGTGGCTTCAGTCCCTGTGCTGTCAAGGAGCTCACTTTTTCTCTTCTCGTCTGTACTCTAGGCTGGTTGATCTCTCTTGACTTCCTGTCAGTATTGTCATTGTCATTGCTGGGAATGATAACTGCTGACATTTTATAATAATTTTTTCTCTCCATTTTCTTTAAGGAAGATTATTTCAAGCAGTTCAAGATTCACAGCGAGATATACAGTTCATGAGGGAACTATACAAGTGTTCCTTATATATAACCTGCACATGTTTAGTGCGCCATTCCACGCCCTCCTCACTATAGTGGTACATTCCTTATAACTGAGCTTGCCTGACACACCACAAGCATGCAGAACTGTAGTCCCCAATACAGTTTACTCTGGAGTTTACATTCTATGGGCTTGAACTCATGGGTATAAATGACAGCATTATGGTGTCACATGTCACATGGAATATATTCACCGGTAAAAGTGTCTGCTATGTCTGTTTACCTTGCTCTCTCTCTCCTCTCTTTATTGCCCCCATAATTTTACATATCTGTATAGTTTTAATAAAAATATACCACATAAAGTTGAGATACACTTTATAACTACAGTATCTATCAACTCTAAGAAGTATGTAGTCAGTGTGTGTTTGGAATTTATATAAATGGTGAGAAGTTGGGGCTGGGAAGGTGGCTCAGTGGTAGAGTGCTTGCCTTGCATGCATGAGGCCCTGGGTGTGATTCCTCAGTACCACATAAGCAAAAAGAAAAAAAGCCGGAAGTGGCACTGTGGCTCAAGTGGTAGAGTGCTAGCCTTGAGCTGAAGAG
>NW_012267235.1:8870015-8895801 GCF_000151885.1 Dipodomys ordii
AAAATACTGGACCAGAGATATGGCTCAAGTGGTAGAGTGCTAGCCTTGAGCTGAAGAGTTGAGGGACAGTGCCCAGGCCCAGAGTTCAGGCCCCACAACTGGACCCCCCCAAAAAAAAATAAATGGTGAGAAGTTGTACCAATATTCTTTAATTTGCAACCTTTGTCAACCATATGCTTTTTAGATCTTCCCAATTAGTACATATTCTTTTAAGTCTATTTTTTCAGTGCTATACCACATTGTATATATTTATGATAGTATGAAAAACCTTAACTGCCATGAAATATCCTATCCTGTCTCTATGCTGTTCTGATTATAAGCAGTTTCAGTAAACATTCTTTTCATGTCTCCACATGCTTATGTGCAAGTATTTCTTGTGATGGTTGTTTCAAGAAGGATTTCTGAGTGATAGCATAGATACAACTTAATAATCTCCAAATCAGCAGTACCAGTTGTAAGGTTTACCCGTTCCTCCACATGCATACAGTAGCAAATAGTTCAGTCAAATGTTTCAGTTTTATAAATGTGATAACTGATATTACTAAATTCAACTAAGTTTGGACTGTATGTTGATTTCTTACCTGCTGTCTCTAGGTAATGAACTGCAGCCTACCTTGGTAGGTAAACAGACTGGAAGTCTGAGTAAGCACAGCCTTGGCCAATCATAGTCTCAACCAATCACAGTAGATGAGTGTCAGCCAATAACAGGCTTTTACCAGCTTCAGCCAATCAGAGCAGATGAGTGTCATCCAATAATGGTCTTACACCTGATTCAGACCATAGTCAAACAAGGCAAAAGCAGATGCCAATAAAGCTGTTTCTGAATCCCACTTCCTTTTTCTGTTTATAAATTCACCACTGTCTATGCATCCGAGTAGAATACACATAAAACACTTGAAAAATCGTAAAAGGAATGACATTATATCAATTCACATAATGACAACAGCAATAATAACAATAATCATCATCACATTTTAAATTCCTGTCCATACTGTACAGTATAGGGCATTCGCTGAGTGTCTCCTGCTTGTTGGGCTGCTAGACTCATAAACTTTTTTTAATTAATTAATTTTTTTACTTAATTGAACTCTATTAAATTTAGTTTTCCTAAATTTTCTCTTCCAACAAGACATAAAATGGTGTTTTAATTTATAACCGACTTATTTTCTACCTCATGCTCCACTCTTCAATTGACACTGCTTGTGAACAATGGTAAGGGTAATGGCTGTTTCTATTTCCTCCTTTGTCAACTTTCTATTTATGTGCTTTACCCATTTTTCTTTCAGGGTGATGATTCTTCCTTGTCTTTGAATGGATCTGTATTTCCTGAGTAGAGTTGTTTTACTCTTATGCTTTACTTTTCAGTTCTCTTGTGGTTGTGGACACTGAGAAATATAGACTTGAAGGCTAGTTAGATGCCATTATTTCCCTCCCTAGCTTCTCAAGTGCTTTGATACTTATTGTTTAAAACATACATGGAGGTCTTTTCAGATGAACCAAGATCTTGGGAAAAGAATGCACCTGGCATGACTTTAATATTCTTAAAATAGAATAGGAGACAAAATTACATGATAAAGTTAATACTTATTGTTGGATGAAAGAAAAAAATATTCTGGATTTCTGATAACATGTCATGATGCTGTATCAGCATATCCTGAACATAGCAATTTGCTAAAGTCCAATTGTTTCCTGTATTAGGATAGCCACTATTTAATAAAGTCCCAAACAGTGCTTATTGAAATAATCATTTATCTGAGGACTTCATGCAAAAAATGGTTAAATATTCCTTTGAGAAACTGTGCATTTGAGAAGTATATTTCAATGAATGTAGTGGTGATAAAAAAAATACAAGTATTTCAGGAATAGTCTTCTCCAAACAAGAACACAAAGAGAAATGAAATGATCACAAAGACAAACACAAACATAATCAGATTCTTTAAAAAGAGTGACCCAAAGTCCCTAGGTTATTCCATCGAACCTTGCTGATCTGTATTACCCAGAGACATGCTCAGACGGATGTTTCTTGTGCGTAAATCCCAGTCAGCCTGCAATTTCCAGCAGTGATTATTTAAAAAGTCAGCCTGATGCTATATACATCACAAGATCTGGCATGTGTCAGGGTTACTGCCTCCCAGGATATGGTCTTTCAATCCAATATGTGTTCATATCCACGTCCTTCCTGCAGAAGACACCTTGCATGCAACAGGTTTGTATGATGTGAACCAAGTATGGGGCAAAATGCAAGTTGACTCCTAGACATTCAAAGATAAAAAGGTACATTATTATTCTCCAGTGACTAGCTTGAGAATACAGGAGGAAAATTACTTAATAAGATGGCTCCACACCAAATTCCCAAAGCTCTCCACGTTAAAAACACTTCATGATTTTTTTTTTTTTTTTTTTGGCTCTGGCCGTGGGGCGTGAACTCTGGGCTTGGGTGCTGTCCCTTAGCTGTTCAGCTCAAGGCTAATGCTCTACCACTTGAGCCACAGCACCATTTCTGGCTTTTTTCTTTTTGCTTATGTGGTGCTGTGGAATTGAGCCCAGGGCCTCATGCATGCAAGGCAAGCACTCTACCACTGAGCCACCTTCCCAGCTCCATGATTCTTTAGTCAAAAACTGTCTTTAATCCCAATAGCAAACTTTACAGGGATACCAGCCCATCTGACATTACTCAGCTAAGGGCTTTGTTTCTTCTACTATGTGTTATCTAATTTTAGCCGCCATTTTGAGTACAGATGATTTTCTCAATCTTTCCTGAAGCTGTTGGAATACTGTAATCATTTTGGCTTTGAAAGGAATTTGTGCTGGAGTCTGATTCTGAGTGACAGAGGCAGAGAAAACAGAACACTTTTGAGACCTTACAGTGCCACCTGCTCAGCCATGGTGTCTGGAGTTAAGGCAATTTTTTTATTGAATCCTGACAATGGCTCTGCCAGGTGGATGTTATGGTTTACAGTTTTTACTGATCAAATAACCCAAATGCAAAGATGCTACGCTTACTTAGTTCATAGGCAGGTAGTCTAAGGGTCAAATTGCTGCTTGATGAACAACCAATTCCTTCCATATAATCACATGTTTCACACTTAGGGTAATTGTTTGATGCTCTCATTAAAGAAGTAAATTAATGATAGTAATAATAATAACCATGATTTCGACCAAGCCACATCATCTTTCTTGGTTTATTTTATAGGGCCAAAAATGAGATAATTAATTATAAGCATTCGCTTTTCACTGTCACAAATCTAATTTTTTATTTTATTTTACTTTTTGTTGGTTGTGAGGCTTGAACTCTGGGCCTAGGCACTGTCCCTGAGCTCTTCAGCTCAAGGCAAGCACTCTACCACTTGAGCCACAGCGCCACTTCTGATTTTCTGGTGGTTAATTGGAGATAAGAGTCTCTTGGACTTGTCTTCCCAGGCTGGCTTTGAATTGAGATTCTCAGATCTCAGCCTCCTAAGTAGCAAGGATTACAAATATGAGCCACTGGTGCCCAGCTTAAATCTTCTCATTTTTAAAGGAAGAGTAAATGTCAAGGTTCCCAGATCAGGGACTTGATAGAAACAGGTAGAGTACTATTCTCTTGAGACAAAATCTTCAAAAAGCATTTGAAGATCAGGCACAGTAGTTCGTTATTTTAGTCTTGGTCTCCTGTGAGGACTGTAATTTGGCTCCTCCTGTGAGGCAGAGGACTGTGATTCAAAGCTAGCCTCAGTCAGCCAGAGCACATTTCAACCAATAAACAGAGTGTATTGGCCTGCCTCTGTCATCCTAGCTAAGCAAGGGGTGTAAAGTAGAGGATCAGAGTCCAGACTGGCTCCCAACAAAAGTGCAAGATGCTATTAAAAATAACTATTAAAAACAGGGCAAAAATGGCTGAAGGTGTAACTGCTAGAGCAACCTGAGTTTACACCCAGTACACCCCAGTGCCACAAAAATAAAACTAGAGAAAGCACAAATGGAGTGGGCAGCAGTGCTCATACCTGTAATCCTAGCTACTTCAGGAAGCTGAGACCTGGAGGACTACAGTTTGAAGCCAGCTAAGCAGAGAAATCTGAGATAATCTGTCTTTAATTAAGAAGCAAAATACTGGACCAGAGATATGGCTCAAGTGGTAGATTGCCAGCTATGAGCACAAATACCAAACAAGCCAGAAGCCTTGAGTTCAAAATTCTCATACCAGAAAAAAGGGCAGAGATAGGTGTGGTTTTGCTTCCTTCATATTAAATAAAACTTTCCTGTTTAAAATGCTTTTCCATCTATTTTCCCTTCTAGCAACAGAATGGCTTTTAAAATAAATACTGAATTTCACAATCCAATCAACCTTGTTTTCCTTTGAATGTTCTCATCGGTATATTTAAAATATTGAGTCGAAATACTTGATAATAAATACTTGAATGATAAATTGACATTCAAATAGCAATAAAATGTAGTTTTACAAAGCCAGAAATTAATGAGAATAGTGTGGATTCTTTACTACAGAAAAAAATACTCAGTAAGTACATGGAAATATTCTCTTGGAAGGAAAAGATTTACTATAAGAAAGTGACAGATTCTGTCCAGATTAGCATAAATTAAAGGAAATGTCAATGAAAAGTTCTATGTGGTTTTAGGGAAAACTTAATCTGATGACCTTAATATTTATTGATGGAATAAATATCAAAGGGAGAAATGCCAATAGAAACTGCTGAAATGAACATAAATGAAATCCTAGAAGGGCTCCTGCCAGATTTCCAGTGGCTTTATTAATTTTGGTTCTTAAAATCTGATGAAAAATTAGAGCAGATGTTTCTAGTTATGCAGTATGGAACTTAGCCTTTGGAGATTTTAGTGAAGTATCAAGGAAATCCAGTGATGTATTATTTAAACTTGTAAAGGATGAAATTATTCCTTTTTCAGATTGAAGGAAGAGTTGGGACTAACTGTCTCATTCCTTTATACACATTAGATGCATCTATTTATCCAGGTAGCTGGGCTGATGTGTGATTTAGGATGGAAGTCAGCTGTGAGCACACAGCTAGAGAGGTAGAAGGCTCTAATGCAAATGTTTTCAGCTTTCTTATTTCAGATCACACTTTTGCATCTATAGTTTGGCTCTACCGTTCTATCCTTTTGGTCCAAGAGGACAGCACTTACATCCTAGGAAGTAAACAGTCCTTGGAGGTAACATCAGCATCCTAGAAAGTAGGGAGAGAGCTAGAGAGTAAGAAGAAGGAAAGAACAAAGGCATGACCTTGACCACCAAACCCTAGACAAACTTCCCTAAAGATGCCTTCATCCCACATCGCATTGCTCCAACGGAGCTCCTGCCACACCTAGTGGCTAAGGAAGATGGAGAAGTTTATCTTTCTCTGGGTGTTCCAGTGTGCAGTTAATATTTTACCATCGTGAAAATTCAATATCCTTCACCACAAAAGGAAGGATTCCGTACTGATGGGAGGCAAGCTAAAAAGACCTTACATTTTGAGATTTGTTTTTCTGGAGCTTTCTTGTGCCCGTTTTTGAGATAAGCATAGATGGAGACATTCTTTGGCTCCTCTGGTGGGAGTGAGAGTATGAAAACACACAGTCCTAAATTTCCCCCAATCTTGCCTTTTAGCGTCATAGCACCTTGTGACCAAACAATAGAATGCTAGGAAAAAGAGGCTCTTATTTTTAAAACTAGAGAGCCAAACTGATTCACGAAGCTGTGGGATCCTGCGGTAGGTAATCATTTAATCTCTTGCAAAACTCAGTTTTGGTTTGGGGTACTGGGGATTGAACCCAGAGCTTCCTGCTTTGGTAGGCAAGTGCTCTACCACTTAGTCTATGCCCTCAGCCCACAAAACTTAAATGTTTGATCATACTGTCTGGAACAATAACCAACATAGAAAGAGAAACCCTTCCCTACTCCCGCCCCAAAGAAACACTTTTCAAAGTCATTGCACTTTAATATCCACACACCATTTCACTTTAATTCATTTTCCCAAGGCTCCGTAGTCGGATTTTCATGTACGTGTCAGTGTGTCACAGGATGCCAGGCAAACACTAGCTCTGCCACCAGAGTGCCTCTGATGATCAAAATCTACCCAGCAACTGCTCAGTGTGATTGAATCTGTTTAGTTTAAGCCTCTTGTTCTGTTCCTCCCAATAGCAATTGTCTCACTAAACCGTTAATCCCAAATTGCTCAGTTGGCTTGAAAGAATTTTTTCTCTCTCTGCCTTTAATCAGTGCAACCAAAGGAAACCACTAGGCACTCGGCTTCTCAGGTATCAAAAGCTGTCTCTCAGGCCCGTGACAGGTTGAATGGGGTGTGTGTAATGGAGGATGAGAATGGATGTGTGGGCAGGTCTGGTCCCCAGATGGTGGCCTCAGACTTGTTTTGTTTTTCAATGGAGTCAACACACAGCAACCAGAATGCTTCACCTAAACACAGAGATGTCTGGCTTCTCTTAAATGTCTTGACAGTCCCCATTTCATACAGTCTTATGGTGATAATGAGGAGGAATTGGGGTAGTGACCATTCTCCTTAAGGCATATACCAGCTCTATCCAGACTTCCAGTTACAACACTGATGCTGAGACCAAACGTGTCCATTGCATTTATAAGCACATAAGAAATGTTGATTTCTCCGACCATATCTCCTTAAAAATTGGAAAAGTAAAAGATAAGCAGAATGACATATGCTTTAAGAAACACTTGAAAGAGGAAGCACACCCATTTGTAGAAATCTGAGGTTGCACAGATGTCAAGTCCTAGATGCTAAAAGCAAATGCAATCATGAACATGACTAGGAGTGGGAGACAGTCACATACAAAAAGGCTGAAGATATGAGACCCTTTTCCGTTGTATGGCTAGTGAAGATCTTCTCCCAATCCGTGGGCTTCTATTGATCTTGCTAGCTATGTCCTTTGCCATGCAGAAGCTCTGCAATTTCTGCAATCCCATTTGTCCAACCTTTCTTTGATTTGTTGTGTTTCTGGGGTCTCATATCTAAAATTTCCTTGGACTCAAAAAATTAAATCCCCCAACAACACATCTTCAAAGAAACAACTACCTAATAATAAGTGGGCTAAAGACTTAAAGAGAAACTTCTCTGAAGAGGAAAGAAGGATGGCCAATAACACATGAATAAATGCTCAACCTCCCTAGCCATAAAAGAAATGCAAATCAAAACAACATTGAGATACCACCTCACCCCAGTTAGCATGGCTATAATCAAGAACTCTAATAACAACAGATGCTGGAGGGGATGTGGACAGAAGGGAACCTTACTACATTGTTGGTGCCAGTGTAAACTTGTTCAGCCACTTTGGAAAGCAGTATGGAGTTTCCTCTAAAGACTCTACATAGAGCTCCCCTATGACCCAGCAATCCCACCTTGGGGCATTTACCCAAATGATCACAAACAAGACCACACTAAAGCTACCAGCATGACTAGGTTTATTTCAGCATTATTTACCATAGCTAAGATATGGAACCAACCCAGATGCCCCTCAGTAGATGAATGGATCAAGAAAATGTGGTATATATACACAATGGAATTCTATGCCTCCATCAGAAAGAATGACATTGCCCCATTTGTTAGGAAATAGAAAGACTTAAGTGAAGTAAGGCAGGCCCAAAGAAACATAGGTCCCATGGTTTTCCTTATTTGCAATAACTAATATATGTCCGAGTCAAGCAGAAAAGGTCAGATAAGTTGATGTTAGGGGAATGAACCCCAAGATAAGTATTCAAAATTTTTTTCTTTCATGCAATTGTTTCTAACATATTTATAAGATGATTTCTTTGTTGCTTTGTATGTCCCTCCCCCATGGTATAGCCCCTGCCTTCACTGTATTTGATGTTGGTATAATTTGTGGAGGGGAAGGGCAAAAACAAATTGTTTAAATAGGGATACAGGTGGACCCATTGCAACAATGAGATGTACAAGTCGTTATGTGGAAAAACGAACTTTACAACTTTGGTGGGGGTGGGGAGGGTTGGATGGGGGGATGTGGGGGGAGTATGGGAAGGGATGAGAAGGGGAAACCAAGAGGAGGCAATGATGCTTGATAAGAAATGAACTCGTGGGGCTGGGAAGGTGGTTCAGCGTTAGAGCACGTGCCTTGCATGCATGAGGCCCTGGGTTCGATTTCTCAGCACCACATAAGCAAAAGGAAGAAAAAAGCCAGAAGTGGCGCTGTGGCTCAAGTGGTAGAGCGCTAACCTTGAGCTGAACAGCTGAGGGACAGCGCCCAGGCCCAGAGTTCAGGCCCCACGACCAGACCCCCCCCAAAAAAAGAAATGAACTCGTTATCTTGCCCATGTAATTGTAACTCCTCTGTACAGTATTTTCACAAGAAAAAATAATTTTTTTTAAAAAAAGGGCTGAAGATGTGGCTTCAATGATAGAGCACCAGGTGTGACACTCTGGGGTTCAATCCTGAAGCATCACACGCACTCACACCAAGTACTTCCATTTCCTCATTTCCCTGCTCCTCAACTCTCAAGGGCCATTGTTTTTCTACTTTACTGGAACACAAAATACAAAGTTTTTATCCTGACTTCTTTGTAGTCTTTCTCCAAACTATACCATTGGCTTCTTTCCAACAAGACATTGATAATCTAGGCCAGACATGTTTATCTCATTGCTTTCAGGGGTAACTATGCCCTTACTCTCTGGCATACCCATTGCAATTTGTTAAGCAAATCATCCCTTTCTCTTAAATGCTGTCCATCTTCCCCATGAAGAATTTACCCATTACACTCAGTGCTGTGAATTTTTACACAGGAAAAAAAATAATATTCCTGGAAGAGATCCTAGAAACATTTAGATTTGTGAGGCAGATGAAATTGATGAGTTGAGCAGAGGATCTTTTCCAAGAACACACAGCTATGTAGAGTCAGAAATGGGCTTTGGACCCACCTTCCTGTTGCGTTTAGTAATTGTCTGTCTACGACAGTCCTGACTCACAAAGCACCACCTAAGATCAAGTTGTTGTTTTTAAAAGTTTCTACTATCCATCCCCTGGGAATCTGACTGAGGAATTTACAACCAGCATTTGAACAAAAAGCTCTAATGCTGGTGGAGGAAGCATTCACTCTGAAAAACACTGGTATTTACAGGGTATAGGATGACGGTTGACATCTGAGGAGTACCTACATAACTGAGCCATACAAAATCCTGAGAGAGGATGAGGCTTTTGGGGGGCTGTTAGGTTTGCATAGAAAAGAAAAAGAACTTTCTGGAACCTTTGGATTTTCAGTAACAGGAGAAAAAAAATCATGTTAGCTTTGTTAAATGTGAATGTGATTTGTTATCAGAGACATTGAGAAATGGCTTAAATGCAATTCAAGGTGGTTACTTAAAATACATGTATTCACTATTTCTTAGGTAGTGGTAAGGAATTAATTCAGGGCCATACACTTGCTTTTTTTCTGTTGGTTGTGGGCCTGAACTCTGGGCCTGGGCATTGTCCCTGAGCTCTTCAGCTCATGGCTAGCATTCTACCACTTGAGCCACAGAACCACTTCTGGCTTTTTCTACTCATGGGGTGCTGAGGAATCGAACTCAGAGCCTTGTGCATGCAAGGCAAGCATTCTACCACTGAGCCACCTTCCCATTCCAGGGCCATACATTTTCTAAGCAAGCCCTCCACCACTTGAGTTGTGCTATAAGTCCTTTTACTTTTAGTTTGTCAGATAGGGTCTCACACTTTCTCCCAGGCTGGTCTCAGGCAGTGATTCTCCTACATCTTGCCTGCCAAGTGACTGGGATTAAAGAAATGCAATATGTATTCACTATTAAAGGTAAAAGAATAAGCCTTACTTTTCTCTTCTCTTGAGTCAAGGCTTTTGGAAAGGAGATTCTTTCAGGAAAAATAAAATCAAAATTCATCAAGTCTGCAGAGGAGCATGGCTAAGGAATTGCGCTGAAAACAGGTGAAACAATAGCGGTGGGTGATCAAGAAAAGAGAGTGCGTCGGAGGTGGTTATTTTATTAATATAATATGTATACATGTAAAATACCATGCTGAAACTCCTTGGTGCAATTAGTGTGAACTAAGCAAAATGAATGACAAGAAAGTGAAGCAGGCTCTATGTCGGGGGAGGGGAATGTCATCAGGAGGGAGGAAGGTGAAAGGAGTATGGGTGAAGTACTTTCTATGCCTGTATGAAAATAGAGCACTGAAGGTTGTGGGAATTACCTTAAGAAACTTATTTTAAGAGGGAGGATGAGGGACAGCCACAGAGAAGGTAGTTTGATCCAGGTACAATGTGTGCCTATGTGGTAATTTCACAGTGAACCCCCTCCCCCATCCCCCTTGTATAACGAATGCATGCCAATAAAAATCTTTATTTTTATGTTTTTATTTGTATTAGGTATGCATGAAGATCACTTAATTGTTACAACTGTACTCACGTTCACACTGTATTTCCCTTAATTTCCACTCTTGGACTCTCACCCTCAGCAGATTAGGAATGGTATCTGATATAGAATGGACAATCCAGTCAATGGCCTGTGACTTATGTCTGTGTAGAAATGTGCTGGGGTATTTCTTTTTTTTTTTTTTGAGGACAGGTCAGAAATGATATGACCCTGGTCCAGCTGACATGAGCCTCTGCTTTAGGAGAAGCAAGTTTTAGTAATGAAGCCATTATAGCCATGGTGGCCTGCTGCTAAAGCCAGTGAGGAAGGGGGAGCTGTGGAGAGCAAGAAGATGTCAGAGAGAGGGAAATGAACAATGTGCACAGGGTCCCAATGGCCTCCCCTTCTTAGCTTGGATGCACTTCATTTCTAGAAAGTTCTCTGGCTGGGTGCTATTGACTCATGCCTGTAATCACAGCTATTCAGGAGGCTGAGACCTGAAGATCGAGGTTCGAAGCCAGCCAGGGCAGAAAAGTCTGTGAACCTCTTTTCTCCAATAAACTACAGCTGGACATGATGCTGTGGCCCAAATGGAAGAGAGCTAACTTTGAGCCAAAGAACCTTAGGGACAGTGCCTAGACCTCCAGGACTGGCAAAAAAAAAAAGCAAGTTCTGTCCAGGTTATTATACTTGAAACTTCTCACATGATTTGTTAGTTAATATGGAATGAAAGAACACTTGACAAGGATTTGGAGGAAGAGAAATCTTTTCTGGTGATTTGAAAGATACATACTAAAACAGGGAGATATGTTGCAGACAGACTGGGCAGTCAATCTACATATGGAATCCACAAACTCATTATTGTGTTAGTGAAAAGAGACCACCACGTGGTTCAGGCAAAAAAAAAGTTTATTTGAGAGAGCCAAACTGCAAGGCCACTCTAGAGTAGCGTGTAGTGAGCGTATAGCAGCTCGAACTAATGGTGGAGAGAGATTTATATAGGGAAGAGCAAGAAGGACTCCATGCAGAAGTGACCTCAGGGGATGAAGAAGTGACCTCTGAGCCTGGGGGACTTCCCAGTAACCCCAGGTGTGCCAGCAACCAGTGACCTGGGTTACAGATGCTCTGTGGTGACTTCTAGGGAGGGCCACATATAGTCATGCACAGAAAGAGAACAAAGGGGAAGGAGTCTACTCCCCCTTTTTTTGCATAGAGAGAAAACAAAGAGAAGGGGCCATCTTCCCCAGGCAGACCTAACAATTATGAGTGCAGAAAAATTATTATATAATGAAGGCACTAGTTTCATTTGATGGGACAGATTTGGCCAGTAATGATTGTGAAGTAATTAGCTCATGCATTTGCAAACTACCACTCTGGGTTCCTACATCACATTCTTCAACTGCAGAAATTCCAGAAGGACTCATGATTGTCACTGGGAAAACTACACGTAATATTTTAGAAGGCAGGAGATAACTTGTATAATTTTTGAATGGATGACATTATCTAAGGACAGTGTTATTCACAGCCTAACGAAAATATGATGAAGTTAAATACATGGAAATTAACATCATTTACATATAAAAACTATGAATTATCCAATGAAAACTACTTATAAACATTTGTATCATCTAAAACTGATAAAGAATAATCACCTAAAAGTACAAAGGAGCTTTATAAACAATCAAAAAACCCCAAACATATACAACCCCCATCAGAAAAATAGGGAACAGATACTGGGTTTGCTTTTGATTATATTCCTTCATTTTTTGTAATGATGTGTTTATGTTTATCTACAGTCATATGCAGTTTTTATAAAGCATGTATTATTGAGAGAAGAATGAATAGGTTTTATAACTAAACAAAAGTAATAGTAAAGATTTTTCCCAAAATTGGTAGTTTTTTTCTTACTTTTTTGGAATATTTTTATTATCTTTAAGTAGTTGTACAAAGGGGTTGCCATTCATCAAAGTAGTTGATGAATACAGTGCATCTTGATCAAGGTCACGCCTTTCAACATTCCTACCCACCTCTCCCAACCCACCCCATCTTTTAGTTATCTTAATTTTAGGTTATGTATTGATTTTTTTTGCAATTTAACAACACCATCTATGCACATGATACTTCTTGATCGTTGTTACCATTGCAAATAATATAATTCTTTAAAAAGACAAAGTCAAAGCCCACCAAAATAAGTACCAGGAAATGGGTACTTGTGAGGGGAGGGGATGTGGGGGTAAAAGGAGAGGGGTAGAAGAATGAAGGAGGAAGAGGGAAGGATGTGGGCAAGAATTCACTGTTTATACCACAGAATTGAGAAAGATTTCCCCCAAATCATAAATAAGTATAAATAAAAAGTAATAGGACCATGGATAAGTTTTGCTTCTTTGCCAAGCAATGAATAGATTTTAGTTCTGGAAAGGGAAAAGCCATTTTTTAAAAAAAATAAATCTAAGGGATGTAATGAATCACTGTGTCTGTGGGCTTTCTCTGTTTTTCTCAGTTGCTTTGACTCTGGGCAGCTGCAGAACTCTCAGAATTCTCTCTGGAGCTTCTCTGCACTGGGACCCCACAGCCCTTCATGTCCTCTGCCTTGGCGGTGAGGTTGGGGTGCTTCACACAGAAGAACTATTGTAAGAGGCTCCCTGGCCCAGTCTATTTCCACCAGGCGGGTTCTTGAGACACAACATAATGATGAAAGAAGGGAAAATGACCATTGGCTTCTATCACAAGAAAGAGAGAGAATGAGTCCAGGAATTTTCCAAGGCGTTTCCAACATGACATTTCCTTCCTTGACTTTTGAGCCGACTTTCCTTTCCATGCACTGGCCCAGAGCTAAAGTTAGAATTATCTTTAGAAACAGGCAGAACTCAATCACTCCAATGACAAAC
The DNA here is from genome assembly GCF_000151885.1 of Dipodomys ordii. Taxonomy (NCBI): domain Eukaryota; kingdom Metazoa; phylum Chordata; class Mammalia; order Rodentia; family Heteromyidae; genus Dipodomys; species Dipodomys ordii. The sequence goes on from NW_012267235.1 coordinate 8,883,238, forward strand.
TTCTTGAAGACAAGAAGGCAGATTCAGGAATAGACTCATTTGGTTCTCTTACCGCAGAATTATATAACCGTGGATCAGCCTCTGCCGCATTCAGGAGAGTCGGTCTGTGGCTTATTGGATGTCAGTGAGATTTGGATATTCTGTGGTCCATTGCCTGTCCACAAATATAATATACTGGGACAATGCCAAGACCATGATCACACCCTTATGCAATTCCTTTCTGTCGATTTCCCCTGTTCTGCCTCCAAACCTAATAAAAAAGAGAATGTCATAGCCTTTGGTACTGAGGACAATCTAAACCCTTGGGACGATAGGGGAAGCAGTAGGAGTCAGCAAAGAGAGTCAGGCCTTTAGGGCCTTGAACTTACTGCAGCATCAGATCTTAAGAAGTCATAGCCCTGCCCTGCCCGTTCCCAACACCCAGTGGTGCAAAGCCACATGGTTCCTCTGAGAAGCTCTTACTTTTTAAAGTCTTTGGCCTTGCTCTGGAACACTGGCTCCCCCTCCCAGCCCTGCAAATAGTTCCTAAGCCCCCTCACCCATATTCAGATTCTCTGTGGGTATCTTTTGGTTTCTTGGAACTAGGAGTTAATAATGCTGATTGTTTGTACAACTCCTCAGATGTTCCTAGTCCGAGATGGTAGTGTTCACACTGTCTCCAAGCCTGGGTGCTAGCATCAAAACACCTGCGTTCAAAACCCTTACTTCTGTTGTTAGCTCTATGCATTAAGGAGTCAAAGCAACCTTTTTACCAGCTCTTCCGTCAGTTGTAAGATGTGGGTACAGTAATGATGCATAGCTTATAAGTTCGGAAGTTTGGAAAGACAAAAAGCATGAAGGAAATGCAGCCTTCCGTGTGTGATTTCACAACAAATAGTCAATAAGCATTGGCTAATAGAGTTACCTCACATCATTCTCATTAGTTTCAAGAAGAATGTCTACCACATACCTTATACCTAGCCATGCTAGCCAGTCTTCCCCAAATTAACTTGAGCTATGTTGGCCTTCTGTCTTTTCCTAAAATAGCACTCCCCTGCCTCAGGGTCTTTGCACTACCTATCCCTATCCTGTGGGATTGGCTTCTACTTCTCCTTCTAATTTTAGCTCAGTTATAAACCTCCACCAAGAGGATCTACCTTGTTTCCTCTGTCATCAGATGATTGGGTATATTTCTTTATTTTATTTTAGTTTTTGTCTGTTGTGGGGCTTGAACTCTGGGCCTGGGCACTATCCCTGAGCTCTTCAGCTCAAGGCAAGTGTTCTACCACTAGAGCCATAGCACCACTTCTGGGTTTCTGGTGGTTAAGAGTCTCACAGACTTTCCTGCTCCTTTCCTGCTCCGGCTGGCTTTGAGCTGTAATCCTCAGATCTCAGCCTCCTAAGTAGATAGGATTATAGGCATGAGACACCAGAGCCCTGCTGGGTATGTTTCTTCTATAGCTATTTATTGACTTTCAGATTGCCTGAACCAGTAAGAGGCTCATCTTCCTGTCCCTTTGGATCCCCAGAATCTAGGCAGCACCTAACATGTTATATATGTAGTTTCTGATTGAATACATGGATGAACAAATAAGTGGGCAGAAAGAATGTTCCTACAGAATAATTGGAGTGTACCAAAAGGTCCATCAGGGAATCCAAGCCCTAGTTTAGAATCCAATTCCAACAGAGAATTCTGTCTCCACTTCCACTTAACAACACCAAGTCCTTTGAGCTCCTTCAAGGTGGACAGCCATGCATAAGCACAAAAGATAATCTTGTTTCTTTTTATGAATTCAAAACAATTTTTGAAAAGGAACAGGCCCTCTCAAAGTATTACAAAGTATTACTGCTCATGCAGTCTCAGCTTTAAGTAGCCAAAGAACCCAAATAGTTTTATGATCTCTAATGTAACGCAGATGGAGAGGGTAAGAATTTGATAGTCAATTAATTTAGAAAATATCCAGGGCCTCGCAGAGGTTCAAATTATTGGCTTTGAAATTTGACTCACGATTACGATGTCCTTCCTCTCCTCTCTTCCCCAGGCCTAGATATAAAAAGAAAAGTAAGCTTGTGATATTGCTTATGGAATGTTCTAGAAGGATTGTGAAGCTGTTCTTCATAAAAACCTCTTGGAGCACGCTTTTTTTTTTTCCTGGCTCTTTCCAATTGGGATCGTTCCTGAGCATTGAAGTGAAATAACATTAAACTGGCAGGCTGCTGAGAGGCGATTATTGTGGAGAGTTGAAAAGGAAAGAGTTGGCATCTTTGTGCTTCATTAATCTTCCAAGGAAAGAAAGCTCAGACCACTCGACTAAATGCCCACATGTCAGAGCTCAGTTTCCTGTTCTTCAGGGTTTTGGTATGAATGTGAAGGAAATGTTTCAGGGAGCTTCAAGCAGCTAGGGGCCACATTCTTTTCCTTCGCAACTAGGCCTTGAATATAAGACCTAACATTCAACCTCAAGAGAAGGCAAAAACTATTGAGGATAGAAATAATATGGTTCTGAGAGATATCGGCACAGCTATTTTGAAGCAATCCATCAGTCAAATAGTTATTGATCTTCTTTAATACTATTGGGCAAAAATCTGTCCTTCTGCATACATTATTTTTGGCACCTTAAAAACAACATATATTCAGAACAACAATTCAGAACGTCGGATGTGCCAAATGAGTTTCCCTGGACCCAAGTCAAGGTGGTTTTGAGAATTTTTTTTCCTTTTTGTTTCTAAGTTGATATTTTCCAAAGTCACTGTGTTTGAATATAATGTTTTTCTTCAGAGAGAACACATTATATGATAGCATTTGTTGAAGTAATATTCACACACCATACGAATTCATCCAATAAAGTGCACAATCCAATTTTTTGGTATTCCCAGAGTTATGTCACTACCAACACAATCATTTCTAAAACATTTTCATCACACCCAAAGAAACCCCATACTCTTTAGCTGCCATTCATTGTAACCCATACCATCTCTCTCCAAACCTTAAACATTCATTAATCTACTTCCTGTCTCTATAGATTTTCCAAGTCTGGATATTTTATAGAAAGAGAATCAAATGCTATGTGCTCATTTGCAACTGGCCACAATAGCAGTTTACTTATGATTTGATTATCTTGATGCCAAATTCCCAATAAAAAATTGATCTGAAGCCATCGTTCATCACTGTGTGTAATTGGATAGAAGGAATGTAAGACAGCAATTTTAACCACAAGTTATTTTTAATGAGAATGCCAAGAGGAGATTGACGTAAGATACTAAAATTAGCTATATGACCCCAAATACTCAAGTGGTATATGGAATAAGAGGGTATGTGGTAAAGGGACTTTGCAAATTTGAGTCATAGACATGGAGTTGGGCTGGGTACAAATGGGCTAGATTCTGTGTTTACTCTCATGAAATCTTCTACCTATCAAAATGTGTTTATGATTAAACACTTATTTCTACTTTTCCATCTCCATCTTGCTATGTAACATTTGTCATGATTTTGGAGAAGCATCCCAAGTCATTGCTGTGGCTTCTCCTCCCAAAACATGAATAAGGTTACTGTCAATTTGGTTAATTGTTCACTTGGGAGCCTCAAATGAAGTAGACATCAATGCCTCCTGCTTTTCTCTTTCCTTCTCTTGATTCACAAGCTGCCTTACATCCAACTCTAGTTTCAATTTGCTTGTTGAGGCTTCAACACTGAGATGGTCTGTGGTCCCACACTATAATCCCAGTGTGGCTGTCCTTATTGTTTCTTTTTCCATGTGTTCTAGACAGACTCATCTTTCTCTTCACATGATCCTCTTCAGTTAATTTGGACAAAACCATGGAGAGCTGAAACCTGGGAATATGGAACTTTCTCCAGTCCTTCATAGGCTATGTCTGATTAACCACCAGCCTATTAGTGCTTGTCCTGGGTTGTATTTGACCCTTGTTTTACTCTTCATTGGATCTAACTCCTTAGTTACAGAAAGCAGATCAATGGTAGCCAAGCCCACAAAGGAAACTGTGGGGAATCAAGAAGCCCAGACACTCAGTAGTTATTTTGAGAACAGAGGGAACATATTCCCAGTCAAGACTGCCAGCCCCAATGTTGGGGCCCTGTGGTCTTGGAGAACAACTTCTCCCATAAAACAGGATTATTTTATACTAGCAACAGCATGGGGGAAATGATGAGGATGAACTGAGATGATCTGTGTATGTGAAGAATGCCTGGAACAGGATGAGAGCTGAGGAAATGCTGTCTCGTGGTAGACACCCAGTAATCCCCCATTACACTTTGCCTTCTATGGTCTCAAAACTCAGTTATTTGAACTCAACTCAAAATTATACATGGGACCTCCAGAAAGAAGCAATTTACAAGTTTTGAATTATGACCTGTGCTGAATAGCATGATGAATTGTCATAGCACCCTCTTTTTTCCTGCCTAGAATATGAGCTACCTCTTTGTTGATTGTATCCACGCTGTATAGACTAGGTGCCTGATAATCACTCATTAACCATCTAGTCAAAAGATTGAATGTTATCATATCACAGTGCTCGTGTTAAGCAGTTCTTCTGTTACTTAATAATTGCTGTGGCAATTGCCGGGCGCTGGTGGCTCACGCCTGTAATCCTAGCTACTCAGGAGGCTGAGATCTGAGGATCGCGGTTCAAAGCCAGCCCGGGCAGGAGAGACCGTGAGACTCCTATCTCCAATAAACCACCAGAAAACCGGAAGTGGCGCTGTAGCTCAAGTGGTAGAGCGCTCGCCTTGAGCTGAAGAGCTGAGGGACAGCGCCCAGGCCCAGAGTTCAAGTCCCACGACCAACCAAAAAAAAAAATAATTGCTGTGGCATGCAAGAGTATCAGGAGTGGCATTAAGAAAGATATGCCAAAGAGCTGGACACCGTTTGGCTCATACCACATAATCCTAGCTACTCAACAGGCTGAGATCTGAGGATCCTGATTCAAAGCCAGCACAGACAGGAAGGTCTTCCAGACTCTTATCTACAACCTAACTCTTACCTCTACCCAATAGGCCAGAAGTGGAGTGGTGGCTCAAGTGGTAGAATGCCACCATTGAGTGAAAAAGCTAAGGGACAGGGCTTAGGCCCTGAGTTCAAGCCCCAGTACATGTACAAAAAATATGCTGAAGAGAAATTGCAGCAGGTAAAAAAAGGTGGAAGACCGAGATGGAAAGAAAGGAAAAATCTCAAACCCTCTGCTGTGATTGAAAAGATCTGTGACAAGACAAAATCTATCCATGAAACTTTGAAGGAGAAACTCTTGCTCCACCCAAAATTGTCACAAAACTAACCCATCTCCAACTGTAAATGTGACGGCCACAGGATACAGTAAGCTATCGTTCTCATGAAAAAGAGATTATGTCTATGTGTGTATGTCGCTCAAAGCATAGCACATACAGTGTTTGGTACCTTTCAGGGTTTCAAGTATGCTCTAGGGATTTTGGCATGAGTCCTCCTCCTCAGAGGAGGACCACACACACATTTGTGTGTGTGGTGGGGGAATAAGATTCCACCCAACACAGTGGCTCATTTTACATTCAGCCAGTGGAGCAAATAACATCCACTTACATGAACACATCTTGAATGTGCGCAAACATATGGCTGTACTTCGTTTATACTCTGATCAGAAAGAGACAGGGAGAGAGCTTAGTGCTCATGAATTTTTCCTGAGAGTCCTAAAGTTGTGCATGAACACACTTATTGATAAGGCATCTAGCACGATTTCAAACATTCTAAATGTTGATAAATGTTTCTCCTGGCCTCCTTAAACTGAAAACTACACTTAGCCAAGATCAAGTGTAAGGACCATACACAAGCTACCACAGGAACGTGAAGATATTTCTAAAACATGCCTTCAAACCATATCCTGGGCTTAGAGTTGCACTTCTCGTGGACTTTATTTCCTTAGGGTGTTTCTTTTTCATTTTTCAGCCTAAAAGAGACATAGCTGTTGTAAATGTCTACTCTCTTCAGCATCATAGTTCATGATGATTTCTGATCCTTTCCAAAACACAGTATCACCGACTCAGCGAGTCATACTCACAAGGAGTTCCAGAAAGGACCACAAGCAGGAGCAACGTGATTTTCCTTTTAAAGGCCTGGCCCTGCAGGAAGCCCGTATTTAAGATCCCCAAACTCACGCACACTTATAACATGTGCTGGTTTGAGAAAGGAAATTACATTCTCTACCTACATAAAGCACAAACAAAAAAAATAACAACAAAACCTCTATACAACAACCCTATTACTTTGGAATATAATCAACTGTTATTTATTCTGGTACACAGCCATCTCCAAAACACATTTTTTTTTGGCTGTTAAACTTATTCATGTTCACAAGGAAATTTGAAAAAGCCCACTCAGCAGGAATGCAAATGTGTTGGAAAAGGAGAGGGTTTTTTTTTTTTAATAAAATTCTCCCCAAAGGGCCAATTCCTTCATTTTCTCCCAACTTCCAACATAGTGAATATCAGTTACAAATGCATGGGGATGCCTCTTGGTTTGACCATCATAGTTTCCTAACACAAACATCCACCATAATCACAAGGAGATTTGCACAGACACACAGCAATCTGTGGATTTCAGCTCTCCTGTGGCAAAGAGCCATCTCCTCCCAGCCAGCTGTACCTTCTCTTCACCAGGTTCATACAGCAGCGAACTTGTGCTGTTCCCATAAGGCTGTTAAGGGGAGACTTGTCCTGCTCTTAGCTCCAAATGGCAAGGAGGTGGCAATCATTAAAAAAAGATCATTACTAATAGCATAGTTAGAAAAGTCAGCCAACAGCCTGCTTTCCTTTTTTAGCCCTCATGAAAGAGTAATATAAACCAGCCCTCCAACCAGAGAACTACTTTGAAATATTGCCAGATAGTCCCCAATAATAGCTCCCCAAACACAATAAAGTCGATTCAAAAGAACTATACTCTTAGGCATGTTTAGCCTTCTTCGAGTAATTCGTGATTGTTTTCTATGTGCCAGAAACCCATAGTGCCTATCCTTAAATAGCTTACCACTTAAGGAGATGTGATGGTCAGTTTCCCAAGACTACAACAAATACACAAGGCAATCAATTTGTAAGGAGAAAGGGTGATTTGGGCTCCCTGTTTTGGAAGTTTCAGTCTATGAATGGATGTCTCCATTATTTTGGGCTGGTGGAGAGGCAGTGCATCATGCCAGGAAGTGCTGGGCACAGCAAGGCTGGAAAGCAAAAGAAAGAAAGAAGGTACCAGGGACCCACTATCCCCTTCAAAGTCACATCCCCCCAGAAAACACTAACACTAGATTGAGGACTAAGTCTTTAACATGTGAGTCTTTGAGAGAACAATAATCTTGTTCTAGAAGAAGGCTTGTAGCATGAGGTGGTCAGAATGAGCTGAAAGAGGGTAAGCAGAGGTTGTCCAAGCACATCTGCATAGAGACTCCAAGGAAAGAAAGAGAGAGAGAGAGAGAGAGAGAGAGAGAGGCAGAGACAGAGACAGAGACAGAGACAGAGATACAGAGACACAGAGAGATCACAGAACATTAGAATATTTCAGGTGTAAAGGAAACATATGCAAACCCCTGACTGTGTATGAGAGATAAATACTGGAAAAGCTGATTGTAGACAGAAGAAGGATGAAACCATCCCCCGGCACTATTAAGGTATAGTAGAGAATCTGAGGTCAGTGTGAATGCATGCTGGCAGGAACTGAACTGATTACATTAGCATCAGGCAAAGCATGAAGCAGAAAGGATGAGGAGTTACAGGATGGCAAGCAGGAATGCCTATGGAAGGCTTTTATCAGCATCTGGATGGGATGCTGAACTATTGTAGCAACAGTGCTGATAAGTCGACGATACAAGTTCAAGGTGATCAATAACCCTGTCAATTGTTAACATGCTACTTGGTAAAAGTTGCATTGACATTATCCCTTGCTATTGTGGGAGCTGCTGAGATTCAGTACACATGCATGCACATGGATCTATCTTGTAATGGTTTGAGGTAAAATTTTTTATTCACTTTGTTTTTACAATTAAAAAACCCCTTGTTTCCATCTTTTGGAGTTCATTTCAATAAGCATCATTTTATATGGTCATATGCACATAGCTATTGAGCCATTGTGATCCTCTCCTAAGAATATTCTCCTTTGTTCTCAGTGTGCAAATGCTTGGAGTGCTGTTTAATAAATCATATTCAAGTGTAATTATTTGTCTTTTACTATCTATTGGATTAAGTTATAGATTTATAGACATATTCTGGTTATTGCAAATGAGGGAAACCATGCAGCCTATGTTTTGGGGAGGTCTTCCAAATCTTTCCATTTCCTTACGAAGTGATATCATTCTTTCTAATAGAAGAACTCCATTGTGTATATATGCCACATTGTCTTGATCCATTCATACACTGAGGGGCATTGGGTTGATTCCATATCTTGGCTACAGTAAATAATGTGACAATAAACATGGTTTTTCTGGTGGCATTAGTGTGGCCTGGTTTGTAGTCATTTGGGTAAATGCCCAGGAAATGGATTGCTGAGTCATAAGGAAGTCCTATGTTTAGTATTTTGAGGAACCTTCATACTGCTTTCCAGAGTGGTTGCACAAATTAACATTCCCACCAACACTGTAGTATCATTTTCTTTTGGGCACATCCTCACCAGCATCCGTGATTGTTCATTTTCATGATAATGGTCGTTCTAACTGAGGTGAGGTGGAATCTCAATGTTATTTTGATTTGCATTTCTTTTATGAACAGAGCTGTTGAGCATTTCTTCATGTGTCTATTGGCCATGCTTATTTCTCCTTCAGAGAAGTCTCTCTTTAAGTATTTAGACCATTATTAATGGAGTTGTTGTGTTTTGGGGGGGGTTATTGGGGGGGTCCGGTCGTGGGGCCTGAACTCTGGGCCTGGGCGCTGTCCCTCAGCTCTTCAGCTCAAGGCCAGTGCTCTACTACTTGAGCCACAGCACCACTTCCGGCTTTTTTCTTTTTGCTTATGTGGTGCTGAGGGATCGAACCCAGGGCCTCATGCGTGCAAGGCAAGCGCTCTACCACTGAGCTACTTTCCCAGCCCTGGAGTTGTTGTTTATTTGAGGATTTGTTTTGGGAGAGTTAATTTTTTGAGCTCTAAATATATTTTAGATATGAGGCCCTTGTCTAATGCATAGGTAGTAAATATCTTCTCCCATTCTGTGGGCTTTCTTTTATTCACTTTCTGATGGTACCAACGGAATGCACTATTTTAAAATGTGAATTTGTGTCTTTGGCCAGGCGAGGGATATATAGCAAAATACCTTCTTTTGTAAAGCTGGGCAGTGGGTGTGAGCTATAGCTCCCAGGCCACCATGAGATCATAGGGAGAATAACCAGGTTGTTGCTGTAGTATAGTATATTACTAAGCTACAGGTTAGTTGTGTTGAGTGCATTTTCAACATACAGATTTCAACATATGGTGAGTTTATTGGGACATAACCATATAAAATTGCAGAGCAATTCTATCACTGGAAATACGTTGTTGTAATTGCAACTGAAGCCCAATGTCAACTGATTTGTTTGTGTTCTGACCTTCAAATGGAAACAAATGGCAAGTTAAGATGGATCTGTAAAGATACTACAGGCCCTGAACAATTTACCTTTATACTCACATAACACTTTCTTGAATACTATAGATTATAAAAAGTCTTGAAGTTGGGTAGAATTAGCTTTGCAATATACTTAACTTTTTCAAAGCTCTTTCAATGATTCTAGCACTTTTATGTTTCCTATGGATTTTTTTGGTCTATGTAAAAATAGCTAACCTGGATGTCAGTGGCTCATACCTGAAATCCTAGCTAAACAGGAGGCTGAGATCTGATGATCAAACTTTAAAGCCAAGTTGGGCAGGAACTTCATGAGATTCTTGTCTCCCATTTACCACTATAGAGTCAGAAGTGGAGCTAGGGCTCAAACGGCAGAAGGCTAGTTTTGAGCAAAAAGCTCAAGGATAGTACTTAAGCTCTGAGTTCAAGCCCCAGGACAGGTATAGGTGCACACACAAAATACCTAAATGTTTGATTACTATTCCATGATGGTGAATAGTTAGTTTCTCTAGTCATGCAAAGATTAAGAAAATTTTCTCCTGTGTACCATTCTAAGAAAGTGATTTGAGGATTTATAACAGTAAAAGTAGAAAGAGATCAAAGAGAGGAAGCCATGGAATGCAGGGAACAGAGATAGGCTCCAGTAGCATCTGTCCTAAATTGTAGCCAAGAGGTCAGAAGACCTCATGGATGTTCCCAAGAAGAAAGCAGATCCCACATAGCAGCCGGTAAATGGCATAAAGAGAAGGCTGAAAGACTCAGGGTACAGTGGGGACATGCTATTTCTAAAAATAAGAAAAAAAGAGAGAAAGTATTTAAAGATGCCTTGCAAGGAGTAGGGGAAACATACAGGAAATCTGTGGATGGAATATGAAGTAAACTTTTAAAAGGCATTTTATTAAAAAAAAAAGCATGAGGAAAAGAAATCTATTTGACCTTAATGCAAGAAACTTAATTCAAGAAATATTCTATTTTGTGTGAGGCAGAGACTATCCAACTGAAGCATTAAAAGATGAAATATGTAAGAGCTAGGCATTGGTGGCTCATGAATATGATTCTGGCTACTCAGGAGGCTGGGAATTCAAGATCATGGTTCGAATTCACCACGGGCAGGAAAAGTCCATGAAACATTTACTTCTGATTAATCAGCAAAAAACTGAGAGTGGAACTGTGGCTTGAGTGGCAGAGCATTAACCTTGAGCACAAAAAGCAGAAAAGGCTCAAGGACAGCATCCAGCTCCCGAATTCAAGCCCCAAGATGGAGACATATACACAAAAAAAGATGAAATGTAATACTTGCACAAGTTTGGGCTAAGCAGTGGGAATAACTAAGAGATGACGAATCTACTGCATGCCACATGATATAATTTTTCACAATTTTAAGAGAGCTATTTTCCCATAGATTAAGGCCTGAGGCAAAAAAAAGATGTTAAATGGCATGGTACATTTCAAGACTATCACCTGCCAGAATAAGACTCTTATAGATTTATATGATTATTAGAAACTAGTCAGGCAATGGTGGCTTATGCCTAACTACTTGGGAGGCCAAGACTGGTTCAAGGACAGCCTAAGGAAAAGAACCTTTCAGACTTTATCTCTAATTAACCATAAAAATGCTGAACTGGAGGTTAGCTCAAGTGATAGAGAACCAGTCACGAGCAAGAAAGCCCATTGAACTCATGAGGTCCTGAATTCAAGCCATGGTACCAACACACACACACACACACACACACACACACACACACACCAGTACTGCCTGAGCTCAGGTCTAGGGATCTGGATCAATTAATATCATTAAAGGGCCAGTGTAGGAAACTATCAAAGATACCCAAGTGAATTTTAATGTAAAACAAATGAGAATTTGTGACTGAAAGACAGAGGTCACCAGAAATGTCATAACTAGAAACGGTTATTTAGGTATGTCTATTTGAGAAGATTGGAGTGGGAGATTTTATGCTTTCTAGTATAAAACCTTTGGTATAATTCAACTCTTCATTATATGCATAATAAAATTCTAAAATTATCAAAGAAACATATAATTTGGTAAAATAATATTTAGTTGTAGGTAATCGGTTACAAAAAACCAACACAAATGCTATCATTCCAATCTTGTGGGAAATCTACTTTTCCACAGATACACATCAGAGTGTGACCACTGGTCATCTCAAGGTTGTACTCAGGCTTCTGTTTTTGCTTGTCTGGTCTTGTTAGGTTTTCTGAATTACTCATGAACGTATGTGTGCACAGAGGTGATTGCTCTATGCTCTTTAAACTTTCAAAGAAGTCTACTGTTTTTCAGCTCAAAAAAATTCCTAATGATCCTAAAGCCATTCTTTGAAAATGTTGTCCAACTGTAAATTACCAGGGCAAAACATTTTTATAGTGATTGCATAATACAATATTAAAGGGAGACTCCTAACCTTAAATTCCCAAAGTTAAGAGAAAGACAGGATATCTTTCATGGACAGAGATGTTGAACACTTCTCATTTGCCTAGTGGAAATCCTTAATTTTTCTTTGAAGAAGTCTTTCTTTAAATCTTTAATCAATTTATTAATTGGATATTGTTTCTTTGAGGATTTTTTGGAGGTTTAATTTTTTGAGCTCTGAGAATATTTTAGATATGAAGGTATTCTTAGGAGAGGATCACAAAGGCTCAATAGCTATGTACATATGATCATAGAAAATGATGTTTATCAAGAAATGGAAGTGAGTTTTTTTATTGTACTGTTTGTGGTTCTTTTTTTGCTTTCCTTTTTTCCTTTGGTTTATTACCTTCTGTTGCTGTTCTTTTTAATTTCTGTACCCTTTGTCCTGTATATAAGTTTGTCTAGCTTGGGGAGGGGAAAGGGAAGCATAGAAATGGTGAGTTGCAATACAATAAAGGCTGTATATGACAAACCTACAGCCAGCATTATACTCAATGGTGAAAAACTAAAGCCATTTCCTCTTAACTCAGGAACAAGACAAGGATGCCCACTCTCTCCACTTCTCTTCAATCTAGTATTAGAATGCCTAGCTACAGCAATAAG
>NW_012267235.1:8897653-8928912 GCF_000151885.1 Dipodomys ordii
CTTTGTATGTCCCTCCCCCACAGTATAACCCCTGCTTTCACTATATTTGATGTCAGTATAACTTGAGGAGGAGATGGGGAAAAACCAGTTGTTTAAAGATACAGGTGGACCTGTTGCAACAATGAGAAGTACAAGTTGTCATGTCCAAAACGAGCTTTACAATGTTGTTGTGGGTGCGGGGAAAGGGGGGGAAGGAGAAAGATTGGGATTGGGGGGGAGGGGGGAGGCTGGGAAGGGTTGTGAAGGGTAAACAAAAGGAGGAAGCTGCAATGCTTGGTAAGAAATGTACGCATTATCCTGCCCATGTAATTGTAACCCCTCTGTACAGTATCTTCACAAATAAAATAAAATAATAAAAAAAAGAAATGGTGAGGTGACGGGTGAACTAATTCAGCAGTGAAACCCACTAGAAACTATGTTGTTAGGAACTATGCAACTTGGGAGGGAGAGAAGTCAGGAATGGAAAAACTGAGAGAGAATGAAGGAGGGAGTAACACTGATCAAAAGGAAATGTATTTATTACCTGACTTATGTAACTGTAACCCCTCTGTACATCACCTTTACAAGAAAATTTGATAAAAGGAAACAGGAAATAAACATAATACTAAAAAAATATTAGGTGGGGCTGGGAAGGTGGTTCAGTGGTAGAGCGCTTGCCTTGCATGCTCAAGGCCCTGGGTTCGATTCCTCAGCACCACATAAGCAAATAGAAAAAAGCCGGAAGTGGCGCTGTGGCTCAAGTGGTAGAGCGCTAGCCTTGAGCTGAAGAGCTGAGAGACAGCGCCCAGGCCCAGAGTTCAGGCCCCACGACCGGACCCCCCCCCAAAAAAAGTATTAGGTGGCAAAAATAAGTACAGTTGTGATTAATCTGTTGTGGTGCCTCAAAAAATATAATCCCTTCTTATATTTCTTGCCATTCTTTTGAGTTGGTAAGTGTACAAAACAGGATGTACTATGTAATAGTATCATAATAAATAACTTAGAAACATACAAAAGGTCAGAATAAATCTCAAATACCTTTGTTCCCTAAATCAACATGCAGGGGGCCACAGAGAGACCATTAGCCCGTAGTTTGCCATGATCTACCCTTAGCCCACTGTCCACTTTGAGGCAATGAAAGAGCTGTTATGCAAGACAACAGTAGGGAAACAACTTCGGAGAGAATTGTGGAAGAGCTGTTGTCATTATTGTCCTCTCTTCCTCCTCCTTCACCTCCTCCTCCTTTTCCTCCTTCTCCTCACTGAATATGGAAAGATAACTTCAATGTTTTCAGGCAACCTAAAGTACCTTAATACTTGAGTCTGTGTTTCCTGATTTTGAACACAGAGTACAGCATAAGGCTTAGGCCTGAGAAAATTCAACCAACAGGATAAAGCAGAGAGGAACCATTGTGGGTGGGTTGCCTTTCTCCTGGTGGTGGATGAAACAATGGTTCCTTCCAATTAGGTAAGGGTTCAATGAAATGGAACCACCCTAGTATGGTTTTTCAAAGGATTCCCATCCAACAGGATTACTGGAGTGGAGAAGAGATTTCAGGCATTGTGGCATACATCTGTTACCCCAACTATCTGGGACAGAGAGAAAAGAGGAATTCAGGACCAATCTGGGCAAAGATAGAAGAAAGATCTTATCTCAAAAACAAAATAAAGATGAACAGGTTAGAGCATGGCATAGTTGAAGTGGTAGAGCTCTTGCCTACTCTTAGACTAATTCTACATGAGTTGTAGAAATCTTAGTTCAAATATTCCAGGGGATATTGTTTGGAAGACACACAAATAATGCCATACTAGAAAAATCAAGGGCTAAGGGCATGGTTCAAGTGGTAGATAGAGTGCTTTACCCACCAAGTGTTAAGCCCTGAGTTCAAACCTCAATACTGCTAACCAACAGTAATAACAAAAAAAGAAGTAATGGAAAGGAAAAAAATTTATACAAATAAGCCTATGGAATCTTCTGTGTTTTCACCCTCCCACCTCCTTTTAGTTCCAACACTAAGGGGCCAAGAGCTGTTGAGGAAGAAAGGAGATGTGGAGTTGCGACATAAGAAGAAAATACTTATGCTTTTGAGTAACTGATATAAATTTGAACAAGACAAGTGTGATGGGTGTGAGACACAGAATTACATTATATTGTGGTTAGCATTTCCTTCCAAAGAAGGACACTATTACATGAGTTCATGTGTGAGGCATGGAGTATTTTCTTCATGCGATTGGCACAGCAGAGAAGAAAAAATTTCAGCCAGGATGCTAATAGGATGCTCACCAGAACTTTGATGTTAGTCATTACGCTTTCTTCAAAAGTGTATTGTCAAAGACTCCATAACTCCAGGGAGGTTTCACATGGTTCAAAATCAACCAATTCATGCCTCACACATTACCTAATCCTGGTCTCTACTCACAGACATCTGCAATTTGAACCTAGGTTGATTGCCTCACAAACTTTTCCATTTCCTTGGGTCTTAAGTTATAGAGATGAATTTTCTGTCTAGTTCTAAACACCTTTGAACTTGATGGAAGCCTGCATTATTTCACCATCCTGGGTCACCCAATGGATGCATATATGAAAACAATAACCAATCACAACTTATATGTCTCCTATAGCTACAAGGTCATTTATGAATAATTTTGCAATGAAAGATCAAAAACAGAAAGCATGTGTACAGACTCAGCTCAATAGACTTAGCTGTAATTATGTGTTTCCCCATTTAGCAGCTTTAGGAAGTAGACTGCACAGATGTTTTGATTTCTATTTTATTGATGAATGAATTTGTATGTAATGAAGCTGGATAACTTACTCCCAAACAAATTGGAAATAAATAGCAGAATCAAGACTCCAAACCAGTTGTGATCATAAGTTACACCTTTATGCCTGTTCAGACAAGCTACATGAAGGTGACTAAAAGAATAAATACCTGGAGACAGTTTTGTACTTGATTTTAAAGCTAAAAGGACAACTTCAAGTGAGGCTCATGACTGTAATCCTACTTATTTGGGAGGTGGAGATTGGCAGAATCATGGTTCAACACTAGTCCAGACATAAAGGTCATGAGATACTCATGTCAATCAATAACAAATTGGGCATCGTGTACATGCTTTCCATGCCAGCTATTCATAAAATAAAAAGACTGTAGTTCCAATCCAGTTGGGGTAAAAACTCTGGAATCCATCTGACAACTAAAGAAAAAAGGGTAGGGGTGTGTGGTTCAAGTCGTAGAGTGGCTCCTTAGCAAGCATGAGACCTTGAATTCAAATCCCACTACTGAAAAAAAGAGCTCCATATTATTCTGTCCAGCCAACTTGAGCTTATCAGGAGTATGCAATGGGGATCTCTCTTACATCCTTGAATTTCCTAGAGCAGATTTTTACCAAGCATGTTCCATGTTCGTAAGCACAGACACTTTTCAATGTTCTTAATTTGCAAAATCAACTTGCAAGGAAAGTTTTTCATGTTTATCTAGTGTTTAAAATTAAGATTCAGTATAATTATAAATGTGGATTCCCTAATTCTCCCTTTTATGTTTCAATTCTATGTAACAAGCCTACTTTGGTATGTGATGGTAGAATAATGTTTTTCAAGCCTAGAGAGATGTTCATAGGAAAATTCACAGAGGCGTTGGCTAGAAGTTTACCTCATGCCACCTCTGGCCTTGATGACTATTGTCCTCAATGGGAGGGGATAAAAAGAAATATGCAAAATTAAGGGTCATTTCAGAGATCCGATTCTCCTTTCTTTGATTTAAAGCAGTGGAGTTCTTCTTTCATATGCAATCTTATGTGGAACACTGATACTCAGAAAACTAGAAGTAGAACAACTCCAGTTTAAATCCTAGTTCAATGTCTGATTTCTCTCCTCTGTCCTCTCATGGGACACCTTTTTTTTCTGATGGTCCCAGAACACCTTCCACCATGGTTCATGGAGTAAAATGGATATAACAGCCTTACAGAAAGTACACGATGTAGGCTAGGCAGCAGTGACTCACTTCTACTATCCTAGCTGCCTAGGAGGTGGCAATCATGGTGATTATGGGTGAAAATTTCTTGATACGCTCATCTCAACTAATAAAAGCTGGCTGTGGTGGTATTTGTCTGGCATTCCAGCTACATGGAATTATAATAAAGAGGAGTATCACAGTCCAAGTTAGCTGGGAGTCAGGGAGCAAGACTGTATTTGAATAAAATGAAAGGGGCAAGACTCAAGGGGTACAGCACCTCACCTAGCAAGAGCAAGGACCCGAGTTCAAACTCCAACTCTGCCAAAAAGAACACAAAAACAAAGTGTGTTACATTCTATGCATTGTATGTGTTCAGGAAAACAATGATAGATGTCCCTTCTCAGAAGATTTTTTTATCATCCCAAGGAGAGGAGTAGAAAACTCTTTAGAGTGGGATCTATAGAGGCCCCACTCTACCTTCTAGTCCTGGAAACAATAACATCATTGTTGCTTCACACAGGAGCTACATGTGATACTTGCCAGATGCAGCCAATCTGGACCATTTTGTTCAACGTAAATGTGTTTCTGCGGGAGGCTGGCTGCTAAGGATGAGTGATAGAAGCATGGTGAATGGCCCCCAGGGGTGGGGGAAGAACCCTTCCTTCCTTCTCCTTTATCTCTTACCATATGTGGGTTTTGCAAATGAAGTAAGTTTATCAGAAGAACGTTTTTTCTACACGGGGAGTTGAGTCTCATTACTCCCCCACTCTGCTTTACTTACCAAAGTCTTAATCAGTGATTGGGCACCTGGACAGAAATAGTGAAGAAAGAGATTTTTGTTCAGGGCAACCCTGTGGGTTACTACTGGTCTGGTAGAGATGGGGTCTCTGGTATGCCTGAATGCTCCAGCCACATGTAATTTATATTACAGTTACTGATTGCTGCTGCTACTCTTAGAGAGTTATGGAAACAGGCTGGGAAGTCACCAAGCCTGAAGGTAAAGACTATTACTACAGCGCTTAGACACTGTCCAACAGTTTGTGGTTTTCCTTTCACATAAACTTGAGAGTTGAAGCCAAGTGAGAATCTAGCCATAAAAGAAAAAAAAAGAAATCATGGACATCTATTTTGTTCTCTCAAGCCATATTGAAGAGCTTTTATTATATGATTCACCCTAAACTCCACCCTCTGAAAATTTCAACCCCAAATCCCCTTAAAGATTAACAAGCTGACAAACCTTGCTCATGTCAAGGAGAGGAAAGTAGCTCTCTGTTAGCTGCCGGAAATGGACTCCAGACTTCCTCTTGCTTTGGCAGAGGACATTATGTAACTGTTCAAAAATGCAAAGGTTTCTTAACGCATGATGATTATCACAGCAGTAAGACACAGGCATCTTCTGCAGCCAGGTAGCAAAAGTCAGTCAATGAATCAGACTCCAGCCTCGCCTGATAGTGGACAGGGAGGTGATTTATCAGGGGACACGGGTGAGCAGGCGGATGCACCTCAGAGCTAGGATAATCCAGACCAGCTGGGCATTGATTGTGACATTTCTCCCCTGTTCCATGTCATTTTCTCCCTCTAGGTCTTGGAGATATCAAACCCCCAATGAATTAGACTTATCAGTAACTCCTTTCATTATATGTCTTTTGGACACCAGTGTCCGCCAAGAGAAAATAGTCCAGCAGGAATTAGGCTCAACAGAATTCAGGACAATACTTAGAAAGATGATTTCCTCATTTCTAGTTACAAAAAGTAGAGGGCAGGGAGGTAGCTGAGTTCATAAGAAAGCATCCTTTATATTTATTTCAGAGGGATATCAGATGTATATACAGGAAATACTTTGGGCCATGATAACTTGGTTTGTTTGTTTGTTTTGCCAGTATCAGGACTTGAAGTCAGGCCTTGAGGACTCCCACTTGATTTGTTTTTTGCTCATAGCTGGAACTCTATCATTTGAGCCATACCCTCAGCCATACTTTTTGCTGGTTTAATTAGGGATGGAGTCTCACAAACTTTTCTGCCCAGACTGGCTTTGAACCATGATCCACCAGGTCTTGGCTTCCCAATCAGCTGAGCCTCCTGTGCTCAGGTACATTTCTTATTCTAGCACAATGTCATTATAGAACACTTGTATGTAGGCAGGTATGACAGTGGAAAAATGCATAAGTATAGTAGCCACATATCTACTCAGAATTCTAACTATTGTGACTAATCTGTAAACTGTTACCCAAAGAGGAACTTGAATACCTTGAGAAACTGTAGCATACTTTGAACACTAAAACTCAGGCATGAGAAATTAGGATGAAAAGTGTAGAAAATAAATCAGAGGGCTGGGAAGGTGGCTCAGTGGTAGAGCGCTTGCCTTGCATGCATGAGGCCCTGGATTCGTTTCCTCAGCACCACATAAGCAAAAAAAGAAAAAGCCGGAAGTGGCGCTGTGGCTCAAGTGGTAGAGCATTAGCCTTGAGCTGAAGAGCTGAGGGACAGCGCCCAGGACCAGAGTTCAGGCCACACAACCGGACCCCCCCAAAAAAAAATCAAACAAACAAATTGCTTAAATATATATCTCAGTTTAAATACACTTAAATAACACTATGAAAATGCCTGGAGTTATGTTCAAAGGGAAAGATTAGATTTTTGAAATGAGGAAAAACATAATAAATAGCCTGAAAAGGTTTCACATAAAATGGCCAGTTGGAAAAGGAAAAATCAATAGACTCTCTGCTACTTGAGACTGATAATGAAAGAGCTGAAGGATGTCTTCTAAAATTAAAATTAATCTGCAGTTAAGTTAAAACCAAGATTAATGTTGTACGATTGCATGGAGAAAACACTAAATATGCACAATCATTCAACAAAAGGTAGGAAAAGGAAAACAATGAACAGCAATTTTTTTAAATGACAAAACATCATATACACGAACAAGCAAATTAGAAACAGGTTAAAATATGAAATATAGGCCAATTATATTCTATATACAAGAACACATTTAAACAAAGGCACCAAGACACAATCACATTGAAAAAGCATGAGAATATACTAAACAAATGCATGCTGAAAGAAATCAAATATGTTTGCTCCTTTTATTATTATCATGTTGGCAATTTGGGAGTGGTGTTTGAACTTAGAAGCTTAGGCTTATTAGGCAAGTGCTAAACCACTTGACCTCTGCCTCTATCCCTTTGTGTGCTTTTTCAGATAGTATCTCAGGCTTTTTTTCCCCCCAGGACCAGATTTCCCAGGACTTAGATTTTGATCCTCCTACCTACAATTCACAGGTCCCTGGATTACAGGTATATAGTCCCAAGTTCAGTATGTTTTGTACATAAGGTCTTTCCATTTTTCCTCCTCCTGGTTACCTTCAAACTGTAATTCTCTCTGTTTCCCAAGTTGCTAGAATTACAGGCATGAGTCATTTGCACCCATTATTATTTGTACCTATTGGTATTACCATTATAATTGTGTGGTACTAGAGATGGAAGTAGACTCTTGCAAATGCTAGAGGGTTTCAAGTGAAGTTCTCTACTAGGCTCAGTTTTCAGTTATGTTGACAAAGTCACATGTTTTGTTCTGTTGGGAGAATTTTCTATCAGTGCCTGAACTTACAAAAGGACCCCACTTACCTATCTCATTGGAAGCAAATAATACTAAGCACCAGAAGACAGAGAGGGGTGCAGTAAGGGGAGCTTCCCACTACACGTGAGCAGGTATCCAGATAAAGACCACACATAGGGAGAAACAATATACACAACAAACCCTCAAATAATGTCATATTACTGTAGAAGTCCGTGGAACATTCTTTATTAAAAAAAAAAGTAAGTCTGGTGCTGGTAGCTCACAATTGTAATCCTAGCTACTCAGGAGGCTGAGATCTGAGGACTGAGGTTTGAAGACAGTCCTGGCAGATGAATCAGAAACTTTTATCTCCAGCAAAAAGCTGGAAGTAGAGCCATGGCTTAAGCTGTAGAGCACCAGCCATGCGCATAAAAAAATAAGCAGGAGTGCAAGACTAGCAGTTCAAGCCCCCAAATTGGCACCAAAGAAATTTTAAAAATAAAAACAAATTGAAATTTAAAACTAAACAGACAACAGATCCTGATGCAAAGAATGGTGGCAAGCCCCACAGCTTTAAGGCTAATGTAAAACTTGACCTGAAACCTCATTCTTGCTCCTTATTGGTTTCTCCTGGGAGCCTTCCTGAAATAAAGCATCCACTCTGGAATTCTGCTTTCAGGCACCTACCCTAGGAATAAGAGGTGTTAACTGTAAGATGTCCTTGTTATAAGAATGTGTTTATTTGCAATAACTAGTATATGTCTGACACAAGCAGAAAAGGTCAGATAAGTTGATGTTAGGCGAAATGAACCCCAAGATAAGGACTCATGTGGTTTTTCTTTCTTGCTATTGTTTCTAACTTATTTATAAGGTGATTTTTTTTGTTGCTTTGTATGTCTCTCCCCCTCTCTCACGGTATAACCCCTGTTTTCACTGTATTTGATGTTGGTATAATTTGGGGAGGGGATGGGGAAAAAACAAATTGTTTAAATAGGGAGACAGGTGGACCCATTGCAACAATGAGATGTACAAGTCGTTATGTCGAAAACGAACTTTACAACTTTGGTATGGGGAGGACTGTAGTCATGGAGATGGGAAGGCAGGGATGGTAGGGAAAAACAAAGAGGAGGCAACAATGCTTGATAAGAAATGTACTCATTACCTTGCTCATGTAATTGTAACTCCTCTGTACTGTATTTTCACAATAAAAACATTAAAATAAATAAATGTGTTTAGGCCAGGAACTGGTGGTTCATGCCAGAATTCCTAGCTACTCAGGTGGCTGAGATCTGAGGATCACGGGTCAAAGCCAGCCTAGGCAGGAAAGTCCATGAGATTCTTACCTCCAATAAATCACACACACACACACACACACACACACACACACACATACACACACACAAATAGAGGGGGAGAGAGAGAGAGGAAGAGAGACAGAGAGAGAGAGAGAAAGAGAGAGAGAGAGCACCAGAACTGGAGCTATGGTTCAAGATATAGAACATTAGCCTTCAGGAGAACAAAATGGCTCAGGGACAGTGTCCAGGCTCTAAATTCAAGCCCCAGGACCAGCACTGATAAAAAAAAAGTGTTTAGTGGCTTTGTTTCTGTGTAGAACAAAAGTATGGGGGACTTATACACATCCATACAGATCTAAGGACCTGAAATGAGTAGAATTGCAATTCAGTTAAGTTGTCCTCATACAAATTAACCCCCTTCCACCATGAAAGTTAACAGCCTGATGCTACATAGAAGGTAGATGTTTTTCAAAAACAAAGAACTGTAACAAAACATATCTGCAGATTTTGTTCTTAGGCTAGGAGGTCAGTCCATGGTGGAAAGATACATTGTATTATTGTTCAAAGCAAAGAAAATCTACAGGATCATCTGGTCAGTTTCTATATCCATCAAAATGAAAAAGTGTTCTGACAGAATAAGATGAAATGATAGTGAATTATTCTCTCTCCTTCCATCCCAATGAACATACATACAAAGATCTATGGGTTTACATGTTTGTGTTCAGTGTATATTTTATTTTACTACATTTGAGATGTGACCAAATTTTAACATTTTTCTTGAATAAGTGTGCACAAGCTTATTTTCCATGTCTGTTTCATTGCAATTATTGAAATATACTACAAATATCCTAATTCTTGAGTCAATTCTTTCAATTATTTTTCAGAATGTTACCTACATGATTTAACTTTACATCTAAAACTTTTCCTTTGTTTTTATATCACAT
The DNA here is from genome assembly GCF_000151885.1 of Dipodomys ordii. Classification (NCBI taxonomy): domain Eukaryota; kingdom Metazoa; phylum Chordata; class Mammalia; order Rodentia; family Heteromyidae; genus Dipodomys; species Dipodomys ordii. Next base: position 8,907,379 of record NW_012267235.1, read on the forward strand.
TCTCTTCTGTGCTATCAATTTCATCTTTTTATATTAAAATAAGAATGTACTGTAGTTTTCAGAGACCTAGCTCTACCATTGATTCTATTTTTTATTTTTCATGCATTCTATTTTTATTTCATATTTATTATTTCCCTGTATTTTGTAATTGATTTACTTAGTTTTTCTCTTACATAATTTTCATTTTCCTTATTCTATGAAATGAAGATGTTGTATACTGTATAGGAATTGCCTCAAAATGACCAATTTTTGTCTTTTATGTCTAATATTGTGTTTTACGTTCATTCAAGTAGTTTATCATTGACATTTTTGTTGTCCATTTTTATAGTATTTATGATAATGTCTTTACCCCCAAATTTCTAAGTGTTTGGGATTTTGTTGCTGTTTTAAATTTGATTAATTTCTAGTTTTCCTGCCCTGTATCCACATAAGGTAGCTGGTACATTCTTTCCCTCTCAGAAATCATTCAAAGGTCATTTTATTGTAGATTAGAATCAATTTTCCAAAATTCTCCCGGAGGCTTTGTAAAGAATATGTATTCCCAGCTGGCTAAAAAGTTTGACATATCTATCAAATCAACCTTATTTCTTTTATTATCCAATTATATGTGTTATGTCTAGTTGGCCAAATGGGATGTGTTAAAATCATCAACATTCATATTTCTGTTGATGCTGTCTATACTTACAGGAGTATATTTTATGTGTCTTGAGGACATTTGCTTGATGGATAGAGTTTTATACAATGATATCTTTATTGTGGTTGATAATTATTATCAAACTGAATTCATTTATTTTCCTTTCAATAGCCCATTTTCTCTTACAAATTTTGTTTTATGATGTCTAATGGTAATATTGCCACTATGTATTTATTCTTTTTCATTCAAATTTACCTAATGCATTACATGGATACACACACATGCATACATACCCAGGCACAAACACACACACACACACACACACACACACACACACACACACACCCTGTGACACTTAGGTTTGATAACTTTGATACTTTTGTTTGATGACTTACAGTTATCACAAAGCTAAAATTCTTTTAATTAACTGTGCTTGTGTTATAAAAAACAGTTCTGAAATAGATGTAGATTCTTTTAATTAACTGTGCTTGTGTTATAAAAAACAGTTCTGAAATAGATGTAGATCTACACAATTGAACAAATGACAGAATTCTTACACATTCTTCAATGTCTCTTCTCTTTTTCACATCTTCCAATAGCTGGAGTTGACACGCAGCTCTCAGTAGAGTACCCACTAATTTTATTTCCCTGTTTCTGGAGTCCCACCACACTGTATGTATTACTATGTCTTCTTCATTTTCAGTCTGTGGCAAGTTCTTAAGGTTTTTTTTTCTTTTTCAGACACTTTTATGATTTTCTCATGTTTTTTTTCTGAATGATTAATCTGAATTTTGTGGGAAAATATACAGAATATGTACCTGCTCATCAAGAAACTTAACTTCAGCTTCATTGGGACCAGAAGTGTTTTGAGTTTGGGATTTATTTTATATTTTGGAATATTTGTTTATACATGATATCATATTTTATGTATGTTTTATACATACCTCCAACATAATCAGAAGGTAATTTTATATACTATTTCTAGTACACCAGCCTATATTTTTGTTAGTTTTTTTGCAGTGCTGGGAATTAAACTCAGAGCTTTGCAAAGACTAAGCAAGTATTTTACAAGTGAGCTTACATCCCCAGCTCTCCTAGATCTTCTTTAGAAATCAAGATTAGGGCTTGTATTTGCAACTTGCTGCCAAGAAGTCACTTTTAGGATGTGCTCAACATAAAAAAGAGAAAACTATGTGTACGTACGCTAGCTTATGTAATACAACTACTTCAGGACAACACAAAATAAACCTTATTCTCTAGTTTGCTTACAACCAATACCTTTTCTTCCACATAGGGCTTACATTTTCATGGAGGATGTGGGCCATTTACAATCCCACTGTGGTCTTTTCTACCTTTTTCCTGCAGTTTTAGAAGCAGAGAATAACCCTGGATGTTTGCTTCTTTCAATTTGAACATTTCAGACCACCTGGATATATTTATAGCAATTTCCCAAGAAACCTGCAATAGGATCAAGGTAGGATTGGTTCTTCACTTTTGCTTCTTTGCTTTGTATATGATGCCATTTAGGACTATTGACTGAGGTTTTTCTTTGTTTTGAGAAGAATTTAACTTTCTCATTCAAGATTAAAATGAAAATACTGTGCATGGAAGTACCTGTTTATCAGAATAGGCTACAAGATAAGGAAAGGTGGTTTCCTTTTAGGAGGAACTCAGGTGTCCTTCACTGGCCCACATATTAAGGGTTGATCTGCAAAGAGGCAGGACTGAGAAGTGTTGAAACTCCCCTAGTGGGAGGCCTTTGGGTCATTGGGTTCATCATGTTGAAGAGAACAGTAGACATATCTCTTCCTCTATGTTTGTTCTTAGCAGAGCGGTAAATGGTGGCACTCTGCTACATGCTCCCATCATGACATACTACCTCAGCCAGAGACAGAGGAAGCCAATTGATGATGAAACCTCCAAAAGTGTATGAAAAATAAACCTTTGCCCTTTGTTAGCTGTTTATCAAAGGTATTTTTATAGCAATAAAAGTCTAACTCATAGAGAGTTACATCAAAGATCAGCAGAGAAACCTATTGTGATGTTAGTCCCAGTATATTTTCTAGTGAGCCCTTAGCTACTGCAAGTCCTTCTGAAAACCCTGATTAAATCCAGAGAGAGCCACTACTGACATCAACAAGGCTGAAGCTGATATCATGGCTAAAATTAGGATGGCTGGGAATGGAATGGTACTGACAATCAGACAGTCAGTTAAGTGGCCCCCAAACCGAAGACGTGGTGGAAATCTGAGTGAGACTTTGATTTCATTACAGCTGACTGAACCTCAGTACACAACCTTGCTAGCAATAACTAGAAGAGCCTGTGCATCCATTTGCAGGCAGACCCTGGGGAAAGAGGACAATCCCTAGGCTCAACTTGAGTGACAAGGGAGTGACAGGGCCTGAGGATCTGAATCACCATCATTCTCCAGCCAGATGTTTCCCTCAATTGGCCCCAATGCACTGATACAGCCCAAGACCTCAGGAGATGAAGCTGGTGGGAAATTAGGAAGGACTAGTTTCTGATGAGCTCTGCTATGGTTTGAAAAGGTCCCCCAGAGTTTGTGAGCTTCAAATTGTCGTGTTTATGAATGGTATTTGAAAAAGAGCCTTCGGGGACATAAATGGGATTAAATGAGGTCATGAGGATGAAGCCCCCGCAAAGGCATTAGTGACTTCACAGGAAGAGGGAGTCAATGAAGGAAGGATGTTATCTCCAATTTGTCATGTGATGTTATCTTCCACCGGATGAGATCCCCATGCTCTTGGGGCTCCCAGCCTCCAAAATCAGGAACTAAATGAGCTACTGTTTTGTATTAATTACCCAGCCAATGATGACATTCAGTCATTGCAGTAGAAAAAAAGGAACTAATTCAATCATAGGCCACAGGACCACTTTGGAGTGGAAGGAACTTAATAGGTAGATGTTTTGTCTTTTTTTCCCCTGCAGAAATGAGATATTTGCACCACAAGGTCAGAACAGAGAGATCATCCTTAATTCTTTCCATTTCAGATGTTAGGAGTATACATGTCTGAACTTATACTCAAAGCACAAGTAAAGATTTTATTGGATTGGTCCACCATCTAAGTTCAGGCTTTGCTTGGTTTTGGCCCTGGATCTTCTCCTCCATGATTCATGCAGATCCTCTGGTTTCTATAGCTCCACCATAAGGATGGTGATTCTTGTCCTCAGCACACAGGGATGACCTGATGACCCACAGGATGAACATAAATCAGAAGGGTATATACAAAGCCAGCTTTGCTCACTGAGTATCTATTGTTGGGTGACAGGATGATCCAGTAGTTAAGGAAATAGCCTCTGGATTCTAACCACCAGGACAATCATGTGGCTTTGACCTTCAGGAAGTGTGAATTTGGAAGATTTATTAAAAGCTGTACCTCCATTTCCTGGGCAAAGGATATTTTAGCCCTCAAAGTTGCATTGTGAACATGATTCATGGAAGCCATATTTCTCTATGGCTAGCTTACACAGGACAATCAAACAGGTCCTATCAACCTGGAGTGGTAACCCACTTACCAGTACCACAGGGTCCTTGCATCTAAAACACACCCTGAACTTCCAGAAATCCTGGATTATTCTAGACTCAATGGAAGCAAGTCACAAAGACAGCTTCTGGCCCCCTTGGACATATCTCTAGTGACTTGATTTCTGTTCGTATGGACATCCCAGGGTTTGCTTGTATCATGGACAGTGATGGCTTCAACAAACAGGGCTATTTTTGCCTCTTCTAACCATGTTCCTGTTAGAGTAGGAATTGTATCCTCAAGTTCTGGCAACTTAACTATGGACAGGTGACTAAGTCCACACTGGAGTTATGCCTCCTTACTCCCAGGCCAAGGCTCTTTCTACATGTTCCAATGACATTCATAGCACCATAATGCCCGAGGCATGTAGAAGAGTCTGACCTGAACCCTCACTTTCTTGAGTGGCAGATGGCCCCGGGGGTTTCTGACTGCCCTAAGCTTACATGGCCATTGCCGCCAGCATTGACTTCATCTATGATTGAACTTCCTGTCTTGCTTTATGCTGATGTTGTTTTCATTCTGGAATGACCTTTTCAGCTTCATTTCAATCCCAAGTGCAGTTTTCTTTCACACTTTAAATTCAGCTGCAGGGTTCTGAAGTGGGGACCCAGTTCTCCTATATTCTCATGTGGTTCACGTCCTTTGCTCTATCCCCATGTCCAAATAGCACCAAGCTGGGAACCATGCCACCATGCCTTTAACCCATGGGCCTTTGGGAGGTTTTTTTTTTTTTGGGGTCCGGTCGTGGGGCCTGAACTCTGGGCTTGGGCGCTGTCCCTCAGCTCTTCAGCTCAAGGCTAGCGCTCTACCACTTGAGCCACAGCGCCACTTCCAGCTTTTTTCTTTTTGCTTATGTGGTGCTGAGGACTCGAACTCAGGGCCTCAGGCATGCAAGGCAAGCACTCTACCACTGAGCCACCTTCCCAGCCATGGGAGGCATTCTACATCTAACAGCTAGGGATCATGTCTATATGCAGAGCTTCCTCCTGTTAGATAGATTACCTAGTTATGGTTGTGTGCTAAGACACTTACAGTTTCTGAACCACTGTATCCAGACAAATTAATAGTGGGAGATCATGTGTTTGGTAAGGTTTTAACTAAGTTGTAAACTGGGTCAAAATGCCTGTAGAGTTAAAAGTTAAAACTGCCATCTTGTGGCATGGAAACGTGTGAAGTCCCTCTGTCAAGTCAAAGAATGGATTGGGAAACAGGCAGGCTGCCCTTCCAATACCTTCATCTTTGGGGAACTGCTTTGGATTTCACTCCTTGGAAGACGAGCAAATGCCTGAGATGAATGCCTGCCTCTTACAGGTTTCAGGCCCCCTGCAAAAGCAAATGGAATACTGCATCTCTGCCTACCTTGAAAGGACCGAAATGAAGCCTACCTTCATTTTATGTAATCAGTCAGCCTTATTCATCCATATTCTTTCCTGTGGGTGGGATGGTGACAAAATTCTCATACACACACACACACACACACACACACACACACACACACACAAAACAAGAAGCAAAGTGTAATAGCAGCACCCATTTAGAAATGTGCATGCAAGGTGATTTTTAAATTAGGGTTTATTAAGCATAACTTATGAATAAATTTCCAAGAAATGGGCTCCTCACAAAGGTGTAATGAATATAATCATCTTCATTTGCAGCACTTCATTTTGTAGCTCCATTTGCTTGAAATAATCAGGTGCAAACAATATGCCATGGATTCATTTCAGGAAAAGAAGGTGGGATCATTTCAGTCTGAGACTAGGAAAAAAAGGAGGAAAGATGTAAACATAGGTTCAAGTTCAAGACTGTGTCCTGTGCTATGTTCAGTGGTGAAATGTACTCTACATCATCCTGTCCTAAGGTGTTGATACCATTGAATGTGTGGACTGATGGTCCTCTGAGTAAATATAGACATCTGCTAGGTTATATACTGAGTTTATTAAGAGTAAGAAGCCCGCTTGTGAATAATCTCCACAACTGAAAATGAGTCAAGGCTCACAACGGCCCCAAACCAAGCTATATAGCATAAATGGGGGTGACAAAGAAATACAGACCTGTTTTTTTTTCTACCAACCTTCTTCTAAAAGAGGATAAGAACACCAACAGATAAACTTTGTCATTCATTGCTTCAGAATGTTCATAGACTAGGAATTAGTACTTCAGACTTTCAGATACCTGCACGGTCTTTGTCTAAACTCTCAATCTCCTTTCCTGTCTGTGCAATTGGGATCTAGTTGTACACCTGCTCGTTCACTCTGCGTCCTCCTACTAGCAAGTGATAGAGATGAAGAACTCTGTCATCTGGGCATTCTCTGTCCTTTGCCCAATTCTGCCTCTCTGGCAACCTGGTCACTTTCCATTGTTATCCATGTTTAGATGGTAAGTATCCTGCTGCCCTGAAGGTTTTCACACGGGCTGGCTCTCCTCTTTCACACTGTGTCTCTCTTCTCTCACTCTCTCTCATCAGTAATGGGGCTGGAATTCAGAGCCCCACGCTCTCTCACAGCATTTTTCACTCATAGCTGTGCTCTACCACTTGAACCACACTTCTACTTTCTGGTTCTTTTACTAGTTAATTGGAAAGAGGAGTCTTGCAGGTTTGTCTGCCTAAACTGGCCCTGAAACTCAATCCTCTGATCTCAGCCTCCTGAGTAGCTACTAGGATTTTTTTTATAGCCATCAGTGCTCAGGAGCTCTCTTGCTTTGTCCTGGAGCTCACCCTTTGCATCCTTGCTACAAAGGATCGCAGTGAGCAGTTTCCACCACCCTTGTGCAATGTTCCCTTTGCCTTAAGAGAGTGTCTTCCCAAGCCCTGAGCTCTGTCCAGGTTCATCCAATGGATCCTGTTTCTCATACCCAGTGCCTTATGCTGAACCAAGCAGTCACTCACACTCACACTGGGGAAAGTATGTGGAGGTTCATGTCATAATCCATGGTCCTGGCTTCACAGAACAAAGTTGCATCATGGAGTCCATGCTGGGACTGGGGAATACTGCCCAAGCAGTACAACTAACTCTAGCTGGCTCCTGTAAGAAATATCAAGCAGAAATGAGGTGCCAGGGTAGGGTGAGAGCAAAAGAGATGCCATGGATTGAAAAATGAATCCAAGTAGCAGAATTGAAGGAAGTGATCATGACATGTGTGATGATGGAATGCTCTCCACATCCCAGACTCTGTGCCGAGTGTTCTCATTCTTTCCTTCATGGAATGAATTCAAGGGTTATTTCAGAGATAAGAAAAAGATGGCCCACAGTGAAGAAGGACAATGATTTTACACCCATGTGCTTACATCACATGCATGCGCATACACCCATACGCACACATCGTGAGTCAGACTGACTCCCAAACCTCTCAGGCTTTAAGAACGATGGTTGCTGTCTCAATGAAGTCAGGAGTGACAGACCAGAGCTGGACTGAGGAACAGACAGGTTTCTACTCCCAGTGGAAGTTGGAAACTTAGCTTCTGCATGTTTGTAGCCTCGTCTCACCTCCATCAAAGAAATACTATCTGCTTTTACTTTTTCTTTCCCAAGGATCAAGGCTTAAAGTTATCAGGCCAGGATGGTTTAGATGATGAATAACCAACACCTAAATAAAAGCCCTATGCAAGAAGTGCTTCATTCTCTCACATAACCACAAGCCTGGAGACAGGGCAGGCCCGGGGAGGGGAGGGGAGTTTAGGCCAGCTTTGTTTCACATGTGAGAGACTGTAGGAGTCAGGTTTATGCAGAGGAATTAGACCAACAGTATATCTATAAAAGGGGATTTACCAAAAGACCGGCTTACATGATCACAGATGGAATGGCCCCTCTGCCAGGCTGGGGAACCCGTAGTTACTCAGTTAAAGAAGCTAGGAGCATCAGAGCCAGAGGCACCAGTGATGCAGCCCCAGGCTGAAGCTGAAAGCCTATCAAAGCCCCGAGGAATCCCATTGAAAATCTGGGTCCAAAAGCTACCGGATCTGGAGTTTGATGTCCATGGTATTAGCATCACAGAAGAAGGGTGGGGTTTTACTTAAGCTAGTTCCCTCTTCTTCCTCTATTTCCTTCCATCCAGGCTCCAGCCTCCTGCATTATGCCTTTCACCTTCACGGCAAGTTTTACCCACTCTCTCTGCTAACCTGTACCCCAGTATCCTCTGGAAAACTCACAGATACTCGCAGAAGACAAGCGTATAACCAGTCTTCTACACATTCCTCAATCCAGTCAGGTTGACGAATTAAAATTAAGTATCCCACCATCTTTCTGTCTGTGGTCTTAGCTTTCTGGGGCTCTCACGCCTCATGATCACAAGAGTGCTGCAGCATCTTTTGGTATGAAACAAGAGACTAAGGATTTCCAGCATAGAAAGAGAGCATATCTCTGCATACATATCTTCTCTGTACAAGAACTTTTTGGAAGAACTCTTCTTGGTCTGTAGAACCATGCCCATGCCTAAACAAAACCCTGGTTAGGGAGATGGGACGCTCCATTGTTTAGACCAATTGTGATTCCCATTCTTAGTCATGGGATGGTTTGCCTGACCTAGTCACATAGGAAAGCAAAGAGAAAAGTCTACCAAGGAAGCTAAAAAAGGTCATAGCTGTGCTAGGGCCAGGGGGGAAGGAACTGCCGGGCTGGGTTGGTCTCTTCCTATGTTTCACAAGGTTAATTATGCCAACTGAGGATCTAGATGCAAGATATAAAGACTCATAAGGGAAATGACATCCACAGCATCAATGATCTCTATTCTTTGTACCCAGTGAGTGTATAGGGTGGAAAGTTCTTCTGTGGGCTCTCTAAAAATGAGGAGAGACTCAAGCACTTCTGAGTTGCTGTCTTCTGAAGAAGAATCTCCTTATGGTCTCACCGTGACACAATAATGCCACCACCCAATCACATGCTGATCTTCTAGCTGTGATATCCCATCCCAAACCCTATTCTCAGTTTGACAGAGAATGGCAAGCAGCCCAAACCTGACTTCTTTCTTATTTGCAACACACACACACACACACACACACACACACACACACACGAGCTGTGGTGGTTCACAGAGGCCTCTCATCAGCTAACATTTACCTCTTTACAGAGGAGATGCTGACATAGTTGATCTCTTAAATGTCATTTAAATAGAACCTTCACATAACCCAGCAATACCACCCTTAACTATCTGCTGGAATGAATCAAAGTCAGCAAACGGTAGAGAGGGCTTCACCTGTGCTCAACACAGTGCTATTTGTGATAGCTAAGTTATAGAATCGACCTAGGTGTCTGTTTTGATTGATGCTAGGTGCCCCAGGGTGAATAAACAAAGTGTTACACACACACACACACAGAGAGAGAGAGAGAGAGAGAGAGAGAGAGAGAGTAGTATTATTCAGCCACGTGGCTTGCAGGAAAATAGAAATGACATTATGATATTAAGCAAAATAAACCAGACTCACAGATAAGTATTGCATGTTTTCTCTCATATGTGGAATCTAGGGGAATAAAAAAGGGCATAAAAGTAAAGGAGAAGTTGCTGGGGGATTTGGGGAGGGTTAATAGAAAAGGAAGAATAGTGGGATTACAATGTATTATATGCATGTATAGAGATGTCATCATGAAATCCTCTGCTTTGAGCAACTGATATATCAGTATAGAACAATCCCTCTCAGCCACTCTGAAGTGTGCCAAGAAAGTTCCAAGGAAAAGCTTTTAGCTTCTGTGCATGTATTTCAGCAGTATGCAACTGACTCTCTCTTATTTGATGACAGGCTTATAAAACCAAAATAGGATGTCCCGGGGGAAATGTGTTTTAGGAATAGCAACCCAATGGTGGTATGTTTGTCTGCTTCTAAGAGGAAATGTTCTGGTCAGCAGAATATTGAGGTGATGTTAAAAATGTGAATTCCTCTTCTGCTTTTTCTCTGCACTTAGCTCTTAACCATACACTTCTGCTAACAGAGGCTAGCCCAAGGGCCAGCTCCTTAATGCAAGCCACTTAACTCTACACCATATCCTTCTCCTGAATATTCATCGTTGGCTCCTGGTCCTTTAGAAATCATGTGAGATTCTAGATGGGTCAGGAATAGCCTCAGGTTCAAGTTGTGTCATCTGTAAATGAGATGAACATGGGACCAGTATGGCAGCCACAGCTCAGAGACAAGGAGCAGCCAACCAGCTCTGAAGAAGCAGCGCAGAGCCCATCCACTGATTTGGAAATTGATTTCTTCTGCCTCCAAATTCTTGATTTTCTTGCTATAGCAGGCTGTTTCCTGTATTCCAGAGCAATAAGTTTTTTTGTTATTTTTTTGTTTTTTGTCAGTCATGGGGCTTGAACTCTGGGCCTGGGCACTGTCCTTTAAGTTCTTTTGTTCAAGGCTCTATCACTTGAGCCACAGCACCACTTCCGGTTTTCTGGTGGTTTATTGGAGATAAGAGCCTCACGGACTTTCCTTCATGGGCTGGCTTTGAACTGTAATCCTCAGATCTCAGCCTCCTGAGTAGCTAGGATTACAGGTGTGAGCTACCAATGCCCAGCTCACAATAATTGTTAAGTGAAGATGCCGAGAGCAAACAAATCTGATAAGTGAGTCTTTTGTCTAGCTTCCTTACATCCCTGCAGAAATAATATATACACTACTAGAAATGGAGCTATGAGCATCGTTTCATCAATGCTGGAATTGGCAATTCACATGGGAAGCAACAGAGAAGTGAGACATTTGTCTTTGAGTCTGACTTACTTTGCTTAATGAGATGATCTCCAGCTCCATCCATCAAATGAGTTATCTCAACTGTCTACCTGTATTGCATTCATTGCTATTGTGTCTCATAGCATGTATAGTGCAGTCAATGTCACTTTATCTTGTAGGATCTGTGGTTCCTAATTGAAAACTGACACCCACAAGGAATTTTCTCTAGACCATCTTTTACTATTTTCCCCATCTTTTACTAGTTCATGGTTCAAGAAACTGTCAGCTGTTCTTTACCCAGACACTCAGATGCACCATTCTATGGGGAGATTTTATAGCTAATCTATGGGCAAGGTTCCTTTTCACTAACTGAGCAAATCAATAGGAAGGAAGGAAGGAAGGAAGGAAGGAAGAAAGGAAGGAAGGGAGGAAGGAAGGAACATCTCTACTCAAGTAGCCAATATGTGTCAGGCACTTTGTGAAGCAGTTTTATCTGCTCTCTCCTATAATCTCATAATGACCCATGTTCTTCTAAACACACAAGCCTGATGTAACTAAGTGGTTTGCCCAAGTTTGCTTAGGAATTGGCAAAGTGGTGTGACCCAAAGCCAGACTCTTTCCCTCTGGTGACCTGCTTTCCATACTACAACACTTAAGCAAATCTCCATTAACCTATCATAAAGAACAACTGAATGAAGAAAAATGTGTTTATGTGGGAAGTGTTAGATTCACAATGAAGCCATTTCTTTCAGGCTAGGAGGATTCAAATATAAAGAAGTAAAGTCATGGAGTTGGGAAGAGAAGGAAAGAAGGAGCTTGCATACCCTTCTAGAGATGGCCCATCTCCAGAAGCAGCCTCTACAAAGACAAGGCTTCCTTCAGCAGCTCTGTTTCCATGGGGTTGATATTCTGGATTCCAAGAACATTCCTTGGACGTTGTTTCTTCTTCCTAACTTCCAAAGAACATATCCCAGTATCTGCCCAGTTTTCAACAAATATGAAAAATTGAGTTGCTTCTATGTGCCAGGCACAGCATTAAACCCCTGAGATCCAGAAGAGAATGGTACAGACCTGGCTCTTTAGACATTATCACACTCTAGAGAGAGCCAGTAAGCAAGAATTAATTGTCTCAACACTAAGAAAACCTAGTCTACTGGGCCTTAGTGGACCTAGGCACACAGAAAGGATGTCTTGAAATCTGATGTGCTCCATGACCAGCAGGCAAGCAGAATGCAGTGTGAGAGGAAAGGGAATCAGGAGCCAGAATCAGGAGTTCATTTTAGGCCTTGTGAAGGAGTCTGGTCTTTATTCCATGTCTAATTGGAAACAGGAAAGTGTCACGATTAGATTTACAATTTTAGAAAGATCTCTCCTGCCATGAATAAAAGGGGGAGGGGAGGCGGGGGGGCGCACAATTCATATTCAGGAAGCAAAGAGGATCACTCATGGAATAAAAGGGGAATCTCTCTGGTGACCCCAGGGCACTGTAATAATATACAAATACAGTCTCAACTCTTTCTTGGCAAATGACCCATTGGTTTGTGAATATCTTTCTTCTTATATAGCAGTAGTTTTTTTTTTACAAAAATATATTTATTGTTAGGAGGGAGGGGGGATGATGATCAAAGGGGTGATAATGATCAAAATGCATTATATTTATAAACATCTGGTGAATAGTACCACCTTTGTACAACTATTTAAATATAATAAAAATATAATTTTAAAAACTAGGATTTGAAATCACAGAAGAATCAATATATGTGTGTGAATATATATATATATATATATATATATATATATTTTTTTTTTTTCCCTTCGTAGCCTCTTTCAAAAAACTTAACAACAGAAGCTAGCCTGGGCAGAAAAGTCCATGAGACTCTGATCTCCAAATGATCAGCAAAAAGGTAGAAGTGGAGCTGTAGTCCAAGTGGTCTAGTGCCAATCTTAAGCAGAACAGCTAAAGGACAGCACCCATACCTGGAGTTCAAGTACCAGTACTGATGCATGCATGAATGTGCGTGTGCACACACATGCGCATGCGCACACATACACACATCAATCAAAAGCATTTATTTCTTTATTTATATCTTTATTTCTTTAACTTAGTTAATTAGTTATTCCAATTCTGGAGTCTGAACTCAGAGCTTTCCATTTACTGAGCAGGTGCTTTACCACTTCAGCCATATCTCCCGCCCTTTTAACCTTAAATACAGCAATTTTAGAACTTCTGATGGACATTATTTAATTATACTCTAAGAGTTTTACTATCTCCAAGTAATTGTACAAAGAAGTTTGAATTCAACATGTCAGTTTATGAGTACAATGCATCTTGATTAATGTCATACCTTCCATCATTGTTCTCCATCCCCAATTTCACCTATCCCCTCTAAAAGTTTTAACACTTTTACTCATCCTTGCCAAAAGACAAATTTATCATCGTTTTGTTTTTTGCTTGTCCGGGGCTTGAATGCAGGGCCTGGGCATTGTCCCTCAGCCGCTTTGTGCTCAGGGCTAGTGTTCTACCACTTCAGCTAAAGCGCCACTTCCAGCTTTTTCTGAGTAATTTATTGGAGGTAAAATTCTCATGGACTTTCTTGCCTGGGCTGGCTGTGAACCATGATCCTCAAATCTCAGCCTCCTGATTAGCTAGGATTATAGATGTGAAACACCAGTGACTGGCAATGATCAATTTAAAAAAAACATCTTGGGTCACTTGGATAGCTATAAAATAATGTCCAATTTTTCTGATTTCATTAAAGTAAAAAAAAAAAAACAAACAACCAGTCCATTACTTTAACAAAATCCTGGTACTGCTTACTTTATATTTCTCTGGATAAAATGTTTACTTTTTCCTCATTTTCTCAGGCATATTTTTCATTAAAAATGAAGTAAAAACTAAGTTCAGATCTAATCAGAACTTCTTTTGAGTACCAAAACTTAATGAAGCCGGAGCCAAGACTTGACCTTGACCTTGGGCAGCGTCCTGTGAAAGCATCTGTTTATCGTATGAAGATTCCACAGGAATGTGTTTGTTTTAAGGGGAAAGTTGGGGGCATGGCAGGAAATAGAGAAAGGAACAAAAAAGAAAAGCTCTTCACAGTCCACTTACCCAGTCTATCAAACTTGTGCTCTCCTTTGTCATTCAAAAGGCACCAGATCCACTCAGGATTTGCTGATCACTTCCAAAGACACAGGCCTCTTGGTGCCTGCTTGGAGATTCATATTCAGGAACTATGCACACATGCACACACGGATCTCAGAATTCCTTGTAGTAGAGAAACAATATTTGCTGGTGCGATAAAGGGGATGTCAGAAAGTTGTACAATGTGGTACAGAAGAATCACAGAAGGTGGGCAGGAGTAACTAAAAACCAGCTCCTGACCAGTAGAGAATAAGGCAAAGACATCATTCATTGTGTATGGGTGCCAGCATCCCAGAACTGTGCATGGGTGCCAGCATCTTGTCCGGAGCTAGAAGTGAAGCATAAACAGCCTGCACTTAGCAGAATCACTGGACATGTTGGGGGAAGGAAGGGGTCTGCTGGAGTGATGGGAAAGAGCAGGCAAGGAAGAGTGGGAAAGGCCTGGGCCACACCTATTCCTCTATCTTCTTTGGTAATAATCTGCCAACTAGGAAAAACTCTACACTTCTAAAATGTTGTTTGTTTGTTTGTTTTTTTTTTTTTTTTGCTGGTCGTGGGACCTGAACTCTGGGCCTGGGTGCTGTCTCTCAGCTCTTCAGCTCAAGGCTAGCGCTCTACCACTTGAACCACAGCGCCACTTCCGGCTTTTTCTGCTTTTGTGGTGCTGAGGAATCGAACCCAGGGCCTCATGCATGTAAGATAAGCCATCTACCACTGAGCCACCTTCCCAGCTCTCTTCTAAAATGTTTTTTATTAGCATAAATTAATTGTACATTGGGGATTCATTGTAAAGCAGCAACATGCATACACGATACTTTAATCGGGTTCACCCATATTAATCTTTCTTTACTGCTCTCCCTCATGCCCATTCTTCTATCACAATTTTGGGTGGTTTTCATATAGATACATAATATATAATATGCTTCTTTATATAATATATCTATATGATATACTTGTATAGTATCTACCCACTGTTACTTTTTAAATGTGGAATGCAAAAATTAAAGAAAAAGCTGTTTAGCATTTCTGAAAAAAAGTCATATCATTTTATCTCTTGGATCATGAAGTCTAAAATACTTATTGTCTGGCCCTTACCAGAGAAAATTTTCCAACCCCTGGTGAAAAGTTTTGTGTCCTTTGCTTGGAGATGATTAAATTCTATCCTGCAGGTGACCAATGTCATTAAGCAGAAAGCAAACATGTTCTGTTTCACACACACGCACA
The DNA here is from genome assembly GCF_000151885.1 of Dipodomys ordii. Taxonomy (NCBI): domain Eukaryota; kingdom Metazoa; phylum Chordata; class Mammalia; order Rodentia; family Heteromyidae; genus Dipodomys; species Dipodomys ordii. The sequence goes on from NW_012267235.1 coordinate 8,922,573, forward strand.
CACACACACACACACACACACACACATACACACATAGATCTTGGGGAGAAAACAGAGAGGTAAACTCAAAGGGAGAATGATGCTACAAAAAATACATAATAAACAGTATTTTTGTAGACTAGAAGAGGTGTAAGAATCAAAGAAAGGTAATTATTTTCATGTCAAAAACATACATATGTCCCGTTAAAAAAATGAAAAGTAAAGTCCTTAGATTAGAACAATAATTCCCTATAGTCAAAATTAAGTCTTTTCTGTGGGAGAAGAGGAGGGAATATTTTGGAGTCTGGGAGTGCTAAGGATTTAACCCAGGGTCTCAGGAATCTTAAGTAGGTAACCTTCCACTGAGTACCCTCAGCTTAGAATGGGTTCATATTTTCTTTTTTCTTTTTTTGTCAGTCATGGGTCTTGAACTCTGGGCCTGGGTGCTGTCCCTCAACTCTTTAGCTCAAGGCTAGTGCTCTACCACTTGGACCACAGCACCACTTCCAGTTTTCTGGTGGTTAATTGGAGATCAGAGTCTCACCGACTTTTCTGCCTGGGCTAGCTTTGAACTGCAATCCTCAGATCTCAGCCTCCTGAGTAGCTAGGATTACAGGCTGAGCCACCGGCTCAGTTCTAGTACCAGAGTGTAAACTCGGAGCATCATGCTTACTCAGCTTGCTTGATCAGCTACCAATTGAACCACGTCTCTAGCCCTTATTGTTGCCAGTTAATTGGAGCTTCCGCTGGATCTCTGTCTCCTGAGCAGCTGGAATTATAGATGTGGGCCAGTAGTGTCTTGCTGGAATTTTAATCTTGACTTTCACTTCCCTAAATACCCTGACCACTGTACTGTAACAACAAGGCACAGTTCTATTAAGTGAGAATGTCTGGAATGAAACCGCAGATTGTGTAAGAGTCTACCAAGAGCTGACCAGAAAAACCTCAAAGCATGTTGTGAATGGCAAAAAGAAGAACAAATATTTTAAATTACCAACCAAGCTTGAAGTAGACACTGTTCCTCTTCAATAGTTTCCCTCCAGGATCCCTCAAACTGTAGTACATAAAAGAATCGTTCCACTTCCGCTGTGCAGATGAGCTCCTATCCTGGAAACCCTGGTGGATTAAGATGATGAGAGAGGAATATGATGTTCTTACAAACCGAATGACAGGGTTGTGGAATTGGAGGTAAACCGTAGCTGTTTCCATTTCCTGGAAAGCAAAAGCCTTTTGTAATGTTACAGTCTAGACACTGTCTCTGTTCTAACCTGGGGTGATCATGGGAAGGAAAGATGCAAATTTCTGAGGGCTTCTGTTGCCTCCTTTTGAGTTTTTCTGCTCAGCAAATCCTGTGCCAGTTGGATGCCCTTTTCTCCAAAATGTTTGGGATCAAAGTGTTTCTGGATTTTAGTCAGTTTTCAAAATGTTTGAATATACACAAGGAAAATAGCATGGGGTAAGGTCTAAATCTAAAGGTAAACTCATTGATGTTTCTTATACACCTTGTACACATGAACTGGAGGTAATTTTAGGCAACCTGTTTCAGTGTCCTGTGCTCCATATGTGTGGAATTGTCTGCTTGTCACACGCAGATCAATGCTCAAAGAAGTTTTGAGTCTTGGAATATTTTGGGATTGCATATTTTCATTTTTTTATTAAACAAGTTCTCTTTAATTACACAAAGGGGTTTCAGATCAAGGCATTAGTTCCTGAGTAGAATACATCTTGATCAATGTCACCTCCTCCATCTCCAGTTATATTTCGTCTCTAAGACAGTAAAAGATTAATGCTGTTGTTGCCACCCAGCCTGTGAGGAGTGTAAGCTGAGATTGGGGTTCAGCGCTCTCAGCACCACTGGGTTCAAGCTATGCTTTGGTGGAGGGGCTTTGGAATTCCCACCGAAGCATGCATTGGCAAGGGTGTCCTCCTACTCGTGAATTAGTCATTTTATGTTTTTCTTTTTTGCTATCATCAGGAATTTAACACATGCCTCCTAGACAAGGACTCTTCCACTTGAACCCCACTCACAGCCCCTTCTTGGTCCATACCTGCACAGGTAGATCCAGGAACAGGAGAGCTGCTTCACCACAGGGAGGCTCCATGACAGAGGTGGGAGGCTGAAGTTTGCCCTACAATATGCACTGGAGCTTTACTCCATTCTACTCCTCAACCAATTGCCAGTGGCTGGCAGCAGGAGGTAGAGAGCTCTCTGATTTACCATTCCTTCTAATAACCAAATCCTGATTCCCATTGCCACTCAGATGTTTTCCTTCTCTACCTGTTGTCCTGATTTCTTCTGTTCCCTTCTTTGGGAAATGCTCTTGTTGAGCCATTGACTATAACATCCCTTACATTCTTCTTTTTTTTTTTTGGGGGGGGGGTCCTGTTGTGGAGCCTGAACTCTGGGCCTGGGCACTGTCCCTCAGCTCTTCAGCTCAAGGCTAGCGCTCTACTAGACTTGAGCCACAGCGCCACTTCTGGCTTTTTTCTTTTTGCTTATGTGGTGCTGAGGAATCGAACCCAGGGCCTCAGGAATGCAAGGCAAGCGCTCTATCACTGAGCCACCTTCCCAGCCCCTCTCATCCTTCTTTACACCGAAAGGATCTGGAAAAAAAAGAAAAGAGAAAGAAAGAAAGAGAGAGAGAGAGGGAGGGAGGGAGGGAGGGAGGGAGGGAAGGAAAGAAGGAAGGAAGGAAGGAAAGAAGGAGGGAGGGAGGGAGGGAGGGAGGGAGGAAGGAAGGAAGAAAGGCTGGGAAGGTAGTTTAATGATAGAGTGTTTGTCTATCATTCATGAAGCCTGGATTTGATTCCTCTTCACCACATAAACCGAAAAATCCAGAAGTTGAGCTGTGGCTCAAGTGGTAGAGTGCTAGCCTTAAGCAAAAGAAGCTCAGGGACAGCACCCAGGTCCCAAGTTCAAGCCCCAGGGCTGGCAAAAAGAAGAAGAAGAAGAAAATGATATGGGAGTTGTTTCTGATATTTTAGTGATGTGTGATGAGACTGTCCCTTCTCACGGTCTCTAGTGTCCTTGTTTTCAAGTTTCAGCAAGTGCTGATAGCTGATGCCTCTATTCTTATTCTGTAGTCTGAGATATGAAGATATCACCATTTGATGCCAATCTGGGTAGAAAAGCCTAAGAGATTCTATCTCCAGTTAACCAACATAAAAAGCTGGACTGACCAGGCACCGGTGGCTCACACCTATAATGCTAGTTACTCAGGAGTCTGAGATCTGCGGATCAAGGCTAGAAACCAGCTGACCAAGAAAGTCCATGAAACTCTTATCCACAATTATCTACCAAAACAAACAAACAAACCAACAAGCTCAGAGACAGTGTCCAGTCCCTGAGTTCAAGTCCCAGGACCAGCACAAACAAAGCTGGACAGGAAATTTTGCTCAAGTGATAAAGAACCATCTGTTGTTAAAAAAAAAAAAAGCTGAACAGAAGTGTGAAGCTCTGAAATCAAATCTCAATACCAACACACCACACATATATACCCCTCCCCGCCACACACACACACACACACACACACACACACACACACATATGATCCTCAAATGTCTTTCGCTACAGTAGTTTGTGTGGCTACCCCCTTCTTCAAATAGTCACATTAGCACATAATCTCTAAGCCTTTCTTCTTAGTCTAATATATAGCACAGTCCTACAAGTTGTCTTTAAAATAAATCCCTCATGCTTCACCCAAGGACATTGGGAAAGCTATTCTGACTTCTTAAGCATTTCACTGAGGTTGTGTGGTCTACAGCTGACATTGGAGACGATGAATCAGAGCATTATGGATGGCCCTCTGTGTCTTAGGTATCTAGTCACATGGACCAGAGCAAACACCCCATAATAAAGACAAACACTGAGTGAAAATGTAAAGGAAATTGATCTAAATAGTTGTGTCATAAAAATTCCTGAAGCCAGAATTGTACAATTAGAGTTGATCATTTTTCTTCAAAAATGTGAGTGACTAAACTTTGTAATGAAAAAATGCAATATAGTTTCCAATGAATACTTTTGATTTCTTAAGCATAATGAGAAAAGTAAGACAAGGGAGAAAGGTGTAATAGAGATGCATGACGAGTATGTATTTGGAGGTAAAGAGCAACCACCCCAGGCTTTGCTAGCTGAAAATGACAATGACTTTATTTGCTCATGTGTCTTGGATTTAGACAATGACCATGGCTCTGGACAAGGTGTCAGGTTGGATGATTGCAAAAAAGCCACTGAACGTGGAGCTTGGCTGAGGCTGGAGGAAAAGGTGAGTTCTGTATTCAGTGTCTGAGCTGGGATAGGTACAATGGCATAGGAACTGGAATGGCTGGAACTTTCTCCAGTGTCATAGCCAGACTACAAAAATTACAAGTCAGGGTCTGAGAGAATACAAGGATTTGTATGAGACAGGGAATTTTTTTTGCTACATTGTATTAATCAAAATAAGACACAAAGTGAGATTCAAGGAGAAGGAAGGCAACCCCAGCTCTTGGCAGGAGTGATGCAGATACAAATATTATTGGAAGCCATGTTTGAGATAATCTACCTGTTTTTGTGTCAAAATTACTGATGAAGACTTTCTCTTTGAGAGGTGGGTAATGGAGTTGTATTCAGGACCTTACACATGCTAGGAACTACACTCCCAGTCCTTTTTGGTTTAGTTTGTTTTTCAGCTAAGGTCTTGTATTTTGGGCCTGGTCTAGCTACATGTAGACCACCATTTTATTATCACCGTCTCCTGAGTAGCTGGCATTACATGCAGGAGCCACCACATTGTGTCCAAGATCTCCTTGTCAATCTCCTCCTCTGACCCCTCTCTTCAAGTAAGTGCCAACCTTGGCTGAGCAGAACGTTAACTTCAGCATGAACAATTTCGGCCACATTACCCCCACTAAGAGATTGGAGCAAAGACGCTTTTGTTCAGGACTTCCTCCTAGAGGATGACAACCTCTTTAAATGCTTGAGAATGGTCAACACCACCTGCAGAACTGGCTGTTTCAACCAAAATCTGACCACAAGTTTCTGGTTTTTCTTCAGAGCATTTACTTGGGAAAGTTTGCAGTTCTAAAGTAAATGCAAAATCCCTTCTCTGGTCCTATCAGATGCAGCTTCTATAATCCTAAGGTGTCCTTTTTAAGGACCAGGGAGCCACACCTTTAAAACATAATCATCTAGAAAGACAGGGCTTTGCTTCTGTCCTTGTAGGGGGAAAGGAGCCAAACTATGGCAAGCATTGGTTAGCAAACACAGGTGACATAGCATCACTGACAGCTCTCTACCCACTTTCACAGTTTTCTACTTCTAGGACGGCCCAAGCTTCTGTTTCTTTCTCCTCCTTCTTTTAAAGGACCCAACCATTTCTGCATGGGCCAGAGTTGATCTCCTTCTCTCCTCGACAACAGCAGCCTGAGTAAATGTATCTCATCATTTTCCACAACACTCTGGTGAGTAATGTTCCTTAGATACTGCTCCTAGAGAAAGATGATTTTTGTCTGCAATTAGGATATTTATGTTGAGAGTGTCCAGAGGTAAACTGAACTGAGTTTATATAAAGGAAGTTCCTTATAGATGAGTTTCTTACAGATGAAAAGATATAAGGAAACCTCAGGAGTCAAAGATGAGGTTTATCATTCAGGCTTGGGCAAAGGCAGGGAAGGTGGTATTGTTCATTGAGTCAGGCCTCACAAGGGAGGGGGGCATTGGGGATGAGGTCTCATGCATATGCCAGTAGCTCCAATAAGCCATTATATGCAAGGATGTGCCTCACTGTATAGGCAGAGATACAATGTCACTAGACAATAGGACTTTTTCATCTTCAATAAGATTTTATGAGACACCATCATATAGGTGTTTAAGTGTTAATGGAAACATGGTTATGGCATGCATGACTCTATGTGTCCCTTGGAAGTTGAAAGGTTGGTGACCTTTTTTTTTTTTGAAATTACACTTATTTCCCCCCACCCCAAACTGTATATTCTCCAGTAGCTCATGATTTGTGAAAGAAATGCCTCATTTGTGTATCAGCCAATCAGATTCAGGAGAAATTTATTAAATAATTCTATTTGTAAAGGAAAAGGTAGCATCTGGCATGAGCCAGATGTGTCTATGATGTTTCATAGTGGTTTCTGTGTTCACTCTCAGCATTTCTGAGAACACATAAGGCAAAAGTGGCTTCTGATGACATCAGCTAGCAGACAAATGTCTTTCCTTCTTTCCTTCCTTCTTTCCTTCCTTCCTTCCTTTCTTTCTTTCTCTTTCCTTCCTTCCTTCCCTTCCTTCCCTCCCTCCCTCCCCCTTCCCTCCTCCCTTCTTCCCTCTTTCTCTCTTTTCCTTCCTTTCTTTCTTTCTTTCTTTCTTTCTTTC
>NW_012267235.1:8928962-8931976 GCF_000151885.1 Dipodomys ordii
TTCCTTCCTTCCTTCCTTCCTTCCTTCCTTCCTTCCTTCCTTCCTTCCTTCCTTCCTTCCTTCCTTCCTTCCTTCCTGTATCTTCATTTAGCTAAGCCTTAGATAAATGTAACTTTGCCCATGGGATATAAATGGTCAGATGGACAAAGGTTGTGACAGTGAAGTTAGTTTTTCACCAAGCCCCTGGCTCATGCCTCCATGATCTTGAGTAGCTTGGATAGATAAGAGAACTCTGTTGCCTTTGAGTTCGAATGAACAGGACTTGGTGACTGCATGGTGCCTTAGACCTTCAGATCATCGCCATTTATGGCAAATAAATTCCTGGCCTTCCTATTCATGTATAAAACTGTAAAATATCATAGGTAGATATGAATGTAGAATTTAATTAAAATATAATAGGTGGATAGGTAAAAGAGACAAATTAAGTGAACTATAATACATATAGAATGAGGCCATGGTAGTAAGTTTGGGGAGGATAGTTCTGATTAAGTTAGTGAAGAGAATCAGAGTTTGATCCTAGAATTATTGATATTGAAATAATCTTCCTGGGGCAACACCATGGGAAAGTGAGACATGAGGTTCACCAGAGAAAGTTTACAAACAGATATTAACAATAAATTTTTTTCTTTTAAAAAAGAATCATTAAATTAGACTAACTAAATAAAACTTGTGCATTAGCGAGTAGTAGACTAGGTCCCTGAGCCTCAAGCCTGAGCAGAGATTATGTTCAGTGAACGCATTTCAGTTCATCAATGGACATGATGAACTCAGGACATAAGTTGGGCCAGATGAAGTGCTTTTGGCAAGGGAACTCTCAGATCTTCATGAATGGTGGGTATCCCAGAAGTGGCAGGAAGGGGTGGGGGCAGACTCAGTCACCAGGAGCATAAAAGAGCTATCTTTAGTACAAATGAAAGTTCTGAGATTCAAACGATTTTCCAGGTCAGTGCGTTACATTTCCTGAGCAGCTACTTGACATAAAGTAGACTCATCCGAAAGAAGGAGCCTTGATGAGATTCTTGTACGTGCTTCCGTTCAACCAAAGTAATCCCTGCCTGGCTCTTATTCCATCTTATTCTATCTGGTAAGAGCAGTGATGAGGTCAGTCCTGGATCCTTGCATAAGTCCTTCAAAATGCTTACACACAGGAGCTGGCAGAATAAAGTCCTTTGTACACCAGACTGCCTGCCAAACCCATGGGCGGTAGGCCGGGCCTCCTTACTCATATGACACTCAGACAACTCAGAAATCCAAGCTGTTGCTGACATTCTACTGAAGAGTGTTTAGATTGCATGTGGGGCTTATGTTCGTGCTATGACATCTCTCCATGTCTGAGCAGTCCTCTGTTCAGGAAGCAGACATGACACCATCTCATTTTTTTTAAAGCCATAGGCAACTGCAAATTCAAGCTCAAGGCATTCCTTCTGGAACAATAAACTGTATTTTCCTGTCCCCCACTGAAATATCTAACACACCAATCCTAAATCAAATTGTCTAACTTCTACTAAGTTACTCTCTGAAGGAGAATAGGTCCCACAAATGTTCAAAAAGACTATGCATTCAGGAGTATAAGTTTGTGTTTGAGAGAAACATAAGGTAAAGATCAGTTAAACGTAAGCGAATACAGAGCTGGTTAATACTAGAACTTAATTATTGTGCGATTAAAAGAAAACTACAGATAGGTGGTGGATAAAAAGAGGAAAGAAAGGAGGATTGGATAGACACATAGATATATGGATGGATGAATAAAAACGGATGGGTAGATGGGATAGACAGACAATAGGTAGGTAGGTAGGTAGGTAGGTAGGTAGGTAGGTAGACACGTACTTGCACATACACACACACATTTACACACCATGACTCGCATTACCTGTTATGGAATATTGACATAAAGCTCACCCATAGACAGAGATAGAGATCAACGCTTTAGTAAATGATCTATAGTCTCTCTACATTTTTAATCTTACCTTTCCTCATCTGTTAAATGAGAAAATGCATATAGCCATCATGAAGTCAATTGTAGCACCCTGATTGTTTTTAGCAACTGATATTCTAGAGAAAAGCATCACTGTGTTAGGACTTCTTCCAAGCAAATCTTGTTTATATGGATATTTGTCAACAAGTGCATAGACTGATCAGAATTCATCACAGGTGAAGATCAGAATGCAGATGAGAGAGACTGATTCAAAGCAAGGAACATTAGAAAAAAGCACATATCAAAAAGATGGAGAAATTTTAGCTTCATGGAAATGGAAATGGAGACAAATTTGTACAAAGATAAAATACATGTACACAGGTACATGTGTGAGTAGATGACAACTAGACAACAGGCCAGATGGATGGACAAAGGAATCTAAATATAGTGTAGGGAGCCAGCCTATTTTACTTATTTTGAAAGACTGAAGATGAGATGCAAACATTTGCACGTACTTTGTGCTCCATGGAGAGCAAGGAGCAAGACCATTGGGTGGGACTGGATGAAAACTATCATCAAGCTGCTCCTTCCTGCTTCTTTGGACAGTGAGTTATGAATTTCATATAAAGCACTTCTTAGTCCTGAAGGTGATCTTATCAGAGACTTCTTAATGTCCTTGCAGAGAAGAAAACTGAGGCACAGACAGTTTTACTAAATCATCAGGGCTTCATAGCCAGCTAGTTGGTAGACCTGAAGTCAGGGGTATCCATAGTAAATCCATAGAGAGATAGGTAGGTTGATAGATAGATAGAAAGATAGATAGATAGATAGATAACAGATGGATAGATAAATAGATGGATAGGTAGATAGATAGCTGGATGGATAGTTACATACATACATATATACATACATACATACATACATATTTAGGTGGATAGATAGCTGGATGGATGGATAGCTAGCTAGATGGATGGATAGATAATAAGATAGACAGACAGATAGACAGACAGACAGACAGACAGACAGACAGACAGACAGACAGACAGACAGACAGACAGACAGACAGACAGACAGATAGATAGATAGATAGATAGATAGA
>NW_012267235.1:8932026-8964241 GCF_000151885.1 Dipodomys ordii
AGATAGATAGATAGATAGATAGATAGATAGATAGATAGATAGATAGATAGATAGATAGATAGATAGATAGATGATGGATGAATGGGTAAATAAATAGATATACAGATTTCATAGACATTAGCCATGACAGTATTTGAGCAAGTGCCAAGTGAAGCACACAGAAAACATATCTTACTGAAATTTGAAATAGATAAGGACATGAAGTGTCCATCATAATCAGCTAATAAGAGTCACCTTGCCTGTAACTTGGCTTCATTCCAGGCAATACCAAATCCCAGCACAAGTGTGAATTGTGGGTGGTAACTTCTACTGAGGAGCTGCAGGTGTTCTGATTTGCTAGCCTACTCTCCTCTCCTCCCAAAAGTCAATCTTTGCATTGGCTACACTGGCAAAAGCAGCAGGCTGGGGTCCGGAGGAAGGAGTACTCCTGTATTTGGAGGGCCAGCCGCACAATGGACCCCACAGTTATAACACAGGAGGCATTACCATTGCTACAATACATAAACATAGTATCACCACAGAGCTGCTCATTGAAGACTGAAGAACTGAGGAGACCAGGACCAAGAGAGAGTCAAGAAGCTCACTCCAGACTCTCCACCATTCATGCTCTCCATTCCTCTATTTATTGTTACAGGAAGATACTGCAGGATGCATGTATGTTCTTTGAGAGATATGGTAACCGCATACCTGTCTAGTAGCCCAGGGGATTCCAGTATGTAGAATGTGTAGAAGGAACACACTGGCTCCATTGTTTTTTTCCCGTATGCCTATTATGTATATAATGTTGTTATTTCCATAGACAGGATATGTTATAGATCTTTGCCTTCACCTATCACTAACAAAGGCCAAATGTTGGACCATATATTACATTTCTAATGTTAATAAGCATATTATATGTAATGTTACATAATATGACATCATTAATGACAGGGATACACATTCTGAGAAATGTGTCCTGAGGCAGTTTTTGTTGTTGGGCAAACAGGTATCCATGCAGTCTGCAACTGGCTCAAGCCCCATTCTTCTGCACATGAATAGTCATACATACACTCACATAGCACTACAGAATGTACCTGATTATTTACATACATTTGAGTCTGAGTGGGAGGTAATGGGAGGTTACACAAGTCCATCCAAGATGGTGAGCCATTGGCCTCTGAGGGTAGAGTGATGTCCCTGCACCATCTTTTCCAGAAACTCTTGTTCCTGTCTCTCTCGGGATCTCTACTTCTGTTCCAAGTCACCCGTGGAAAGGTAAGTGCCCTTTCTTTCCTTGTGGTCAGGCCCACACTGCTGTGTCCATCCTCTGCCTCTTCTTCCCCCTCTCCTCCCCTCCTACCCCCCCGCCTGGGCCAACTCTGCCTCAGACAAAATGAGCCTTCTCTGGGCTTGATGGACACATGGTCATCTGTGATGTCTTCTCAGAGGGCTATAATTCACAACCACGCTAAATCTCTCAAAGTCAAAATCAACACCAATCAGAGCTGTATCTAGAGTTTTATATGTCCTCAAATCTCATATAAAACCTGTTTTGGCCAGATGCTGGTGGCTCACATCTATAATCCTAGCTACTCAGGAGGCTGAGATCTGAGGATCGCAGTTCAAAGCCAGCCAGGGCAGGAAAAGTTCATGAGACTCTTGTCTCCAGAAAACTGGAAATGGCGCTGTGGCTCAAAGGGTAGAGCACTTGCCTTGAGCTGAAAAGCTCTGGGATAGCACCTAGGCCCAGAGTTCAAGCCCACAACCGACAAAACAAAACAAAAAAATCCCACATTTTTTCTTCTCAGACTCTCATCGAACGGCTGCATTTTCATTTGCTTGTCCTCATTTCTATTGTATAATAAAAGATTAATGCAACCTTGAATGTGTCTTGTCTCTTGCTATCATTGTGTTGCCTACTTGGCGTGAAAAGTTTCCTTTTTTGGTTTTCGTTTTTTTTGCATTCTCTAAAAGTAAACCACCGAGTCCTGACTACATCCATTTTCTGGCCATTTCACTGAAATTAAAACTCTTCACCACACTGAGCTACCCAATTTCAAACTAGAGACCCATTCTAATTCACTGCACACAGCATCTCCAATTTTCAAACTAGAGACCCATTCTGATTCATTGAACACAGCTCCCCTCTTTATTCACAGTGATGTGCCCTTCCTCAGTTCCCATGCAGCATGTTGCAGAAGTCAGATTGCCTGTGAGGAGCTTCTTCAGATGGCTGGTGGTGGTCTGATCCTCCTGCAGGGATTTGGTTCAACTCCTTCAGCTCCTGACTGCCCAGGCTCCATCTGGCCAGTTCAGTTGGACAAAAACATGGTACAGCCACTCAGCAGCTCCTGATTGGGACACAAAACTAAACCCAGCCCTGTATATACCACTCTTTTGGCTAGGCCATCTAGCCAAAAGTTAGCTCTCTAGGCTCCTCAAAAGGATAAAGAGGCCCCAGAACCTTCTCCCTCCCACATCACAGAGCTCACAGGTATTCTTCAAATATTTTCATAGAAACCTTTCTATCATTTTTACCAAAAACAGCAGAGAAATCCTGAGCCATCACTTTGTGTAGGCAAAGCTCTTTAACAAACATGTTTTGGTAATGGAGCCTTTTACTCTCTTCATGTAAGTAAGGAGTTACATAACCCTAAGTCAATTGTTATTTTTAGGTGTTGCTTCATTTTGCTTTGTTTAAGGTCTTTTCTCTGGTAATTGTCCTTCATTTGGGCTTTTCCTATGAAGTCTATTTATTGTTTTAAGGTCTTAGTCTTTTGACCAAGCAATTATCTATACACGCTTTTATTCCTACCTAATTGTTCTATAATTCTAGAAAGTAGGTGAATTTTCTTTATTCTTCATGCAAAAGAGGATAAAGCAGTTTAGACATAGATAAGGCTCAAAGTCACTCAAAAAGTGCCAGATATGGCTGGGCTCCAGTGATTCATGTCTGTAATCCTAGCTATTCAGGAGCCTGAGATCTGAGGATTGAGGTTCAAAGCAAATTTGTGAGATTCTTATTTCCAGTTAAGCACTGAAAATCCAGAAGTAGAGCCATGATTCAAGTGGCAGAGCAACAGAATTGAGGGAAAAAGCTAAAGGACAGTGCCCAGGCCCTGAGTTCATGCCCCAATATTGGCACAAGAGATGGAGTTGTGAGAGAGAAATAGAAGATAGAGAGGCAAAGAGAGGAGCAGGGAGGGAGACATGAAAGAAAGGAAAGAAAGGAAAGGAAAGGAATAAAGAAGGAAGGAGTAGTGGAGGAATCCAACGAGGCTGAAAGAAAAATAGATCAAGAGACAGGTAGAGGTAAAGTTTTGAAAAGGCAGCTTTTCAGAATAGGAAGCAAATCAGTGTAAGTTGGCTCTGAGTCCTTACTGGCAGTTTTGCAGGAAGGAATCTAAGATGAAGCTCCAACAAGTAGCTGTCAGGGTGGCTTTTGCTTTCCAGAGGGAGAGGGAAACCCAAAAAAGTGCCTCATGTTATTATTCATGAAAAGAGCTTAATGGCCAAGTAGGAACATTTGTTAAGGGGAAAACTGAAAGGAAGAGTTAAAAGCTAAGACAGCCTGGTGACCATTTTAGAATAGCTTGCACAAAGTCCAGAATAAATGCATGCCATGGAACTCAAAGACCTGGCACTTTAAGAAAAACAACAAAAGCACACATACAACTCTTCATGGTCAACTGGCAAAATAAAATAGGTTTTTCTCCTGCCATTTTTCAAAAATGGAAAGACAGGCTAAGTGAGGGAAACAGGAAGGCATACACTAGAAATTAGACATGCCCCCCCCCAGGAAAAAAAAAGGAATTTAAGAGAGTATTGGTAAGGGATTCCAAGACTAAAAATAATAGACTCTTTATATCCACAGAAAGGGCGAGGTCAGCTAGAGGCTCAGGAATCTGGTTAAATGGAAGTCAGGCAATCCCAGGACTCAGATAAAGCACAAACAACAGCAGGACTCCACAGAATACATTCAGTGACTGTTGGCCATCACCAAGCACTGTTAAGTATTTCATATGCATTGCTTTATTTTAATCCCCGCAGTGTCCTATTATTAAGCTCATTGAACAGACAAGGAAACCGAGGCAAGCAATGATGAAGGCAAATGTCATGTAGCTGCTCAAAAGTGACAGATGGGAATGATGGACACAAATCTGAATCAAGATCCTGCTTGTAAATAGATTTTACCAGCAGGTCCGAGTTACTAGGCCAATAAATTGGGGAAAATACATGGAGTAAAACTGTGCAGGCAGCTAGTGGAATAGCAGGTAAATAACAGATGGGATCCACATGAGGGCTCACTAACATTGACATGCAGCCTCTGAACTAAAGGGACAAGCAATGTGACCCACGCTCCACCTTGACCCTGTTCCCCATCCCCAAATAAGCCCAGATGGAACTGTAGAGCAGGGATCTTTGATTTCATGCCAGATAAGTCAGTGCTACCTATAAGCAAAGTCAGAGCCGCTGCTTATTTCTCAGAATACCACATAGCCTAGCAAAAGCTGCACAGTGTAAAAAGAGAACTCCTGCCTGTCTTATCTACTAAAAACAAAGCCCACGCTTAAATTCACCTCTTCAAAGGGCTAAAGAAAACTAATGACTGTGATAGATTCTGGCATTATTTATTTTGACGTTGCTTGAAACCCTGACTTGTTCCAACAGAAGCTTATAGAAAAGACAAGGCCAATTAAAACAGAAAGCAAGAAAAAGAAAGCAAGATTAGGGTTGCAAAGGCTGGCCAGGAATTGGTCATCACTTGCAGTCTTTCTATGGTGCACAAATTTAGAGTTTTAAGTTTTTGGGCATGTAAGACCCACACAAAGAAAAAGAGACATTGCCAATGTTACAAGTTCTAGATGAAAGCATATTAGTTTGCTCAGGAGAATCTGTGGAATGTTCATATAAGCAAGAGACAGGGATTTTTCCTAGGTTTCTCATGAATTGGACTATGTAGAATGTAACTAATGGATTGTCAGCATCCTTACATGGAATAGGAAATAACAGTTCCAAAAGGTAGTTTTCTCATTTCCTCTCAGTAAAGACAGAAGTGTCATAAAGCATTAGATAGACATCCCCAGAGGCAGCAGACTTCATTGTTTTTGAAACAATTTTCTGCCAAAGACTTACTTATTTTGGTTACCATAGGGATGACTAAATGGTTTCATTGCTTGTCATGTGACAGGCAAGGTTAGGGGTAATGTCAATGGCTTTTATGAGAGTTACTGAGCTCTTTCTCAGGAAATACACTATAAATGATTGTAGGTGTATAGGAGTGAAATTTTGGGGATCATTAACAATGCTAAATTATCTAGGTAATAAAAGAGTCAGGCCTGAACCTGTATACTCAGCCATGGGCTGGAAATATTAGAGAATAAAATTGCATGTGTCCCAAGATGTACCAAACTTATTTCCCTACCATCATTCCCCATACAAAACAGTGTAATTATTCACATTGCTTTTCCATCTTATTGGGTGTTAGAAGTAATGTGGAGATCAATCAAAGCATACAGGAGGATGGGAGTCAATTATAACCAGACACTCTGCCAGTTTAAAGAAGAGGCTTGAACATTCCTATTTTTGTGATTCCCTGGGAACATCATATAGAATAAGTCTGATGTGAAAAATCAAGGGATGATTGGATTTATTCAGTTACTTTATTCATCAGATGTGTATTAGAATGTATTCTACAGCATGTGAACACAGCCATTCTGTTCTGCAGCTACTTGATTCTTTATCCTCATGGAAATTCCATTCTAGTTGATAAACCACAGGACATTCAGGCAGCTGAGCCAGAAGGCAAAATATTGTCAGATACTTAATGAAAAATGCAGGGTGGTTGTCCTCCAGGCCGGCAATGCTTTCCAGAAAACTAGCATAATTCAAGCTCCCTGCCCCTTAGGAATGCATGCAAATGTGGACTGAAGGAGACTATCAAAATTGAGGGCCATAGACTTTGACAACTGTTGATACATAATTTTAAGTTTAAGACTGCTTTTCATGTTCTCAGCAGTACCTCTAATTATGTCTCTGAGCACTCTTCCCCAAATTCACCAGCACAGCACTTTCAGTAGCTTGACCTGCTTTACAGCATTTTACCACTTCCACCATGGTTATAAATGTCAGAGTACCAGGTGCTATTCTCAAGTGGCTCTAACCCTGAGGCACAGGGAAGATGTGGGTGGTCATATTAAAGAATGTGGTTTTTGAGGCTTACATGAACAATAGCATTACTTATTAAATAGAAAACTATAGCTGGATGCCAGTGGCCCACACCTGTAATCCCTACTACACTCTGGGGGGCTGAGATCTGAGGATCATAGTTTGAAGCTAGCCCCGACAAAAACGTCTGTGAGATTCCTATTTCCAATTAACTACCAAATAGCCAGAAATGCAGCTATGGTTCAAAAAGGAGAGCACCAGCTTTGAGTACAAAACTATGGGAAGTGCTCAGGCACTGAATTCAAGTCCTAATACTAGGACACACATACAAAAGAATTGCAGTAAATAATGATACATATTAAGATATCAACATCATGATTATTAAACTTGCTCAGGAGTACTAATGAATATTAATCGCAACCTGCTTCTTTGATTACTGACACAAATCAAGGATTTATGTCTGCACATGCACGTATTATTTTTTTGACACTGTTGTGTGGCAATGAGATAAAAACTAACCATCGAGCATGCTGACTGGCTTCTGATTTTGCAAGACTTAGTATTTTTAGCTTTAAGAAATATAACATCTGGGGCTGGGAAGGTGGCTCAGTGGTAGAGCGCTTGCCTTGCATGCATGAGGCCCTGGGTTCGATTCCTCAGCACCACATAAGCAAAAAGAAAAAAGCTGGAAGTGGCGCTATGGCTCAAGTGGTAGAGCGCTAGCCTTGAGCTGAAGAGTTGAGGGACAATGCCCAGGCCCAGAGTTCAGGCCTCAGAACCAGACCCCCCCAAAAAAGAAATATGATATCTATACATTTTATTTTGTCATAAAATAAGACCATTCTCAAATTTTCCTATTTCAAATTCACACAGAATCAGCAGCCTTGAACTACAGAATAGTTTCTCATTGATAGTATAGAGTTAAGAGCTGGAATTTACAGCCAGACAGCTCTTGGACTTGACCCCTACTTTTACCACTTACAGCTTTTATCAAGCTTCATATTTCTTTAAGCTTTGGAGTCAAGAGCCAAGGACTAGGTAGTTGGAAAATAAAGCAAAGGAGACAAGTCTCAGGAATAAACTATTGATGAGTGGTTCTTAAGCCCAATGGGAGGGCTCTGTGTGTGTGTGTGTGTGTGTGTGTGTGTGTGTGTGTGTGTGTGTATTTTACTGTTGAACTGCCCTACAAGGTCTTCATTGGCCTCTTTGACTGATACCTAAATCAGCATTGCTCTTACCTTAATGGGGCTCCCATGAAGTTTTCTTCCTTTACATCTCAGACCCAAGCAAGTGAAAGGGTGCTGTTGCCCAAAAGGAAATGTACTCTGACCTATGTAACTGTCATTCCTCTGTACATCACCTTTATGATAACAATTAAAAATTTAAAACACAATAAATGTCAGGCCCCCATTTCTGGTTTAGTATCAATGTTTCTCTCAAACTATTTGTGCACAGATAAAGACCCCACCAGCAAATAATAAGGGTGTACATCATAGAGGAATGGGAGAACAAACCCAAGCCTAATGATCGGGAACCTTAAACTCTTAAATGTTTCCTTTGGAAGAAGGTTTTGAGATCTCTGGCCACAAGCTTCCTAGATTTCCTCCAATTTAAGGACAGCTTTGTCTACACTCCACATTCTTGTCTTGACTCCTGTTGCCCAGGGACCAGCTTCTGAGGCAGCATCTGGACACACTTTCCATGTAGAGGACCAAGCCAGCATGGAGTGTTGCCCTGTCCTGTTACTGTGGTTCTCCAGCTGGCACAGAGCTAACTGGCAACTGCCCAGGAAGAAACCACAGACTCTGCAACCTCCATCCTTTTGTGTTTTTTTCTTGGTCAAGTCTTGGTGCAACTCAAATCTTATATATGTGCTATGTATATATGCATGTATGGGGTTGGCTGGAAGTGGGGATATGGAATGTATGGGCAGTACTATGAGCTAAGGGTCTTGCATGTGTCGTGCAAGTACTCTACCACTTGAGCCATGCCCCCAGCTCAGATTTAATATTTGAGAACACTAGTATCCACTTATTCTTCCTTTGTGAAGTAACTGAATGATCTCCATAAGGAAACTTCATGAACCCTGATCCATTTAGAAGTAAATTGAAACAGAAATCACAAACAATGCGATGGTTATGCATTTCCCAGTATTCACACTACAGCCACACAACTGCTTACAGGTAGAATTTTTACAAATTTTACCTTTCTCTTTTACATATCCTTTATCCAAAATTCTTGGAACCCATTATGTTTTGGATTTCAGATTTTTCTTATTTACATATATTGGCATATACATAATGAGATTCTTATGGGAATGGAACCCGATCTAAACATAAAATCCCTTTATGTGTTATATACACCTTGTAAATATGGCTTGGAGGTAATTTTATGCAATATTCATAGTGCCTTCATTGTGACCACAATTCAACCCTGGAGGTCAGCTGTGAAATTTTCTAAGTATGATTGCATGTTGGTGTTCAAAAGTTTCAGACTTGGAATGCTTTCAGATATTTGGTTAGGGATGTTCAACTGATAATTGTGATCCAATTATACCTTTACTATTACTATGACCAATTGTTACTTAAAAGAGAAACAATGACTCTAGTCGTGAACTGTCAATGTCCTAAGTCAGAGAATTCTCTCTCTCTCTCTCATTCTCTCTCTCTCTCTCTCTCTCTCTTTCTGTGCCCTTTCATGAGATATAAACATTACCAACACCTTTTTCTTTGTGACTTTTTCTTTGGTGACTCTTTAGGAAACCAGCTAGTCAATCTCTCCACTGGAGTTTTTTGTTTCTTACTTTGGCCCAGTTTATTTAGACTCATATAAAGACAAATTAGATTTCCAATATGCTATGAGCTTTAGTAAATTGAGGTGAAACTAGAAACAAATTTAATGTAATTAATTCTGAGTTTTCATGTAATCTCAATTTGTTTTATTTTCTAATGGAATCAGAGTTTGCCAGTAAGTTCCCATTAAGAACACACATACCACAAACATCAGTATAGACTACATAAAGAGTTTATATTGTAGCTAAACTTCCTAAAATTATGTCATGAATCTTTTTCTTTACTATACAAATAAGATTTTTTTGCCATTTTCAGAAACACAGAAGCAGGCAAATACAAACTTTCTGGTTTGTTTCTTATAGTCATTCAAAAGTGACTTAACTACAAAGCCCTATGGGTACATTTGTCAGATATAATAACAAAAAATAACAAACTTCTGGCTACTCAACTGTATTTTAATTTCTGATAATGAATAATTATTTTTGATATAAGTATTTCCCAAGCAAAGATGGGGCTAAAACATTACTCATTTCTCCTCCAAATTCAAATTTACTTGGGAATCCTATCATTTAGCTGGCAAACCTACTTGTCTGCCAAAGACAGAAAGCAGCTAAACTCTCTTAATGGTTCTGAAAGTACCAGGATGTAGCTGGAAGAAGCCATCTTTGAGGTGGAGACAAATGAAGCAAGCCATGGCCCTAAGCCTCTGTGTGAGGAAGAGGTAGAAAGAAAGGTGGCCACAATCATGAATGTGAAAGAGTTCAGTGCAGGAATTACTTTAACAGACTTATTCAGCATATACAAAGCAGATGGATGGTGAAAGCTTGTTTCCTGAGTATTAACTAAAAGCCACAATATTCTGAGCCAGTGAGAGCATTCTGTTTTCTTCACATTCTCCTTCCATGTTTTATACTACAACACCCAGACACACACACACCCAGACACACACACACACACACACACACACACACATACACACAAACACACACATCCCAAGCCTACTACATAAGAACATCTTTTCATATTAGGGTTAGAAAAAGCCTATCTAGCCTTTATTTCTTTAGGAACTATGGATATTTCCCGTCTCTATACTTCATTTCCTATGCTTTACTTAACACCTTCCAAAAGTAAATGCTACCATGTTTTCACCTTACATGTTCAGCTCCAAAAGATTTACAAATAACATAATGACTTTTAATAACATAATGACCAGTATGATACAGATAAGAGAACACACAAATTTCCAGTTCAAAACAGTAACTGCTTGACTGTCACCCCTTTAACATATCATTTAAAGACTTGAGAAGACAGAATTTGTGGGGGGACAGTTGGTGTGTGTGTGCACGCATATGTGTGTATGTGTATGGGTGTGCCAGTTTTGTGTTTTGAACTCAGGGCCTGGGCACAGTCTCTAACTTATTGTACTCAAAGCTAGAATCACAGCTCTACTTCTAGCTTTTTGTTTTTTTGGTGATTAATTGGAGATAACAATCTCAAGGATTTTCCTGCCCAGTCTGGCTTTGAGCTGTGATCCTCAGATCTCAGCCTCCTGAATAGCTAGGATTACAGGCCTGAGCCACCAGCACTTGGTTTAGAATTTTTTTTAACGACGAGTATGTGTGACTATTTTCAAAGAAAATAGCCAGTAGGTAAGAGGCAAAAGACTTGGTTTTTCTTTGTGTACTCTAGTTTGGTTTCATTGGCCTGACTAAAACCTTTTGAAAGAAGTGGTCTATGTTTTATAAGCTACGAGGCACATGCAAAAGGCCCACTAGTTACAGTGGGGTTTATACAAGGACTATAGGATTAGGCAGCTATTTCCCATTCCTTGTGCTGTGCTGTAAAGAAGTGACATATTGAGCTTTGCCTCAGACGCTCACAGCCATCTTTGCTATAGCTAGATAATCCCAGAATTCCCTGGGCACCAAGTATGTGAAGGACATGTGTGGCACTAGTGCATTCTGGAAGTTGTTCTTGAGTTGGTTATGTCAATCGTATTCCCCAGAACATGGTAGGTGAAAGAGAGTTGTAAATGGAACTTAGAAACGTAGTCAAACAAATCCATAAAAACGTACAACAGTTGTGCAGACTGATTCCAAATGCCCTATCTTAAGCTTGGTCATTTCTTCTTCAAGTTTTCCTCTGAAACTCCGTCTAGAACTTATTCTAGATACAAATAACACTTTCAGTTTGCTTATTTGATTTGTTCTTTGAGTAACTTCAATGATGTGTGTGTGTGCGTGTGCGTGTGCGTGCACATGTGCTCGAGTGTGTGTGTGATTTCTTCATTTTAACACAATTTTGCATTGTCAGAGCTGCACCAAACTTTTGACCCCAGAATCAGCACGAGGCAGATGGTAGCCAGTTCACTACTTGGTGACTTATGAAAACCAGCTTCTTCTTTGTATTTTGGGGAGGTAGAGCATCAAAGAGGAAGTTAACTAGGCTCCCAAACAAATGAGTGCAATATGAAGGAAACTTTGAGAGGCATTTGGTGTTCATTACCAAGCATTCGGTAGCTGCTTTGTCATTTTTCTTGTTTGTCATAAAAAATAAATAGAGTTTAATAGATGATCTAACCTAGCAGGTTTTGGCAAGAAACTAGGCTGTGTCTTATTAGGATCTTGATGTGCATAATTTAAAGTAAGATGGAACATGAAACCATTCCCAGCACACATCGGGGAGTGACTGACATAGATTTAGTCCCTGATTGTGCAGAAATGAAAACCAGGGCCGTCCTGGATGGTGTATTAAATCATGTATTCTGTTTT
Organism: Dipodomys ordii; assembly: GCF_000151885.1. Classification (NCBI taxonomy): domain Eukaryota; kingdom Metazoa; phylum Chordata; class Mammalia; order Rodentia; family Heteromyidae; genus Dipodomys; species Dipodomys ordii. Next base: position 8,943,737 of record NW_012267235.1, read on the forward strand.
ATGGAGTTTGGGCTGTAAACAGCATATTTCAGAATAATTAACCCTGTCATTTCTTTGACTTAAAAGTTTGTTTTGTTTTGTTTTGTTTTATTTTAAAAAAAACCACCACATAGGAGTGTTTTATGTAAAAGACAGGAGCTGAAGTGCCTTAATAGATTGTGTGAAGGCCAAAAGAAACTCAAAGGGCAGTTCCTGTTAACTCACAGGTCAAAATTACCATCAGTTAGCAAGAATTAAGACATGGTCAGCAAACCCAGGGGAAATTCTCTGCTTGATGGGAAAGATCTGGCCTTCGCGCAGGGCCTCTTGCCTGCGTAGCCAGGGCTATGAGGTGACTGGCAGGCTCACAGGAGTTATTCTTTCAGTGTGACACGCTGGGTAATGATCTCCTTTTCCACAGAGCAGCATCAGGAATGGATTAACCTCTGTGGCAATTTGGGGGCCACTTATCAGGGGATAGCTCAGATTTTCTGCCTGTCTTGGTCACAGTCACTCCTAAAGGATTTTCCTTGAGATCTATTTCTTGATTTGTACTCACATTCCCCCCCCCCACCATGGTTGTTTTTCTCTGTGTGTTTTTGAGGGGAGGGCTTAGTTGTTTTTTCTCCAAATATGGGAATTCCATCCTTGCAAATTCAAGAAGTCAGTGGCATTTGTAAACTTCATAAATTTTGAAAGTGATTGTCCCTCAAGATCCCGATTTAGAAAAATCATCTGCTCTGACTTCTTTTTTCCTTTGATTGTGTATAAAAACTATCTTTTCCTATGGCATAATAAAGAAAGTCCAGGCAATAAATGTGTCATGAATAATACATCTTGATAATGTTTCTTAATGCAGCAGGTGACTACCATTTGTAAAAGTATCTCCAGTTTTTAAGAAGTTTATCTAGCTGGTCCCATTTTACTCCTGGGATAAAAGATTGGGCAACATGCTGAAGGAAAACCAGCTGAGCAGCAAACTTCACAACAGTTCACAAACATTTGTCTCCTGGGAAATTGATTAGAAAAGTATTAATTGTCTTTCCTTTCAGAAGCTATGATTCTACCTTGATACTCTTTTCACATCATCAACACCAGTTATTCTCTGAATTAATGAATAAAATTCATTTCATCTGACTTTTATGAATGTGGCTACTTTCTACTATGGTGTGACAAACGGTGCCTTATGAAATGGAGTTTTATTTCTTGGGAGTTTAGTGATCCAGGAAGAAAAAATAAATCAATATTTACCCAGCAAAAGATACATACACAAATAGAAACTAAATATTTACTTTTCTAAAAGACAATTCAGAGAGAGAGAAAGAGAGAGGGGGAGTAAAATTAATTCAAAGCATTGTCCAAGTTAGCCACAGAATCTAGGATGTCTGTCATCTGACATATTAATTGTGTAAATTTGGTTGGCAGGATCTCACTACAAACTCCTTTGAGACAATAATTAGAATCCTGTCTCTGAAAGAGGGCTTCACTTTTGGTATCTAAGGTCTAGAAAATCTTGAATAAAATTTCTTTGTAAAAAGATGAATGGACTCGACAATGTCAGAATACTGGTTGTCATCCTTCCTATACAATGTTAGCACACTCCTATGGCTGGGAAGTTATTGGCTCATATCTAAAGCAACTGTGGTTCAAGAACTACCCAACTACTTTCTCTTTTCAGTGTTGGAGCCTCAGAGTCTCTTGTAGCTTTCTTAACTCTGTCATTGTAGCAAGAAAACAGAGTCACTGAGAAAAAAAATAGGACCATGTTCCCAGAGAAAATACTTATAAAATATAGACCAATATCTGGTTTAAAGACAAGGGTGATTATTTTTTTAACCAAAAAGAGAAAGACAAAGACAGCCAAGTGTTCTCTTTTTCTTTAGCAGATAAAACAAGGCCTTATTTAGCAGGTTCATTTTGGGTCTCTTCTGAAAGGATGGAGACTCTGATAAAAAGCTGATAGAAAATAAGCCAAAGAAACAGTGGTGGATATTAAGAACTACTCCTTGATAGACAGAGATTTCAGGTTGGCCCCATGCTGCTGCTCATATCTGTGGAAGTGGTTCTCAAGTACTACTTAAGGGCTTCAAGCACCCGGCCTTTGTACAATGCACTTTGATGTTGAAGACCACCAGGACAAAAGCATGATGCTGGATTTGAATCTTACCTTTAAAACTAAGATTAGCTGTGGGGTGTTGGATAATTTATATAATCTCTCTGGGCATGTTTCTTTCTTTTTACTTTTTTCTTTTTTTTGCCAGTCCTGGGCTTGAACTTGGGGCACTGCCCTTGAGCCTCTTTGTGCTTTAGGCTGGTGCTCTGCCACGTGAGCCAGTGTCACTTCTGGCTTTTGCTGAGTAGTTTCATTGGACATAAAAGCCTTACCAATTTTCCTAAGTTGGCTTCCAATCATGGTCTTCAGATCTCGACCTCATGAGTAGCTAGGATTACAGGCACAAGCCACCAGCACCCAGCAACTGAGCATGTTTCAGAATGTGTAATATGAGTGTGATAATGGCATTACCTGCACATTTATTTTGTAGATGAAGTAAGTGAATGTGACAGTCCTCAGCACCTAATAGAAAGCTTATCTTATATTATTCTTCTCACCCTTAAAACACATAGTTCCCCTCTTATCATTAGCTCCTGGGTTCCAGAGGGCCCATGGACATCAAATTCCTTTATGGAAAATGGCACAGTATTTGCATGTGACTGTGGTGATTCTCACTAACAGTTTTGAGTCCTCGTTGCTTCCTTACAGCACCTAACACAACATAAATATGTATCATGGAAAGAGGTGAACACCACACTGCTTAGAAAATGTCAAAAAAATAATTCTGCATATGTACAGTACAGACAGAACTTTTTCCTGGATTTTCTTTTCCTTGTTTGGGGGGAGGGGCAATATTAGGATTTGAAATCAGAGACCTATGCTTGAGAAGCAGGTGCTCTACCACTTGAGCTATTTCACAGCACAACTAGATGTCTTATTCCTGTGGTTGCTGCACTGCAGAACATTGTTCACATACATCACAGCCCACTTTTGCCTTGTTTTGCTTTTTTACCTTTGACTGGTTCCTGAATCTCCCACTCAGTAGAACTCTCAGCATGATACCCTGAGCTCCTCTGCCTGAAGCAATTATCTAAAAGCCTAGAACATTTTTTTCAAGTCAATAAGACTGCCCCAAGAATAGAATCATGTGATTGAAGATAAAATGAAAAAAAAAACCTATAAATCCCAAGTGACAGAATCAAATTGTGTTCCTTTGAACAAAGTGGAAGGACATCCTTTTGTCTCCATATTTTGTATCTATTTTAATCCTAGGTTTTCTTGGATCTATTATCCATATAAGTGACTGCATCAATGATTGTAAAAAGAAGCCTTACTCCACATTCTGACTTTTGGCCTTATCAAAGGCTGGTTGTAATTGGCACTAGATTCTCTCACAAGTCTGGGCAGTGGCAGAGAGCTATATCTCTCAGTCAGAAAAAGATGACCTTTTGCTCCAACATCCTCATCATTTTCAGTGCCCAGTGGTTAACTGAGTTCAGTGCTTCAGACATTAAACATTCTTTATAAGCTAGGTATGTTTAATAAGGATGAATACTGATAGAATCACTTTGGCTTACATTTTCAGTAAAATAGTCAATAACTTACAGGAGCTAGTTAACACCAAGTTTTAAAATGGGCTTTGCATTGGTAGGTTTTGCTCAGCTATAGTCTCAGAACACTTTGAATTTTGTGAAACCTTTTATAGCAGGGTCCTCTAAGTTTTGATGTTCTCAAGAGGCTGAATGTTGATTTACAAAATCTCCAACTAATTGAAGGTTTATTGGAATGTATCCACATTATAAGGCAAGGCAAGCTTTTATAAGAGTAAAATATAAGCCTGGCACCAGTGCCAGGCGTAATGCTAGCTACTCAGGAGGCTAAGATCTAAGGATCATGGTTCAAAGCCAGCCTAGGTAGGAAAGTCCATGAGACTTTTATCCCCAAGTAACAACCAAAAAGAGCTGGAAATGGAGATGTGACTACAGTAGGAAAGTGCTCATCTTACGTAACAAAGCTTTGGGACAGCACCCAGGCCATGAGCTCAAGCCCTAGGACGGCACATACATATGTGTGTGTGCACATGCACACACAAACACACATATGAGTAAATTGTAAATGACATTTTTTTCCTCAATACTTCATCTTATATCTATTAAAAACACTCATTCTCCAGGGTTGAAATATATATGAAGAAAGCCTTATATGATTAAAAATCATATTGTTAAAGAAAAAATTAAGAATCATCCTATACTATTTGGTTTCAGAATGGCAACTCTTTAAAGATAAAAATAATACGAATCCTAGCTGCCCCTGGATGGGCACCACAAAATAATGATGATGATGATGATGATGATAATAATAATAATAATCACAATAAAATACAAGTTGTAAGGTCTAACATCAATTGAGTCCATGCAGCTGATATTCACATTTCCTTTATTGCCTCCAAATCATCTCCCTTTGCTTTTTTTCCCTGTTTTCAATTTTGCAAACAGTGTTGTTTACTATGCTCAATTTCTGTTTGCAGTATCTGATCCTAGCAGGACACTTTGCATTTGTCCATGGTGAGGTACCTCCATGCTTTATCTTTGAGCTTGGCAGTTGGGATTAAATGAACCTAGTTCTTTATAACCAAAGACACAGCATGGATTTGCTCTGCTCCTGTTCACTGCCCTTTGCCAAATCAAGTTAAACTTTGTAGGAGTTTTTAAATATCGAGATTTATCTTTTTGCAAGCACCTCAGAACTTCTCTGTGCTTTAAAAAATATTATCAATAGGCTATCAGATTGTTTTGATAAAAGGATGTCAAATGTGCTTGGAAAAGAAGACAGAGGCCCAAGGACTTCCTTCAATGATCAGCCCTGGCTCCATCCCATGGAAACCAAACCTTCCCTTCCCTTCCCTTCCCTTCCCTTCCCTTCCCTTCCCTTCTCTTCTCTTCTCTTCTCTTCTCTTCTCTTCTCTTCTCTTCTCTTCTCTTCTCTTCTCTTCTCTTTTCTTGTCAGTCCTGGGGCTTGAACTCAGGGCCTGGGTACTGTCCCTGAGCTTCTTTTGCTCAAGGCTAGTGCTCTACCACTAGAGCCACAGCTTCAGTTCCAGCATCTTCTGTGTATGTGGTACTGAAGAATGAAACCCAGGGCTCCATGCATGCTAAGCAAGCACTCTACCGCTAAGCCATCTTCGCAGCCCTTTTTTTTTTTTTTTGCTTTTTGCAAACTCTAAAAAGAGATTCTGGAAAGATTCTTCTACTGGAACACATTGACACCCATTTCTTTTCATTGGTGGACGATGGCAATCAAAGTGGAGCAACCACTTTCAATGGTAAGGCAGCTGATTTGACCCCGCATCTCATTTCCTCTGGGAAACTTCTGAAGAGCAAAGGTCCCTGGCAAAAACAATAACTGAAGGCCATGCAGCCCCACAGCCCCTGGCCATTTTCTATCCATGTGGGTAATTTGCCAAAGTCAACTCCTTCCAAGGAGTGGGACAGCCCTCTTTTTAGGCACTTTCCCTACAAGCCTAGCAGGAAAATTCATCACAGTGCACAAATGGGGGGCTAGCCCCTCCTCCCACAGTACAACATACCTACAAGTCTAGATCCAGCAATTATGCAATCATGTATAATCTCACAACTAAAAGACAAACACAGAGTGTCTCCTCCCTCACTGCCTTTCAGGTTTGATGGCTCTGGTAATCGGTTTTCATTTTGCTTCAGTTTTACTGAGGCCAACAGGGCTGTAGGGAGATCTTTATTCGTGAATTGATCACACTGTTCCTCCACAAAAAGAAAAATCCTGCCAGATGTAGTAGCTTACATCTGTAATCACAGCTATACAAGAGGCAGAGGTAGGAGGATCAAGATATCAGGTCTTCTAAGCAAAAAGCTCAAGATCTTATCTGATCAAGAAATAACTGGAAAAAAAGAAAAGGAACTGGAAATGTGGCTCAGATGATGAAATGCATACCTACCACACAAAGCCCTGCTCAACACACAGAGAGAGACAGAGACAGAGACAGAGACACAGAGAGAAATCTGTTGTGTTATTATCTAAAGTAACTCAGTCTGACCTGGTTTCTTCACTTAATTTTGTATATAGTGTCAAAGGAACAGAAACAGGTTAAATTCCAAGACTTCAATACTAGAGAAAAAGAGGCATGAGTATCTTGACTTCATTTTGAAGATAAGAAATAAAAATAATCTGGGCACTGGTGGCTCACACCTGTCATCCTAGCCACTAAGGAGGCTGATATCTAAGATCTTGGTTCAAATCCATTCCAGGTAGGAAAGCCCATGAGAAACTTATCTCCAATTAACTACCAAAAAATTCTGTGGCTCAAATGGTTGAGTACTACTAACCTTGAGCACAGAATCTCAGGGATAGTGCCCAGGCCTTATGTTCAAGCTCTAGGACAGGCACAAAATAAATAAATGAAAATAAAGTTTTCCAAGTACAAGAATCTGTCTAGGTAGCTGGAAGTGACCAGAAGAAAATCTCCATTTATAGGACTCTAGGTAAACAAATTTCAGAGTTTTGCTGAAAAAGAGGCATAGATATCAGGCCTTCTAAGCAAAAAACTCAAGATCTGATCTGAAATAGAAATAACTGGAAAAAAAAGAAAAGGGGCTGGAAATGTGATCTTCTAGGGGCGTTGTCTAAGTTGAATTAAGAGGTCCTGGGTGAAATTGCAAGGTGGACAGGGCTAACACGGAAGGCCAAAGTAAAAACTTCATGGAAAAGAAGGCTCAGAGGAGCCGTGCTGGTCAAAGAGAATCTTCACTAAATATCTACCCTACTGGGCCCTTCCATTCTCTTCCACTGGCCAGTAGGCTACACCAGAGAAATAAAGCCCAGCCTGGTCTCCTGGCCATACAGTTTATAGTCCAGCTGGAAACAGGATTGCCACTGCACAATTTAGAATCACGTGGGACAAAAAAAGGATACTATGGTTATTATGACTTCATTTCCACTCTCATGCTCATCTTTGTGCTAAACCAAGAATACAGGCAACCTAACATCTTCTATGTGGTCAGGGTTCTAAGTGAGAAGGAGTTTTGATAGAAATGCTGTAAAGCGGAGCAGGTTTTGAGGGTTGCTTATTTCAGCAACCAGGTATGGTGGCACATGCCTGTAATCCCAGCACTCAGGAGGATGAAGCAGGAAGATGAATGTTTCAGGTTAGCCTGAGCTATATAGTGAGCTTTTGTCTCAAACAAACAGGCAGATGAAAACTTAAACAAGACAAAAGAGAGAAAATTGGGGGGGGGCAGGGAGACAAAGATGAAGAAGGAAGAAAACAAAGAAAAACAGAGACAAAGAGACAGAGAAAAGGAATAAGTTTATATTGGGGTTCAGGACATGTTATTAATTGTTCTTCTCACTTTTGGGGTATTGTCTCTGGTTAAGCTATATGTAACAGTCCCCAAAGCTTCAAGTTTATATAAGGTAGAGAAAAGTGAATTGTCTGGAAAGTCAAGTGGAGGCCTCAGAATGGAGAACCACAAACTCTAATCAATCTGAATTCTTCCTTGCCCTATCCTAGGGAAATTCACAAATGGCATAGAAGAGAGGGAACAGATCCAGGGAGCTAAATAGAAATTTCCCGCTGTATGTAATATAAAACAAATCATGGCCAGGTGCCAGTCTCTCATGCCTCTTATCCTAACTACTCATGAAACTGAAATCTGGAGGATTCCAGTTAGAGGCCAGCAAAAAAAAGTGTGAGAGACTCCATCTCTAAAATTGCCAGCAAAAGTCTGAGCTGGAGGCATGGCTCAAGTGATAGAGTGTCAGCTAAACCAGCAAACACAATGAGTAAGCACAAAAGATCTGAGTTCAAATCCTGAATCATGGACAGAGACCTTACCCCAGTCTCTCTTCTCTGTGGTTGAACTTCCTGCAGTTTCCCTCACCACAGAAATCTTATGTATCCATGTCATGTCTGATGATCCTCTTTCTGACCTATTGTCAGAAGGTCAGTGACAGCCTAATGCTATGGAAGAATGTTTCTGTCATTCACCTCACTTCATCTCCACCCACAGGCATTATATCTCCCTGACTAAATTCAAGAAGGGTCAACGTAAAACAGGAGAATATGTGGAGAGACAGCATTAATACAGCTTCGATCACTGTACCTTCTTGTAATTGTTCTATTTTGTTATTCGTTATAGTCCCTCATCTCTGAGAAGTCTTAGTTTCTACATTGAAATTACATTGTTTATGGCCTCCCTGGGTATCTTAGGACTCATCCATGCAGAGGGGAGGAATGTCTATATTCTTTAGATAAAAGCTGATCTGACTCCAAGTTTCCCCTCAAGGCAGTACCAACCCTGGCCAGTTTTCTTGGCTGGTGATACTGGCCCATAATCTTAACCCAGGACTGTTCATGATATATTCAAGGGTGTTGGCTGTCATGATTCTAACACAGCCACTGTGTGGTCACAGAAGGCCACCTCCAGCCATCCAGTGACCCCACTCTAAACACTCAGTTCCAGGACATATGTTAAGAGACAGATCTCAACCTTTGGGATCTAAACAATCCATTGTCATTTCTCTTCCCCAGCTCTCATCCTGCTAAGCTGAGATATTGCATAAGAACAGGGTTATTTATTGACAGTAAAGCATCTCCTACCATCCTGGGTCACTTGGTTTTTAGTTTTAATTTGATTTAAACAAAAAGCCATTCTTTAAACCTACTATAACTGCCTTAGGACTACTATCTTTTCTGCTTTTGTTCTTTTTGTTAAAAATGTCAATCTAAGCTAGGCACTGGTGGCTCATGCCTTTAATCCTAGCTACTCAGGAGGCTGAGATCTGAGGGTCATGATTCAAATCCAGTGGGGGCAGGAAAGTCTGTGAGACTCTTATTCCCAATTAACCACCAGAAAACCGGAAGTGGTGCTGTGGCTCAAGTGGTAGGGTGCTCACCTTGAGCTGAAAAGCTGAGGGACAGAGCCCAACCCAGAGTTCAAGCCTCACAATGGAAAACAAAATTATCAATCTACAGGAAAGCTAGAAAAAGCAAACAGAATTTAATCATTGTGCATTCAGTGTCATCTATACAGATAGTAATTCTAGAAAGCCAAGCCATGGATGTGGGTTTGTGGTGGGCCTCTAATGAGCCTTCATTCTCACATGAGTTGTCTGGTCACTTAAGAGCTTCACTTTGGTGAACTGGTATACCCTGCTCATAGCACAGACTTCTCTCTTCTCTGATGAGAGTTGTTCACCCAGGTGCTGACAGAACCTATAAAACATTTCTGAAAACATCCCATTTCTGAAAAGCTATTATTTCCAACACTTCATGTTGTACCTGGATTGGTTAGTATCCTGACCATTTCCAGAAAGTTCTTTAGTGTTTGAATAGGAATGACTTGGTATTGTTAATTATGACATGCTGCTTAAATGCTTTGTGAACAAAATATCATCTGGGTGTTGAATCTGGAGAATAGGGTCTTTACCAAACCAATATCATTGCCCACCTCCCCACCCCACCCCCAAAAACCACCACAATCCCATGATGAACCTTCCCTCTAAATCTCATTTGCCAGATGATAGGCTTTATTATTTAAATTTTGTGTGGCTTTTGATCTATTAGGAAAGATGTCCTGAAAAAATGTAACATTAAAGTTATTGTATTGGATTTGTAAATCCCCGTGCTGAGCAGATGCTGTGAGTTTTTGATCTATTTCCATAACTGCATTTCCCAGGCATTAAGTGCCATGATTGTGCGGTGATTTTTGCTTGGCTCTCCTCATCCATTTGATATATAATGCATTTCCAAAATACATTTTTATGGTCTTGCATTTGGAAATGAGAAAGATATTGTCGTGCTTGAGAGTCATTGAAAAGATGCCGCTGTGCTAATGGTAATGGCCTTTAGAAATGTTACCCATTCAAGAACATTCCCTTCCAAAGCTATGCCCTTTACATCATTGTCTCTTCCTGCACCATCACTGTAGGAAAACAGGTCATTAACCTCCATGCCTGAGATTATCTCGATGATTCTCATTTTATCAGAGCACTTCCTTGGTGCCAGTACTTCCCCAGAATGCAGCATGAAGCCATGGACTGTCCTACCTGGCTTTCTGAGCTAGCTTATGAGAGTTTCCCTTACTCTCTGTGTCCAAACACTGGTTAGTTACCAATTCTGCAGTCAAAATGCCTAGACCTTTACTTAAGACCCAGTATCACACCCAGAAAACCAAAGTATATCTTGAAGACTTCAAGACCGCATTGTGCTGCATGTAAGTTCTTTGGACATAACAAAGAACCTAAGATATTTGTCTTTACTGAGAAATGAAACAAACACAAGTATCAGACTTGCTCAACTCATAAAGACTGCCCCCCAGATGAAAATTTATTAACAGACTTCAAGAAATGGCTAGAGTAAGATAAGACAACCTGTGTATAATTCGTGTTGGAAAGAAAGGGAGAAAGGAAAGCTTTATTAATAGATTAACAGGGATAATAAATTAAACAGGGATAAGACAGTGATAGGTGATAGGAAAGAAAGTTAAGCTCAGAGTTCAAGGAGGATTTAGAGGGGGATTTGCCCGTAGACTGCTGTGTGGCCCAGACTGAGAGCAACGTGAGTCTCTATGAGGCTCACAGACTCAGTGACTTACTCAGCTTGTGGGGATGGGGGATGCCCTGGGTTTCTCTGAAGCAATCGTTGATGCAGAGAGCTACCCTCGTCAAACTGCTGGATCCACATCACTGCCTGAAGCTGGGTCAGGACTTAGCTTCAAAGCTAAGTCCTTTGCTGGTGCTCATGACCTCAATTCCAGTGAGGCTTCTTTTCCTCCTTCTACTGCCAAAAGATGAGAAGGAGGTAAAAGAGCGTGGCAGTGGTCCCTTGGTCACCTGCTAGTAACCGTTCTGGCAGTCTGTAGATGTAGGCCTTGGGGTTTGGGGTTGTGAGGCTCTGCCTGACACCAAATTTCACTGTGACAGGCCTGGTACTGGGCTTCACATGGAAGGTTTAGAGATAATTACTTTTCCCTCTTCCCAAGCAGGAAGTATTGCCTCATATTGCTTGGTGTTGGGAGAGGAGTAAGGCAGGCGACTTACTCCTTGTCCTTTCTTTATATTTTAAAGAATATATATATATATATATATGTACAAAATGATATATATGTATATATCTATATATATTTATAGGTATATATAATTTTTAGGTCAATCAACCAGCTAACTATATTGACAAGACACTGCTTATATTAAAGAAAACAGTAAAGTATATATTTGTTTATTTAGTTATTTATTTTCAGTTCTAGGGCTTGAACTTAGGGCCTAGATGCTGTCCTGAAGCTTTTTTGCTTAAGGCTAACACTCTACCACTTGAACCACTGCTTCATGTGCAATTTTTTTGGTAGCTAATTGGAAATAAGAGTCAGATGGACTTTCCTGCCTGGGTTGGCTTCAAAGGTGATTCTCAAATCTCAGCCTCCTGAGTAGCTAGGATTACAGGTCTTAGCCATCTGTGCCTAGGTAAAATTACACTTCTTTTTCCCTTAAGTAGTTATACAAAGGGGTTGCCAGTCAATATGTCTGTCTATAAGTAGAAGGCATCATGGTTGATATCCTTCTTGCCTTTTTAATGCATCATTTTAGGTTATACTAATGTTAAGGGACAGTATCTCATCTGACTTTCTTAGCTGAGGAGAGTTAAGTGTGTTGTGTGAATACAAATTCAAATGGATGTATTTGTGGAGAAATGGTCACTGATGGAATCTTAGCTGCTTTCTCGGCTTCCAACTTCTTTGAGGGTCCTATTGAATTCTTGCTATTATGATGATGTTTCAGAGGACTTTAGCTGAGCCCAACCCAGAACCGCATATGTTGCTACATGTAAAGGATTTTATATTAGCAAAAGAAGAGAATATGTCCACTGGGTACCATGGGAATGTCAGTAGGCAAGGAGAGGGTCTCAATTTGACCTTCAGTAGAGTAGGAAGTGGAAACAAATGACCTTGGTTTAGCTCTCCTTAGTTGTGAAATGTACTTGCTATCTTGTATCTGTTTTCTTCCCTAGTGTTCACCTTGACCCATAGGTTGTTATGGTAACCTTCACCACACCAATGGGAATCAAAGGGTCTGATTGGCCATTACATCATGATAGAACTGGGACCTTTGTCAGATAGCTTTTTTTTTTTTAATCAAACTATACTGCTGCCTTCAGAATAAAGAAGGGCAAAGTGGTATAGTCTTAAGTTGATGTGACCTTACATTCAAGCCTCAAGAATTTTGGGGATCATATTATATTGCCCTTCTCTCCTTTGTTTTTATTTCTTTCAATTATATAACCAGATCATGCATTTTAAATTAATTTGTCAAGCGGTTTTACTACAAAAAAATGCTTGAGAGAATTCTCTTTTTGATTTCATAACAGAAACTGAAAAATACGCTCCATTAATTATATATTTTGCAAATAGTTATAAGTCAGATTTGAGTTCTTTCCTCATGCTGGACCTCACAAGATGGGGCTCCATAACATCTGACATAATTAGATAATACTTAATTCATATTTACTCTGAGGTTTTATTTGGGGTATGTCATGTCTCCTTTGAGTGGTAAAACCACTTAAGAGATCAGGTCTTATCTTTCTATTCCTACCCAATACTTAGTGGTCCATGGTTGGCATTGAGGAGGTAACTACTGAGTGCATGAGAAGCATGTAATGAATTTGGTATGTGGTTGACTGCCAGAGACATTGGCTGCATTGTATGTGCCTATTAGGACAGAAGAGCATAAGTACTGAAGTTTAGGAGGATGTAGAAGAGACATAAGGCTAGATCACTCTTCCCCTTCAAAGCATGGTCACCAACAGTGGCTAGTCATGAGCATGCATGACCATACAGACAGGAGTGTCCGAGTACCAAGGCAGATTTCTTGAAATAAACTAAAAACAGCAGACCAACAAACAATCAAAAGAACAAACAATGCCATCCTCCCTCTATCCAGGGTAGATTCACCGCTCTCTTCTTTCAGACAGAAGATTAAAATGAAATGTCTAATATGTCTTAATGGATATAAAACATGTTTTCTGTGGGTTCAATAAAGCAAACAAATAGGACCTAAGAAAAAATGATTATTTTATCTGGAAATGTATTCTCCTTAAAATGTAGAAATTGAACTTATACTCAGTGAAGTTTAAGACTGTTATTGAAGCCCTTCCTGGGCCTTTCAAAGACACACAACAAACTAGGGTTATTAAAGGTTAAAGTCCAAAGACAGGGTGTGGTAGGAACAGAATTAAATGTCCCTGAAGTCTAGCAGACAAGGAGGTATAAATAGCTGATCAAAGAATGCCTGTTCTCAACTGCCTGGGGCAAGCCAGCGATGTCTTGGGAGAGAGGACCAAGAATGGACCAAGCAGATACCATATTCTTTCACTGTAGTTTGGTTTTCTGGCTTGTAAGCATTGCCTATCCATTCTGGGGCCTGCAGGAAGGGAGCAGAGATAGATAAAATGCAGACGATATAGTAATCCTCATGGATGGAGTAACCAGCAGGCTTAATGATAACAAGGACCTGAGAGAGAGGACTGAAAAGGTCAAACCAACCAAGCTATGACTGAAAAATAAATACGTCAAAACTAAGGTGTAATTGGTGTTAAAATGCTTTCCTTGGGGGAGGGGGGTGGGAAGCAGTCTCCAAAAACATTCCACACATGATTTTGGGGACCTCCACCATTTCGCTCTGTATCATGGAAAAGTTTCTACTTTGATCAGTGATGAGTTCCCAGAGTTTAAATCTCTGCACCAAGAATTGCTCTCAGACATTCAGTCCAGTGTGATTCATCCTGTTCAATTCAACAGATGTTCAGTCTTCACCTGGTATAACAGGACACAAAAGCTTTGAGCAGGCCTGAAAGAACAGGTGGAGTGGAGGACATCAAACACCAGAGACACATGGGCCTCAAAATCACTCATTAATTTATCCAAATGAATAGTACCATGAGAGAATGTGTGAAGCCTAGTTACCCCCTGTAGAACGAGAAAAGGACTGAAGGCTGGATTGGATGGGATCCCTTCAAAAGCTGAAAGAATCTGTACAACGTGAAAGGTAGTGCAGCAAGTCAAAATAGACCTCAATTAGATTATACAGACCTTTTCTATCCCAAGTACCACAGGGGACCAAGATGGCTTGCCCTGGAGCTGTGGAGCCAAGTGGGCCATTCTTTCCTTTTAACCACACACCCAGATGGCTATGCTCCCATGATAATGACTCACTGTTGGTTTCTCAGCCATTGGTTAGATCATCCAAGATCTTCTTCCAAGAACCCCAAATGGATACTTCGTGCAGAGCAATGCATGTGCATAATTATTGTCTAAATCAACAAGAGGCCTGGAGGACAACAGGAGGCTGCTTGTGCACTGTTTGCTGGGGTCAACAGCCCAGGATCAGGTGCAGAATGGTGGTTCCACAGCTGGTAGCGATTGATGACAACTCTAAGTGAATAGCACACAAAACTCAATGGGTGTGGCCTGCTTATAAGAAAAATGTGGTTGATCATTCAGGGGGTAATAGCTGAGAAAATGCTGGCTCTTTGCTTCCAAAACTTTCCAGGAAGATATTCTTTTTCACCCTTTCCTCCACATGCAAAATAGAATAAAAAGTAGAGATCAAGGTTTAAGTGGGTGTGACACACACACAAGTTGAGATAAGAAAAAATAGGAGACAACAACAGAACATTTTAGCTGATCAAAAATTCTCAGATTTGTAATTGTAGCAAGTTCCAGGGTAGAGTGGTAGGGGAAAAAAAACTCACCAAGAAAGTGTATGTTACTTGGAGACAGAGCGTGACTTTGACAATATCCAGCTGTCAAAGAATCTGTTTAAAAGACTTTAGCTGTATGCTATGGTTGCTGTGGGAAAATGGAATACCTTCCTCAGGTAGATACAGACAATCTAGCAAAAAGAGTCACTACAAACATTAGGAAGATTGAGAGAATCCAAGGGAAAGGGCAACCTGTGGTTAGCAGTCACTGGAAGCCAGCATGACCCCTGTGAGTGTCTAGACATAAAGAGAAGGTGGGATTGGCGCACCTGACTAGGGAGACCTGGAGTTGGGCATGAGAGACCCTACAGGGACTGAACAAGTGACACAATAGAGAAAGGGGAGTCCTGACAGCAATTGGGACCACAGCAGAGGTATAGCTCCTGCAGAAGATGCTTCAAGAAACAGGAAGGAACTTGGATTCACTACTCCTTTCACCTGCCAATATCCCAACCAGAGGCTCCCTCTGGGACTGTGAAATGTATGTTGTAAAACTCAGACCAGAGTGAAGGAGACGTTTGGAAGTGAATAATAGATTCAAAGATTGAGTGAACGGCAAAACTTACTTTATACTACCAAAATGTAAGGCTTTCATTAATTAGCAAATCAAGTTTTTCTTCCTGTCATTTCCTTTTTTTAAAATGTTTTTTAATGTGAAAATACTGTAGAGAGGGGTTACAGTTACCTAAGCAAGTCATGAGTACATTTCTCATCAAGCATTGTTGTCTCTTCCTTTGTTTTTCCCCTACTATCCCTTCCCTCCCACCTCCACAACTATACTCCGCCCCCCCACCCCACCCCCTCTGGCCTAAATTGTAAAATTCATTTTTCAACATAGTGTCTTGTATATCTCATTGTTGCAATGGGTCAACCTGTAGCCCTATTTAAACATTTTGTTTTTTTTTCCCTTCCCCTTCCCAAATTATACCAACATCAAATACAATAATAACTGGGGTTATACCATAGGGAAGGGATGTACAAAGCAACAAAAAAAAATCACATGGTACCTTATAAATACGTTAAAAACAATATCAAGAAAGAAAAAACCACTTTATTTTTGTATTGTGAAACTGAACATCAAGTTATGCACCAATAGATTGGTATATTAATGACAGATACAAGATGATGCATCTCTCTCTGTCTCTCTCACTCTTTCATACACATAGACACTTTTTTTTTGCTTATCTGCAATTTCAAAATAATCTGGTTAATGTTCAATAAGAAAATGTGCTAATAACTTAAACAGACTAAATTAATTTAGCAACAGGAATAGAACAATTTTCCCAGCTGCTCAATAATTCCTGAGAACTCCAAGGTCATCAAAAAATGAACTGTTACATAGCTTTAAAGAACTCTTTTGGTTTCTCTGTGTTGTTTTCTGGGATGCACATAGATGTGTTTAGAATAATTTCAGTGATCAAATGGAGATTTACTACCTTTAGCCTTAATGAAGTTTGGTAATTAAAGCAATAATTTATGAGGCAGGTTGGTAATTAAATCCAATTATTAAGACATTGTACTTTATATTTTAGATGAAGATCACATGACAGGAAATTAGAGCCATTCTGCAGCAAGCAATCACTGGCACTTAGAACGTTAACAATGCTGTACAACCTTCACCTCTGTCTACTTCTGAATTGCTTTGCTCAGTCCCAAAGGAGACCCCCAAATCATCTAAATGGTCATTATACTTGCTCCATATTTACAAGTAAAAACATGCAATAGTTGAGCTCCTGCATTTTGTTTTCTAAAGTTGATCTAACGTTTCTGGGATTCATCTGTGTTATTATCTCTATGAATTCATTTAATAGTTTTTTGTAACTAAATAATATTCCATTGTAAGCATAGATTGTGCCTTGTTTAGCCATTCAACTCAACCAACAATGGGTTGTCACCATCTTTTGATTATTGTGAACAGTGCTGCTATGAATATGTTTGTACAACTATGCAATTCTTCTATATCTGCATCATTCCCAACTTCAGAGTATGTGGGTTACTATTGCTCCATTTGTTAGTCAACATTCCTTATTTTAAAGTTTTGGGTTAGAAAAATGATAGCCATCCAACTGGGCATGAAGGAGTATTATTGTGATTTTGTTTTGTGTTTTCCTGAAAGCCAGCAACACGCAACTTCTTTCCATGTGTTTATTTCCATTTGTGTACCTTTCTTGGAGGAAAGGTTTTTCAAGTCATTGACCCATTTTTACTTTGTTTTTGCTATTGAGTTGTAGGAAGTCTTTAGACACTCTCTATATTAGAATCTTATCTTATATATCATTTGAAAATATTCTTCCTGTCTTGGGAATATTTTGCTATTTGGTCGACAGTGTACACTGATGTGTAATATGTTATAATTTTTCAGAGTTTGTCTATTTTTTGTCCTGATACTTGTGCTTTGGGTATCATCTGCCAGTCCATTGACAAACCCAAGATAATGAAGATGTATACCAATATTTTCTTCCAAAAGTTTTAAAATTTTAGACTTCTGTCTATTTTCAATTCATCTTTGTCTACAGTGTGAGGTAGAGGGCCCAGGTTTGTTCTTTCTGTATGTAGCTATACAGTGGTATTAGCACTATAAAATAAATTGTTATTAATCTATTGAATGATTTTTATACCCCTATTGGAAACCAGCTCTAAAGATCTTTGTGTTTGTTCCTGTATTTGAAACTGTATTCCATTGGTTTGTGTATCTATCTTTATACCAAGACTATCTTGTTTTGATTATAGTAATTTTGTGGTAATTGATATTTTTAAATAGTTGTACAAAGGAGTTGCCAGTTAACAAAGCAGTTTATAAATGCAGTATAGCTTGATCAATGTTACCCTGTCCAATATTCTAACTCATGCCTTTCCTACCAACTACTTCCATCACTCAATAATTTTGTGGGCTATACATTGGATTATTGTCTGCATTTCCCCCTCTTCCCTCTTCATTTATCTCCTTCTTTCCCCATGATCTCACCCCATCCTTTTCCAGCACCCTCTGCCTGGTGTTTTATTTTGCTAAATTTTGATATTGGCTTTCTAAGGAATTGTTATATGAAATCTCCCTTGAAATCTACCCCATATCAGTGAATACATTTGTATTTACTTGCATACCACCCAATGTATTTACTTATGCATGTATAAGCTAAATCTAGCTTCCACATATAAGGAAAACACAGATCCTGTGGCCTGACTTAATTCACTTAACACAATGTCTTCAAGTCTTCCCAGTCTTTTACAAATGTCACAATAACATTCTTTGTAACTTTTTTAATAAATGTAGATATTTTAACTTTGTTATTCTTTTTCAAAACTGGTAATTCAGAGGCCTTTGGAACTCTGTATGAGTTTAGTACAATATTTTTAAACTTCCATAAAAGAAGTCCCAATGGAGTCTTGGTAGAATTTTTTTTGAATCTATAAATTACTTTGAGATATATTGGCATCTTAACAATAGTACAACTTGCTTATGAAAGGAATTTTTCTCTAGGTATTCTCATTGTTAATTTTGTTGAGCAGTGTTTTGTCATTTTCAGTGTATAATTTGTGAACCTTCTTGTTTATGTACTTTTAATGTGCAGTTGTCTTAATTTTAAGGGTAGTTGTCTTAATTTCATATTGGGATGTTTTATTGACAGTATACAGAAATCCAACTAGATTTTGTATATTAATATATATCCTGAAACTATGTGGAGTTATTCTAGTAGATCTATTTTTTCCAAACACATTGTCCAGGATTTTCTGAATGGAAAAACATGTCATCTGTGAACAGAGATAGTTTTACTTTTCCTTTCCAATTAAGATGACTTTAGCTTCATTTTCATACCTAAAGAATCTAGATAGAATTTCAGCAGACTCTTGAGTAGTGATGTTGGGAATGGTCCTTGTTCTCTTCTCAGACTTTCATCATTCATTATGATATTGAGTTTGGATTTTTCATGAGGAAGTTGTCTTCCACTCATCATCATCATCATCATCATCATCATCATCATTATTTTTTTCTTTCTCTTTCTCTCTCTTTCTCTCTTTCTTTCTCTCTTTCTCTCTTTCTTTCTCTTTCTCTCTCTCTTTCTTTCTTTCTTTCTTTCTTTCCTTCCTTCCTTCCTTCCTTCCTTCTTTCTTTCTTTCTTGCTTGCTTGCCTGCTTGCTTGGTTTTCCTTTCTTTCTTTCATTCTTTCTCTTTTTTGGCTGATCCTGGGGCTTGAACTCTGGACTTGGACACTGTCCCCGAGCATGTTTTACTCACAGCTAGTGCTCTACCATTTGAGCCACAGTGCCACTCCCAGCTTTTTTCAGAGTAGTTTATCAGAGATGAGTCTCACATACTTTTCTGCCCTGGCTGGTTTCTAACTGTGATCCTCAGATCTCAGTATCCTAAGTAGCTAGGATTACAGGTGTGAACCACCAGTGCCTGGGCTACTCCTTATTTTAAGTTTTTTTTTTATCTTAAAAGGTGCGAGATTTTAACACATTTTTAATTGAGATAACCTGCTTTAATTGAACTGACCATTTCGAGACTTTATAGTGGCATATGACATTAACTAACTTTCCTTTGTCAACGCATCATTCCACCAAGATAAATCTCACTTATCGTGGTGTACCAGCATGCTAATATGCTGCTTGATTGAAGTAATTGGGTTAATTCATTACAAAATATAGCTGCCAGCTAGACTCCTGGTGGATTGGGGCACACAATCTAAGGAGAGAGATTGTGGTTCTTACTTTTTATGTGAGTGAAGGAATAAAAAGGAAAAATGTTAGGAAGGCATTTTTATTAGACTTAAGACAGCTTTAAGAAGACTGTAAAGTCTCAAGTTGTCCAAGAAAAAAGAGTGCTGTTCATGGACCTGGCAGCTTCACAATTCCAGCTGAGCAGTGTAGTTCATGCATGCATGATCTGGATATTGTAAACAAAGCTGGTTATAGCAAAAATAAATTGATGAGCATTATCCACACCCTATGTGACTAATAAGTATTTGTGTTATCTCCCACTACTCAGCAAGCTATCCCAAAACATTGTGGCTGAAAATAGAGAAGTCATTTTCTTATCTCCAGCAGTTTTATATGCCAGGGATATGAAGACCGTTCAGTTAACTCATCCCTGTTTTTACTTAAACTGAACCTTCTCTGTATGCTTTCCCACATGGGCTACATTGAGCTTCCTCACAATATGGCATCCTTGGAACCACAGGAAACTGTTTATGGCAACTCAGGTCTCTAGCTTAACTGAAATGGTTGTACGGTTGTACTGTACAGTACCGGTTGTACTGTACTGGTTAGCTAAACACCAAAATCCACTCAGCCATGCACTAGAGTATACAAGTTGACTAATCCCTAAGGATTAGGATAAGGTTATGTAGTTTCAAGAAGAGGGACATAGATTTCCCCCCTCTGCAGGACAGGAGAGTCAAAAACTTTTTGTACACCTTTTCAAACTGCTATGATCTTCTTGCCTAATTATTTTAAAGATATTATATTTAATTGAAAATGTAATCCCCTGATACTGAATCTCACAGCTGGTTTTAACTCTTCACTCAGTGAGAAGCAAAATGGCCAACAGGAAACAATTACCTTGCTTCCTGTTTTTTTTTTCTTTTTTTTTTTTAATTTTATTTTATTTTATTTGTGAACATACTGTACAGAGGGGTTACAATTGCATGGGCAGGATAATACGTACATTTCTTACCAAGCATTGCAGCCT